>NC_046262.2:15807068-16168735 GCF_009819885.2 Catharus ustulatus | reverse complement strand
GCCCTTAAATGTTGACTGGATTTTTCAAGTGATGTCTGACATTTATTTTAGGTGATAATTTGAAACCTAGAAGTGAAACAGGTTGAACTGAACCTGAAGTAGGTTACATGTCAATCTCCAGTTGACTCCTACAGAAAGCTGTTGAGGATTAGCTCAATGAATACTATGAGGAATAATATTTAATTGCAAGTGAAAGAGGGAGTGTGAGAGAAAGACTTATCTTTCAGTCTCTAGGCTTTGAACACTAGCTACCTACAGAGAAGCACTCAGACTGTGATAAACCTGAGGTCACTTACCCAATGAGAATGAGACTGATTTCTTTACCTGGAAAGAAAACTATGTTTAATCTATTTATTACTGAAAAAATATTTCCTCATCTTCTTAATATGTAAACATCCTGATTGGTGGAACACAACAATTAATCTTCCTGACAGGCCAGAACTCTCGTTAATTATGTACAAAACAGTGTCGTTCCCCCCAGTTACTAGATGCTAGGCTAAGTAAAATGAAAATTGAATACACTGAAAATAGCTCTTTTAACATCCTTCAATCAAAGTTAAGCTTATTTTTTTAAACATCAGATATAACAATTTCTATCTTTGTTTTCTATATCTTGCGAATTTAAAAGGGTTAAGGCAGCAAGCACTTACAGGGTGCTCTAAAAATAAAGGGATAAAGGGACTTGTAGTACTTGTGCTCCTACATCCAGCTGTCCTGGAACACATATCCTTGGGCATCCCTTCATATTCCTCCAAACACTTCACTTTGAAGTGCAAGAGTAAACAAAAACATGTGATTTTAATAATGCAGAGGCAACCACTTCAGGTGAAGTATTCAGTCTATACAGAACTATTCATATTAAGATAAATTAATGTGGGTCTAGATAGAATGAATGTTGTGTGACATATCTACAATTTTTCTCTGGGGCTCTCACTGAGCATTAGGAGATGATGATGGCAAATATTTTCAAATTTTCTAGCCAGCAATTTGATGAAGAAGGACTCAGGGACAGAAGCACTGATATGTATCATAGAACCATAGAATGGCTTGGATTGGAAGATCATTTTTTTCCAGCTCTCCTCCTGTAGGCTTCTACTAGACCAGATTTCTCAGAGCTCCATCCAGCCTGGTCTTGGATATTTCCAAGGATAGGGCATCCACAGCTTCTTTGGGTTACCAGTTACAGTGCCTCATCACCTTCACAGTAAAGAATTTCTTACTAATCTGTAATCTAAACCTATTCTTTTTCAGTTTGAAGTCCCTCTGTACTGTCACTGCATGTTCTCATGTAAGGTGCCTCTCCATACGTCTTTCTTATATGTTTCCTTCAAGTACTGGAAGGTCACAATTAGGTCACCCTAACCCTTTTCTTCAGGCTGAATAATTCCAATTGTCTCAGCCTATCCTCACAGGAAATGTGTTTCACCACTCTGATCATCTTAGTAGCATCTGGACTGGCTCCAGCAGGTCCCTGTCCTTCCTGTGCAGGGACCCCAGCTCTGGGTGCAGTGCTCCAGGTGGGTCTCAGCAGAGCAGAGCAGAGAGGCAGAATCCCCTCCCTGCCCTGTTGCCCACGGGGCTCTGGATGCAACCCAGGACACGTTTGGCTCTCTGGGCTGGGAGTGCCATGGCTGGGGCATGTCCAGCTTCTCACCCACAGCACCCCCAAGTCCTTCTGGGCAGGAATGCTCTGGGTCTGTTCATCCCCAGCCTGTGCTGACAGTGGGCCTTGCCCCTGTGGATATCCTGTTCTTCAGGTGTGTCCACCACACTGCTCAGCCCTATGTCACTGCCAATTTGCTAAGAGTACAATTGATCCTTCCATCTATGTTATTAAAGTTATTAAACAGATCCCCCTGAGGGACACCACATGTCACTGATATCCATCAGGACTCTGAGCCATTGACCACCACCCCCTGGTTGAGGCTGTACAACCACCTTCTTATTCATCTAACAGTCCACTCATTGAATAAAACTCTCTCCATTTTAGAGAGAAGGATGTTGTAGCGAACGGTGTCAAAAGTTTTACAGAGTCCAGAAAAATGACAAATAAATCCTTCCCTTGTCCACTGATGGAGTTGCTTGATCATAGAATGAATAAAACTGAGTTGGTCCGGCAGGACTTCCCCAGATGAACTGTGCTGGCTTTCTCAAATCACCTCCCTGCACTCCATGAGACTTAGCCCAGCTTCTAGGAGTATCTGTTCCATTTATACCCTTTTTAAAGATGGGTACGATGTGTCCCTTTTTCCAGTCACCTGGGACTTGGCCTGACTGCCATAACTTTTCAAATATCATGGAGAGTGGCTTGGCATCAGCTGATTCACTCAGGGCTCTGGGATGCATTTCACCAGTTCACAGGGACTTATGAAAGTTCAGATTTCTCGAGTCGTTATGAATCCAGCTTTTAGTTACAGTGGGAGGGCCTGTACCTACAGAACTGAGCTTATCTTTATAGACTTCCCAGGTCCCCTGTCCAAGCTTCAGCTGTCTATGCCTTTGCTTCTTCCCCTTTAGTTTGACAGAGAGGGTCCTGCTCTGCCATGCTGGTCTCTTGCCTTCCTTGCCCAGTTGCTTGTACATGGACAGTCAGCTCTTACACTCTGTGGAAGATTTCCTTACAGATCTGCCAGCTCTGTTCCACTCTCTTGTCCCTGAGGGCAGTCTCCCAGGGAATTGCACTGACTATCTCTCTGAAGACCTGGAATTCTGCTTTCCATTGACCCATACGCCCAGGATTGCAGGCTCCACCAGTACGTGATCACTGCAATCTTGACATCCTTGATTAGCTCACTTAAACTGATGGCCATCAGACCAACTTGATCTATTTGTAGAAAAAGAGAGAAAACCTGCTTTAAAAAATTGGAAATTATGGAATATTTGTCTTACGAGCCTTCATCTTGAAGCTATCTATGAGTTGTCAAAAAACCCAAAGGTACACTGATAAAATGGTCTTCTCTATTTAATGTATTGCACATATATTGTAACACTTATACACCAATGTAGATGTAACAGGTTTCTGGTGCATGCTTATATGTACCATGAACATAAAGTAGCAGCCAAAATGACTACAGTGACTGTTCTACTATACATTCCTCAGAGAAGTGCAGATAAAAGGGGAAAAATTCATAAGTATAATAGTTTATTGGCAATCTCAGTGCAGCTTCTACTAGATTTGAAAAATAATGCAGAAAACAATTGTACAGCATGGTATACAGTATATTCAATTAAGTCTGCTTTGGGACTGACATGTAATAAACCATCACATTGCATTGACCCTATGTTAGCCCATGTGTTTAATTAAATGAACACAATACATTTCATTGTGGTGATGTACTTTAGTCTCCTACAAACATTCACTCAAATAATTCTGCTCTTTAAAAACAATATGTCCTTCAGTATTAACTAAGGCCTTGTGAACTTCATACTAGTGATCAATTATAATAGTAAACACAAAATAATACAAGAAAAAAGATACTTGCATAGAGAATATTTATAGAACCTTGTTTTTATGGAACTGGGCTGACTAAAAGAAAAAACACAAGACATCTGTTTCTCAGTAGTCTGAATGCATCAGACATACTGAAAAATAGGAAGCTCTCTTCCTCATAATTTTAATGTGAAATGTGGCAAAATCTGTTGGGGTGTATTTTTTCTTTCTTTTTAAAAATATTTTTAATACTATACGTATTTGATTATTGATTTGATTTTCACTTTGATTTTAAAAGCACAATTCTTCTATGCAAACCCATGAATTTTACTTATTTATTTATTCTATACTAGACATAAGCCTTAAGCAAAAACTATGACAGGTTCAATAATGACAGAGCACAAGGCTTCTGTTCTTTGCTTCAGGTCAATCAGACTGACCAAATTCTGATCCCAATATTAGGATAATCTTGGGGTTACTGTAATGACGCTCTAACCATTAATGTTTGGTAATATAAAAAATTTTATTTAATACAAACCATAGCATATTATAACTCTTTCCAGGTCATATGGAAAAACCTCAAATTCATTGATTATAATTTTATTCCAACTTGATTTTTTCCCCTAGACAAAAAACATGATTTGTGACTAAATAAAACAGTCATTTATGCTGCTATATTTACATTTTTCTGTATTTGATACCATACTATCTGCATCACTATACATGCCTTTGTAGTAGTTACCTGGTTAAATTAAAACTAAGAAAAACTATGAAATATTAAAAAATGCTTTATTTGACTAGGGGTTACAATTGCACTGAAAATCTCTAATCAAGTAAGAGGCTAAACAATGATGGAAAACTGAAATCTCTAAAATACCCTCACAGAAATATCTCTGATATTTGACTAACTAGAACAACTACTCAAAATGATTCGTGTTCAGTTTTATTCTGTTTTATGTTTTTGAAAAAAACCCCAAAAACCTACAAAAATCCATCACGATCCTCTCAGATTTTCAGAGTAAAGTAAATAGGATTGAATCTCTGCATGCTTACGGTAGTTAATATGTAGAGAGAACACTTTTATAGAATTAGTTTGGCTCCTGTTCAGAATCTAGCAATATCCATAATAAATTTCTATTTAAATCTCTTGTAGAGATGAATAAATAGAGGATTAACATATTTTTCTGCTGTATTCTTAGTATTTATCTTGACAGTTGACTTATCTGCATAGGCAAAAGAAAAAAAATCTTTATTTGGGCCAAAAATTATTATTTTAAAATAATTAATGAAGACTTTAATTTTAAAGATAAATATAGCCACATTTGTATGGGTGCTTTTTGTAAAGTTGTAAAGATTAGATGAAAGTTCAGCTGAATGAAGAGTATTGATACACCTTTTTTCTCATGCAAATTGTGTTGAAAGTTGGTTTGGAATTTGACTCTTCCAAAAAAAACTTGAATGAAACCAAAAGTGCATCAAATCCTCTGTATTCAGTTGAATTTTCATTTACGACTTTACAAAAATGTTTGTGAATTCTGCAGTGTAGGTGGAAATTGTCAGAAACATAGTTGAGCCACCATACACAAAAATCTTCCCTTTTTTGCAGCAGAGAGATAGGTAAAATCTCCAAATTTCAGAAGTGAGTTTCACTTCATGAAGGGAGCCTCATAAAGAGATAGACTAAATTTTTTCCATTTGTGAAAATGGGGGAGGATGAAAACGTGAAAATATGTCTTCATGAAGTGGCCAATTCTCAGAGTAGCTTAGATTTTACCTTGTATCCCTTCTCACCATTCTCCAGATATTTTCTGATCTCATGCTGTCACTAAATTGGAGCAAAATAGGATTTGTGTCATAAGTTTTTCCTTTCCCTATAGTATCTTTTTTGTTTTATTTCAGACTTCTGGAGGAATACCCAATCTACTATAAAATTTGCATTTACAATCAACCAGGTGTTAAGATAGGCTTATTAAGCTCTTTCACAAAAGTTGAAGATTAACACTCTCTCACATGAGGACAAGCTGAAACACTGAAAAATTTATGAAATCTATAAATATTATTGATTTAATGTAATATGATTTTATAGGAAATTATGAGTTATTGAAGCACATTAAAAGGAGTTTTAATCCTCAGTATGAGTGTGCAGAAATACATAAATCAGGCTTTTAAAATCTCTCATAATGGAAAGCAATACTGAGATATTGGAAAACCACTACATTCTTTTAATTTCAATTTTTTTTTGCATCTGGAAGGTCTAAAATGTACTTCTGTCTGCTATGAATATTGGGTTTAAAATTCTGCTTTAGAAATGTAGTTTCCTATTTAGTACCATAGTCAAATTTTTTAAGGAACTTCATTGTTTTGTGACAAGTGAAATGATATTTCATTACAGAGAGTTTAGCACCCCTATGAATATTTATAAGCATACTTTTCACAACTGTATATCAGACAACCCATTTCAGCGATTTTCATATTCAGTGGAATATAAGGTTTTCTGAGTATTTTGTCCTTTCCTGGATGTGATGCTGCAATTTTTATACTTTCCTTTTTTTTTTTTTTTTTTTTTTTTTTTTTGCTTTAAAATCTGACAAAAATTACAATATATTCCTCTAGTGTTCTAGAGCCTGCCAAATACCACCCACAATTAGAAAAACACCAGGGTCTTTGCAGACCACCCTTCAGCCATCACACTGACAAAATAATTGTAGAACTCACATTAGACAAACTGCATCAGGAACAGGACACTCAGCCTTTGACAGAAGCTGGTGGGCTATTAAGGAAGTAACCAAGTAGCAGCATGCTGTTCTGACACTTTTCTTGCAGTCGATGAATACAGAGTGACTCCTCTGAGTGAATGCCAAGGCATCATGATTAGCATAATTAGAGCATACCTTTGTGGCACAATTATATCTGTACGAAGTTGCAGCAAGGAAGGTTTGGTTGCAATTGGTGATATGCCTCATTATCTAAATACACAGCTTCTGATTACAAAGGCTGTCAAATGAGATGGAGTAAAACTACACTTAACTTGCCCTGGTGTCACCTGATAAAAAACTAAATACCTTTTTCCTCCTCAGCTTAAAATTAAAGTTGTGCTTTGTGCTACCTTTATGCTTTATATTAACAACTGAGCCAAATAAAACATTTTTCCTCTACAAAGTACTCCCAATTGCCAACTGGCTAAACAGTAACACATACAGGAAAATCACACTAATTTGCACGCTGCTGTAGGTCTAACTAAAGGGGCAGAGCACACTTCAGTACCTGACTCATTGTGCCTTTTCAAATCTGCTTATATAAGTGTGATACAACATAAGTATGATGCTGAAACCCAGGAGTCTCTAAAAGATCTCTTCACAAAGTCTATTTAAAGAAAAGACGTCTAGTCCATTTTATGGTAATAATATTTCTTGTCCTTATAAAGAGAATCTTCCAGCATAGTTAGAAAACTTTTCTGCTGATAATCTCTCACTTAATGGCTCCTATTCTTTATTTTCCATTCCTCTCTGGGTATCTGTTGTCTTCTCCACTGCACCTGCAAACCTCAGGCAAAAACACAACCAAGCCTGCTTTTACTAAGCAGAGTTGTTCAGTTTATGATGTCATAAAACAAGTTTTTAGTCTATGTCTGTAGAAGATTGGATCAGACAGTAAATACTGAGTTAACTGTAAAGGGTAAACCTGAATAGAGTTAGATGGGCAGTAGTGAGGGTTTGCTCCTGCTCAGCTCACCCTACGTGCAATAGCGTGTGCATAGTCAGTCTATCAGCTGGTTCTGGTCAGCACAGGACCAGAACCTCTGGGTCATTTGGTCATTTGGAACTGAAGACTGCGAAAACTATTATCTCTTCCCCAAGAGCTTCCAGTTGTCCCCACTGTTGATCTTCCACTAGGCTCCATATTATTCTTCAGCTCTCATAATCATGTTGCTCTTTCTAACAATATTTGTAGGAATTATCTCTTCCTTTACCAGCCCTTACAGCTCCTCCTTGTCTGTCCTGTATGCTGTGCAGTAAGTTTTTTCATAAATCTTTTTCTTCTCTTCCTTTTCTTTGGCAAAGTGATTGTCCTTTGCTATATATTGCACAGCAAAGTCACAGCAGATCTTCACAATGCTTTTGGATACTCTTGTGAACTGGCATTGGCAAAAATAAAGGGAAAAAACCCAACAAAACAGAGATCTGCGTTTTGATTAAAAGTTTACCACTTACAATTCAAAAGACAGTTTATGAAATTTCTTGCTTTTTAAAAAATTCCTTGCTAAAACTATTTTTTGTACAAAGACATTCTTTATCAAAGGTGAAGAAAATGAAATCACTCTTTTCATTAGGAGGATTTTTCCATTTCTCAGATGAAAGGCATTTCTTTCATAAATCAGCTTTTTCTGTTTTCTCCCTTAAAAAACAAAAAAAGCCCCTCGTCCAGATCAAAAGTCTATTCACAAGCTGTTATTGATTTCTCAGTCAGAAATGTACTGTGATTTTTGGGTCAGTTATCCACATGCTGTATTTTTCAGAGGTCATTCCTCTTTCTGGTGAGCTTCTCCCCTTACATATGAAAAACTAGAAAACACATGAAAACAGATTCTGAGACTGAAGTCCTGGTTCTGTTATAAGCTTTTTGTGGGTAGATTATATTATATGGCAAAACTTAATGCTGCAAATAACCTGGATTTATTAGAGCCTTGTATATTATTAGGGCGTGGTACCTATGACTTTTTTCCCAGTCGTTCTTTCTACAGACAAGGAAGGAAGAAGTAAATTAAAATCACAATTTCTTACCACCCACGCACATATTTATGATGATGTTTTAGGCAAAGAAAAATACAGTAATTTCACGACTATAAGGTGCACCCTTTTGACTAAAATTTTCCCTCAAACCCGGAAGTGCGCCTTATAGTCTGGTGCGCCTTATCTGATGTACAAAGTTGCGAAATTTGCCAAACTGGAAGTGTGAGCTGTGAGCTGTGGGGGGAGCCGGAAGTGCCACGGCAGCCGGCTGGGGGCGGGCCCGGAGGCCCACAGCACCACCTCTGCTGGGTGGAGGCGGGCCAAGGGGCCCGTGGCACCCCCCTTCCCGGGTCTGGGTGGGCCCAGGGGCCAATGGCCGCTGGGTTGAGGCGGGGCCTTGGCCAGCAACTGTGCGGGGTGAGCTGGGGGCGGAGCCTCGCTGCAAAAAAAAAGTGCGCCCTATAGTCCGGTGCGCCTTATCTGATCTACAAAGTTGCGAATTTTGCCAACTCCGGGGGGGGTGCAACTTATAGTCCAGTGCGTCTTATGGTCGTGAAATTACTGTACTTACTTTTCATTCATGAATCTACTAAAAAAATGGATTCTAGATAAAAAAATTAATTCGGTAGCCAGGATCTGAATATACCTGTGTAAGAAAAACAAGGATAAGTACATAAATTAAACTAATTCACATAATTTGAAGGACTGATTCTTGCTTAGGCTTGAAAAGTAGACTTTTAAAATGGTTTTTATGTAGAACACAGATAAATATCAAAAGTAATATTAGAAAGTGCTATAAGTCTCCAGTCTTCTTAAACAACTACTAAAATAAGTGTAGGAGTCTTACCCTGTTCTCACTGAAAACTCCCAAAAGCTGTAATTGATTCAGTGACATTAAGTTTGCTACCTTAATCTGCCACTATTAGCTAACTTATCTAAGATTGCAATGCTGAAAATCTTCATTTTTTTCTCAATGTCTATGCATTTTTAAGTAGTAATATAAAAAAAGACTAAACCCAATCCTAATCTGCATTAAATGAACTGTTTTTTGTTAAGGCCAGATACTGAAATATGGAGAGTAACTAGGAAGTAGAAATACCACATTTAATAATGAACTTCATATTATGTTCAGTTGAAGCTTTGGTCAAGGGGAGAAGTATGTAAACTATGCTGAGGGAAAATTTAATTTATGTCTGTTGCCTGTTTTCCATAACTTCTCCAGAACTTGGACTAAGGAAAAAGAACTGAAGAGTTGTCTCATCCGTTGGTTTCTCTTACCAAAATGACTACACAAAATGCTTTCTTATTCCTCTTGCAATACCTTGTGTATATCTAATTTCATAAGTTGCTTCTGTATTTTAAGTTTCAAATTTCCCGTGTAGTCTAGAGTTTTCTAAGTCTTTCCATAATTGCAGTTTGGCACATGACATCATGTGGCTTCCCAGGTGTTTCTCCACCTGTTTTTGTTCCTGTGGTGTGTGAAGAAGAAAGATGATGGCACAGTGCCTGCAATGAGACCTGTCTCTCACCTCCATTTTTGGGAGGCAAACTCCAGCCTGCAACACCTTTTTAGAAACAAAGGCTTTGCTCTGACTCTGTGGTCACCAACTTCCCCATATCCCTAGAGAGCAAGCATCAGAACTGGAGACCTATACCTAAGCTGACTCTGATTTTTCATGGGAAGATCTAAACAACTTACAGCTCAATTCATACAGCTCAGCTCAGCACACACAGAGTACTGAATGCCTATGCCCTCTACAGATGTTCTCTAAAGCATACTTGACATTTAAAGAAAAGCAAATGCCCTTATTCTGACTCTTGTTATACTAGTTTTCATTTTTATACAAGAGTCACAGAAAGAGTTAAGCTCTGAGTACTCATTTATTACTCTGCATAGTCACTATTACATGTAATGGCAAGGTAACTCTTTGGTTTGCCCTAAGCACCTGACAAATATTTTTAGGAAAACATGCTGTTTTCTGAATTATAGTGTTAGAACAGGAAAGATTTCTAAACAAAATAACACAATTCAATAAGAAATAGGATTTCTGAAGTGAAGGAGGTCCAAAAAATCCAGAAAACCATTCATAATGATAAATCATTCATAAATTCAGCCACTCCATTGCCAAAGTCAAGACAAATGGAGGTGGCAATAGATTTTGTAAATTTCTAAATCTCATAAGGATATGCTGATATTCCAGGCACAGTGTGACTATGTTCTTCAAATATGATGAATTTAAATGTGTAGAGAAAGAGGTAATCCAGCACAGAATTGTTCACTGTTCACATGATCTCTCTGAAGAACCAGGATCATCCTTTTGGAGAAAATGAAAGCAAGATGCAAAATTTAGTATTTTCTCTTAGAAGACATTGGACTTCCCATCTAACTGCAACATCCCTTGAGGTTAATGGTTATGCTGATACCCTTAGAAAAAGTGATTAAAAAAAAAGGTGCATTTGATTCTGTGAGAGGTTTTCACATAAATTATATATGTATAGAAATAAGCTTGTCGTAGACCTCATCTGTACACCACTGCAAAGTTTGTGTAGATATTTTTGCATCAAATTATTCATAACATCTACATCTTCTGACACTGGCCGGGATGCTGTATAAGTTGTGGAATGTAAAACAACATTTGAAAAATGCCCTGTCATTGGGAGAAGACACAGGTTTTTTGCTACTCACATAAAGAGTCTTTTGAACTATACTGACATATACATCATTCATGATATTAAACAGAAGCTAAACTTGGTATAAATACACACACAGCCACTCTTTTATATTAACCTGTTATTTTATCCTCACAAGTTTTATAACTCATGATATACTCTTTGAGCAACTTTTAAGTATTCAAGGTCCTAACTATAAGTCACCTTGGTCAGAATACTCTGTGCCTACATCTTTTGAACAGCTTGTAAAAAGTGTTATTGTGAAGACACATCTTTTTCAGCAGTTTTTCATTCACTTGAGCAGACAACTGAAAAAAGTACATTGTGTGCAAGAATCCTGGTTTTGTTGGTTGTTTTTTCTATTCATGGCTGGAGTGCATGAAATGCCTGATATACTGGGGAGTGATTTTGAAGTGGAGGACCTAGTGCTGTGCCACTACTTCCACTTGGAGACCAGCTGTGCCAGTTGCTGTATTGGAAAAAATACCTGCTGTGAATCTAGTCGGCATGTGTTGCTTAATTTCCTGAATTATCATATTCCCCTAATCAGTTTCTGAGTTAAGGACCAAAATTGAGGATCCAGGTGAGCAGCAAGGATTTAATGTCTAGAATAAAATAGTCTATTTTGTCTTCCTCTTCTTTTTCCTTTCTTTCTTATTTTTTTTTAATCTATGCATATGTTTATTCCATGTATCTTGTCTTAGCCACTGAACACTTCTTTTGATTCCACTTCATCTAATTGACCTAAATGGTATTTCACAAACTCAAGAGACTTAAGCAGAATTGTAAGAATCAGATGAGGGCATATCTACCATGGATCCACAAAATAAATAAATTTGTCAGACCTAATAAGTGGAGACAGTTGAATTGAATTTTTTCCTATGTGTAACTGCTTATATATAGATGTTTTGATAAACACAGCTTGATTTGGAACTATTAAATAAGGTTAATGAATGTCTTGACTACAGGATCAAGGTTGGACCTCTAAACTTTTACATGTTTTATATACTCCATAAAATGTAAAAAAAAAAATGTTGTAAATTTTTCATAAAATCACACAAATTTATTCTTGCCTATATGATTACATTTGTTAGAAAAACGCAGAAGGGAGAGATTTCAATACTAGAATCAGACTTGTTCTTGTGCTTAAGGAAGACATGTAAGAAAATAATTATATGAAATTATATGAAAAAATGATACTGTGACCTGATGTCTGTAAATGAAGTCTTCATTGCTTATTGGCTATGAACATCTCATAAGACATAATGCAAACTCACAAATCAAAGAAGGAAAAGTCCATTAAATGGCTTTTGGATGATTGTATCTTTTTAATGATAGATGAATTGTAAATTTGGATGGGCATGAATGCTTGACAATTTAATTGCCTCAGTTTGGATAGTAACATATGATAAACTGCTACTTCTTTGTGGCTGCACAAATGTCTTAAAAGTACTTCTGCTGATATGCTGCAGCAACATACTGAAAATAATTTGAATGGTCTCTGATGTTATCTCAAATCTTCTTTCAGAGGAAATCTTGCTGCTAAAAGAAAGTTCTTTTTTAAAGGATAACATCTGCTGCCTGTCAGCATTAAGTGACTGCTTAAAGGTTTATTTGTGTTTGCTGGAGCAAGCTTAACTATGAGGCTTGAGGTACAACAAATGTACACTTGGTCTACAGCCTATTTTTTCCCTGTCTTGGTTTTCTCTGGTATTGGATTGCTTATCTGGCTTAACCAACCAGTGTAGGTGTAAGGTGTCACGTCTGTGAAGTCCTGTCCTCCTGCAGTTTTTATGGTGCACAGAAATAAGGGTGAAGGGGAGTGGAGCACCTTACTAAACAAAACCCTTTCACAAGCGCTGAAGAGGACAAATCATCAGCAGTTTAGGCTTCACTTGTGTTCATTTTCTTCTTTCAGGGTTCTGTGAAGGGAAAGGACAGGGCTGAGGTGGTAACACTTTTACAGGCTCTGGAGTGGAGTGGTAAACATTACCAACAGAGGGTATCACACTGATAAGCTTATTTCTGCAGTAATGCCAGTGACAACCTTCCCTCTTTCACTTTTAAGTAGTATCAGAAATGCCAGTCTTCTAACAACTAGAAATCATGCCTTGAAAGACAGGCTTATTTAGTTACTATCATTTGGGCTCATTTTTGTAGGCAAAAATAAAATTATTCCACACAGGAGGGTTAAAAATTGAATTCTTAAAAGAACCTTGATAAAACCAGATGTTGAGACATCCTCTTTTCCTCATGAAATACAATTTTCATGTTATATTTGACCATTCCAAATATTTATTTATTTATATCACATAAGGATAATTCAGGCCTTGATATTTGGGAACTTTAATTTCTATACACCAGCATAAAATTTCTTTGACCATGCTTTTCTATGTTCACACAGATTGGAGGAGGAAGCAATCAAATTTCCAAGGAAGATACCTTTGGCAACACACTCTATCTTTGTTGGCAAGAACATATTGTGTATGGGTACTGACAGAATAGAGTAATCCAGAGAAGAGACACCAGGATAATTGAGGAGCTGGACTATATGGCACATAAAGAGAGCTTAAAATGTCTGGGTTCCAAAGAATTACAGAATGGGTAAGGTTGTAAGGGACCACTGAAGGTTATCTGTTCCAACCTCCTTGCTCTGGCAGAGTCCCCTCTCTATATTACCCAGGACTGAGTTAAAATGATTTTTTAATAACTTCAAGACTGGAGCCTCTGCAGCTTCTCTGAGATACCTGTCCCAGTGCTTGTCCAACCTAAAAGTTAAAAAGTGTCTCCTGATGTTTAGAGGGAGCCTCTGTGTTTCAGTTTGATTTTCAGTTTCATTTTCAATTTTGTCTGATTACAGCACACCACTGAAGAGTCTGGCTCCTTCTTTGCACTATTTGTTTGAGTACTTATACACAATGGCAAGATCTCTCTGAAGCTCTTGCTTTCAGGCTGAACAGTCCTCTCAGTCTTTCCTCCTGTAGGAGGTGCTCTAACCCTTTAATAATCTTTGTGGTAATTTCTGGGGCTCTTTCCGGAAGCTCCATCACTCTGTCATACTGAGGAGATCAGGACAGGATGCAGTACTCCAGATGTGGGCTCTCCAACTTCGAGTAGGGAAAAAGGATCACCTTCTTCAATCTGCTGACAATACTCTGCTTAAACCAGATCAGTTACTGGCCTTCTATACAGCAAAGGTACATTGCTTCCTCATGCTCATCTTGGTGTCTACCAGGAATTCCATGCCATTTTCTATCCAGATGCTTTCCAGCTGGGTGCCCCCAGCTTACCCTGATGATTGGTGTGTTCTTCTCTCGGTGCAAGGCTTTGCACTTCTTCTCCTTAAACCACATTAGGTTTCTAGCAGACCGTTTCTCCCCCTGCCAAGGTCCCTCTGGTTGGAAGCACAAACCTCTGGAGCATAAGCCACTCCTATCCAGTTTGTGTCATCTGTACATTTACTCAGGATATACTTTGTTCCATCATCCAGATCATTAATGAAGATATTAAACAGGACTGAACCAGCACTGAATCCTGAAGTACACCACTAGTTATTGATCTTCAGGGTGGACTTTGAGGCACTGATCACGAGTCTCTGAGCTCAGACATGCAATCAGTTTTCAACCCATCTCCCTCTTGGCTTAACTAGTCTGTACAATAACAGCTTCCCTATGAGGATCTTATGGGAGACAGTGTCAAAAACCATTTCAGTAACCCACTGCTTTTCTTTATCCACAAGGGCTGTTTCTTTATCATAGAAGTTTGTCAAATTGGTCAAGTTTTACTAATTGGTCAAATATGAGCCATGCTGACTACTGCAAATTTTCGTATGCTTAGTGTTCTTGGAAATAATTTGCAGGATTTTAGAGGAACTTCTGCTTCTAGGATTTGTTCAAAGAGACTGGTTTAAAAAATTAATCTGTTGCTGCTTCTAACTGGATATTATTACTCTTGTTAGACTGGATAATCTCCACAGATCATATCCACACAATTTCACAGAGGTGTCTGGCTAAGGACCAGACTAAGGAGTATTGCCATGCATTCATTCAGTGACATTGCATAATCTTATGATAGGTGCATTTATGTATTTCAGATTGTAAGCCAGAATACATACTTCCTTTTTGTAATGTTGTTGTAGGCCACTGGCTCTGGAGGATCTTCCCTCTTTTGGATGTAGCGTCAACTCCCACTAAATAAGTAGATGTTATACCTTTTTCCCTGTCCAGTGGACAACTAGAAGATGACTTCAATGTGGGTGATGCTTTACTCCTTTTTGATGCCATAGCTTGTGTTCTCCTTTATATTTAAAACAGTTTCTTGTAGTCTTCATTTTTCCCCCTCTTTATAAAGATCAAAATAACTCCTGTGGACCTACCATAGACTCTTCCATACAACTGAAATCTCTTTCCATGCAGTATGGTGGGCAGTGCCACGTATCTCAGCTTGACAGTTATGATAAAATAGTGTCAAGAAAGCTCATGATATTCTGCCCCAGCATAAATACTGCCACTGATTCTTGAGTAACACAGCCTCCATGTCACACATACTGTGGTTCACAATACAGCCAATCTCACCTGCAATTCCCCATGTCTTCTTCAGGTGTCCGTTTCAACCATACATGTCTAGTTTCCCTGCCTCTGCCCCATGTGGGACTTGTTTTGAGAACATAATACAAGATTCCTATTTTCCATACTTTGTAAATTGAGGCAACTCTTGAGAAAAGCAGGACAATACTACTGGAATACATGTCCACTAATGAGTGTATAGTCAGTGTGAGAAATAAACCTCAGCAGAATAATTCTTTGGGGTCTGCTCAATGTCCTTTCCACTCAGCCACCCACTGCACAGAAGCTTTTTAATAACACAGGTGATTAACCCAGATGAAATTATCTTCTCCTTATCTATAATCACAGTTTTGTATGATCTCAGCCAATGGCACACATACATTCTTCTGTTTAAAAAGAAATTTGCTATCCTTATTTGCCAAAATCTTTCATGGGAACTGTTTCCATATTTGCTAATTTAAATAACTGCTGATGATTCTGAACACATTTCTCTTATATGTTGTTTTAGCATTAGAACAATGGATTACTGTGATAATCAATGTTATTTGATTGTATTATGGATGAACACAAATCAAAACTTGACACAAATTTAAAATTTGCTTAGTTTTCTAATGTAGATCTTAAGAGTAGAATTCCACTCTACAAAATAATTTAAGCGTTAATAATGTTGGGCTAAAACTGGCCTGAGTATTAATCCATTGAAAGATGGGTTTAACCTGCTTTGGCAACTCTTCCATGGTCTGTCAATATGATAAAATATGATTAGGTAATATTACAGTAATTTCACGGTTATAAGCCGCACAATTTTGACTAAAATTTTGGTCTGAACCCAAAGTGCAGCTTATAACCAGGTGCGGCTTATATATGGACAAAGAATGAAAAGTTGCTGTTTTAGTTTGGAGGACAGGTGTCTGCTGAGAAAGGCAGGAGTTTCTCTTTGAAATGGAGAATGTAAAACCCCTCCCTCCAAATTATTATAATTTGGAAATCAAGGGGCTTTCAGGCAAAAATATGGGAATTTGGAATAACAGTTCTTTTCTAGGGAAATCAAAATAGAAATACAGTACTACAAAGAAACAAACTCCAAACCCTGACAAAGTCAGAGTACAACCTGACACCCCGTCAGGCAGGGTGTTGGTAGCAGTCCCATTAAATGGTGGCTGCATCCTCCTGCAGTGACAGATGTGATTCAGTTGGAGCAGTGCTCCTGTAGAAGGTGCAGTTTCCCTCCGGAGGTCCAGTGGGGATGTGGAGAAATCCGGTTTTCCTCTGGAAGTCTAGTGGAGAAAGGGGCTCCCTTAGTGTCCCAAACCTCTGTTTTTATCTTGGTAAGAAATGTTGGGCTCTTCCCCCTGGCTGGAGCAACTTCCAATGGGATGTAGTAATTTTATCAGTCACATAGTGGGACTCAATGGGCCATTAGCAGAAAATGATTCGCTGGAGGAAGGATGGGTTGTGAAAAGATAAAGAACAATGCCCTGCCTGGTTTCAATGGACGGCCCATTAGCAGAATATCTGCCATTGAGATAAGGATCACTGTCTCCACCCTCAACAGATGGTGATAGAATAGATACCTTTTATCACAGTCTGTATTGTAACATGCGGCTTATAATCAGGTGCGGCTTATATATGGACAAAGAACAAAAAGTTACTGAAACCCAGAATTGCGGCTTATACTCAGTGCGGCTTATAATCATGACATTACTGTACTAAGCTTTTAATCAGAAAAAAAAGTGGGGGTTTCTTTTGTGCAATTTATAATAATTTCAAGGCCTAAGATAGAAATAGAAACCTTCTTATATTATAGCGCTTCATATTTCCATTGAAATCAGCTCACTTTTTTTCTGTGTTTACCATGAATATCCTTGACATTTTGGTTTAATTATGAGAGATGTTTTTGCTTAAATCATTGTGTTACCCTCTCAGCCCAACTTGTCCTGTACTATCTCCTTTTCCTATATGATCCAGAAATGAAGTCAAAATGCCAAGGTATAAAATCTTCACAATTTCCATGGCAACAGAGATATGATTTAGTGAGCACAGGACTTTATTTTCTAGAGAAAATCAGGTAAATAAGAAAAAAAATCGACTCATCCTCATTCAAATTGTGTTTTATCTTATTTCAAGGTATTTAGTTTGATACGAGGTTTTAATAACATCATTGCAGTATGAGAGCTTGTTGGACACAGTAAAATAACAACTTGTTTCTTCAGAAAGAAGAAAGAAAAAAATTCCCTGGGAAACTATCATATTAAAAAAAAAGGGCCAGTGATTTAGCAGCTGATATTTCTTTGTGAATCTTCACTGAATTTCTGCCCCTGCTAGAAGATATGGAAGATATGGTGGAAGATGTGCACTCTCCAGGGTGACATATAAAACTGTGGTTTTACAAAAATAGGAATGATGTGCTTTTCAAAAGGATCATTTTTGTGTCTAGCCTTTTGATAACTCATATAAGCTGTGCCATAGTAAATCCTTCCTGTAAGCTTAATTCTGCAAAAATGAGGTAACTGAAGCTAAAATATGTTTAACATCATGCACTAGAGTTTTCCCAATATCTTGCAGTGGGAGGAAAACACATGGGCCCCACAGTTCAATAAACTAAAAGTATTATTGACCAATAGGATGGGTAGTGAGTTCCAAATACGAGGCTATTTTCAGCTAATTAAAGGTCCCATGGCACTATATGCAAGAGTAGGAACATCTGCTACTGTGTGCTAGTCAAATTACAGGTTCAGTAATTACTTTCTGCCTAATTGAGCTCCTGATTAATTTTAGCTGGATTTAAGTATTTGTCATACCTTTTTGTATTTTGTTGCTACTGTCAGTGTGGTGGAGTAAACCACTGGTGAAAGTTTCATCTTCTTTGGCTTGTGCTCTATATGCTGAATGTGAACAACAGCTCAGGGCAGCACATGGGGATTCTGAAAGTTCATTTGTGTTGGACTTGTAAGCAGTAAAATAAATGCTTCTCTTGACTGAGGTCTATATTACATAAGGCTATCTGCAGTTTTCCTGAAGAAAAATGAGTATTCTATTGAATAAAACTCTTCTGCTCCACCAATTCTCCCACAACTTATGAAGAATGTATTATATTAATTATTTTAAATGTTACGATGTGGAGATTCAACTGTTCTATTTGCTTTAAAAATAATCATAAAAGTATATTCTATATGACTGCATGTCATATGGGATATATGGAATATGTATATTCTAATAATGAATTTAAAATTCATTTTACAGGATGGAAAAATCCAAATTTCTGATGGAAAAAATACAGGGATATCTACTAGACTTTCTGCCAAAACAAAGAAATAATTCAGGATCACATTAGGATTTTGTTTTCCAGTTGCTTAGCTATACTGAAATTATATGTATGGAGCAGTGAATTGTGAAAAGGATGATGAATTTTATAATAGATACCAGTATATACGCATATTTATACATAAATATGAATAATTTTGAGAAGGAAAAAAATGAAGCATATATATGGTGTGGTAATCACATAGGGGATGATGTGAGAAAAGTGGCAGACTGACAGAATGCAAGTCATTTGGTGTGATTGCTGTTCTCTTGATACTATCTTTAAGGGGACTTCTGTTTCACTAAACTAAGTGAGAATCAGGTTTCACCAACTGTGCCTGACAATGGATTGTGGCTAAGTCTGACAAGGCCCCTGGGAAAGAGTGCTGCCCTCTGTCACCATATGGCCTGGAAAGGGTTTCATACCTGTTACAATATCCTGAGGACAGGGATCATTGCTAAATCTATGCAGGCTCATTCCTAATCCCATGAAGCTAATGATCTGTGAAGGATATCTTAAAGATGCTTTCTGTGAATAAGCATATTATTCAGACTGTCAGATGTAGGTTTTTTCTCTTGCATTAGTTTTCACTGCACAATGATTACACTCCTCCACTGGGAATATGTTATCAAAAACATTGAAAGAACTTGCTTAGTCTCTCTTGCTATTTATGAGTAACAGTCAAATACAAATTTAACAAACTTACTGGTATTTTAGGGCAAGATACTTATCACCCAATAGATACGCTATTTCCTAAACTGAAATAACTCCCATGATAAAAAGATATTTTTCTCGTTTCTAACAAATGCTTTCAAGTTCGCACATAGTACAGAATGATGTTAAACTCCATTTTTCAACCAGAATTTTTCTCCTCATGGTATGGGCATTTTGGTCTCTCTTGAAGGTCCAAATAACCTTCTTAAATCCCGTATCATTGTGAAGTGTTGAACTTCATGTAAATATCAGTTTTCAAGATATTTTCTCCCCTATAACTTTAATATAGGAAAAAAAATACAATTCACTATTCTGCTTATACATCAGTGGACGAAAGTACTTTCCTTCCCCACCCCTATATGTAGAATATCTATGGATAGCTAAATTGTTATTCAATAAAGGGTTAGATTAATGTATATTTTGTTTTATTTGTAGACAACGTAATTAAAAGAAATAAATATGAGGAATTCAGGGGGATGCTAAACTTCCCTGCCATATCCATTAGCCTGATATAGTGCCTTTATTTGTGCTCAGGGAATACATCCACATGGATATTCCACACTCATATTTGCCTTTGCCATTGCCCACTTTATATATGAAGAACCTGAAATATCTGAAAATCTCCTCCTAACAGGAAGCATTTGTATAAAAAGATTTAGGAACATGACTTTTAGGTACATACTCAGGAAATTATTTTATTATCAATAATATCCAGTTATTATCTTGCAAGAAGACATGGAGTTTACATTCTCTTTCTTCTTGCCTAATGGACACATTTTAGCGTAAGATTTTTTTGCTATACAAAGATGTTCAAAGAAAGATTATTTCCTATAGAGTGGCTGGGGTTAGCAGAAAAAAGGAATTTATTAATTAGTTGTTAATTCTTGGTATGGTTATTTTAATTCTCTGAAATCTGTCTTGAGACATTGTCTGGACTGGGGAGGGGAATACTTTAATATGAGATCATGGCACTAGAACTGGAAGAAGGAACAATTTTGTATGATTCTAACACCTGGGAAAAATATGCTTAGAGAGTAAGATTGCAATGGTACTGGTTAGAAAAAATTACCTTGTTTTTTAAAACTGTAAAAATTAATGTAGGGTTTCATGACTGAGTGAAGAGCATGAGCCTTGAGTAGAAAAAGTAACTTGGAAAAGTAAAGATTACAGTGGTCACAGGCCAAGAAATATTTTGTTGAATACCAATCAATTTAACAAAGGCAAAATCTAATTATTAAGTAATAACGCTTTTTTGACACTTCTGTGACAGAGATGTGCTCTGATATGCTCTTTATGGCAACTCAGGAACTAGGGTTCTTGGGGAACAGTGAACTGAAGAACCTCAATTTAAGCGAATGGGGCAGGAAATTAAAGACCTCAAATTAACTTGCCCTTCAAACAACATTCCACATGTGTGACTCCCCCTCATTTTCAATTTAGGATAGCTGGGAGAGTGTCAGAAGGAACAGACGACATAAAAGCCTGGTGATCTGTTTAAATCAAGTTTCAGAGGATGAGATTTGATGGGAGAGACATGAAGTC
Organism: Catharus ustulatus; assembly: GCF_009819885.2. NCBI lineage: Eukaryota > Metazoa > Chordata > Aves > Passeriformes > Turdidae > Catharus > Catharus ustulatus. The sequence goes on along the minus strand of NC_046262.2, from coordinate 16,147,780 downwards.
CTCCATGGACAGGTCTTTACAGCAGTTCCTTCTGTTTAAACTCCTGGCCCAGCTAACTCATGGTACTTCCTCTGGCACACCAGGAGATGCATTTTTTCCCTCCCAAGCTCAATGAAAGCACCAAAATTGTTGTGGATATAAAAGTTATTCGGCTCTGTATCCTAGTTTGGAGGACAGGTGTCTGCTGAGAAAGGCAGGAACTTCTCTTTGAAATGGAGAATGTAAACCTCCTCTCTCCAAATTATTGTAATTATTTTCAGGCAAAGATATGGGAATTAGAAATAACAGTTCTTTTCTAGGGAAATTAAAATAGAAATACAGTACTACAAAGAAACAACCCCCAAACCCTGACAAAGTCAGAGTACAACCTGACACCCCGTCAGTCAGGCAGGGTGTTGGTAGCAGTCCTATTAAATGGTGGCTGCATCCTCCTGCAGTGTCAGATGTGATTCAGTTGGAGCAGTGCTCCTGCAGAAGGTGCAGTTTCCCTCTAAAGGTCCAGTGGTGATGGGGAGAAATCCGGTTTTCCTCTGGAAGTCTAGTGGAGAAAGGGGCTCCCTTAGTGTCCCAAACCTCTGTTTTTATCTTGGTAAGAAATGTTGGGCTCTTCCCCCTGGCTAGAGCAACTTCCAATGGGATGCAGTAATTTTATCAGTCCCACAGTGGGACTCAATGGGCCATTAGCAGAAAATGACTCGCTGGAGGAAGGATGGGTTGTGAAAAGATAAAGAACAATGCCCTGCCTGGTTTCAATGGATGGCCCATTAGCAGAATATCTGCCGTGGAGATAAGGATCACTGCCCCCATTCTCAACAGATGGTGATAGAATAGATACCTTCTATCACACCTTGTATTGTAACCCAGGACAACCCGAAACAAAATAAATATAACACTCTTTGAAATGCTTATTCAATAACAGGGAACCCAGTAAAAAAAAAAAAAAAAGCCATTTCAGGAATCTAATATTCTTTTATTAGTAGTATTACAAAGCCTTTGGTTCATATCAAAAGAAGCAGATGATCACAGTTCCAACATAGAATTGTTCAGTCTCCTATATGTCCTTGAATGTGTCTAACTAAATGGTCCAAAAGCTAAGGGTTCTGCCTCTTTGCTCAGTCCCCTGTGCAGTGTCTGGATCTCCCTGGCGGTCAAAAACAAGTTTGCCCAATTACCTTTGCTGTGTGCAGCTATCATATATTATGTGAACCACTTCAGAGAAAATCCTTCTGTGCTGTGAATCAGGGTGTGCTCAACCAGGAGGTAGAAGGTTATGGGATGGAAAATGTTCTTTAGACCTACTCAGCTGGTGAAGTCAAAGGGCACTTGGCACCCGTGGAATGCTCACTTTTACAGTGATACAAGACATTCCCCTGTCACTCCTGACAGCACACTGGGGAAAGTTTCACACATAAAACTTTCCTCAAGGCATGCAGGGTGGAATCAAACATGTAATCAAGCAGAAAATAAAACCCCAAACAACCTAGAACAATTTGAGTAAAAGAACACGAGTGATTAAACGGAGACATTTCTAATCTTGTTGTGTACTTGCTTACACATTTCTTTAGAATTTGAAAGAAAAAGATTAGCAGCCCAGTAGGGGTTTCTAGAGGCCAACAAAAATGTGTTTATTAGAATCCCTCACCTTCCTGTTTATAATGTCCCCTTCTCAAGGGGACAGAAGGCCCAATATGCTGAGTGGATCCATTTCTTGGGAAGTGTGCTGACTCCCTGGTGCCTTGGTTAAAGATGTGAAATGTTCCTACCACGGTTCAGCCCTCAGATTATTGTTCATTGTTTTTTTATTGGGTAGGCAGTGATGAAGCTGTAACAAGAAATCCAAGAGCAATCTGAAAGAGATGTCAGGGGCTTGGTACAAGTGGTTAAAGGAGAGTCATGTTCTGCTTCCTGTCACAAGGAATGATTAGAGGGGAAGCAGAGACCCAGCAAATCAGAACTTACCTCTGAGCCTGGTGTCACTGGCAGAATTTTTAGGTTCCTTCATCATGAGTCTGCTTACTTGACACAAGCCTGCTGGCAACAGACAAGGTACACCTGTTTCAAAGGGGAAAAGGGGATCAAGGTTCATGTATTTGAAGGAGGAAAGGGATCACACCAGACTCACTAGTGATAAGCCTTCAGTAACCGAACAAAGCCATGGGTTCTTACCACCAAAAGGAATCTAGAGAACAGAGAAGTGTTCACAAAGAAACGTGCACAATATTAAAGTCACTATAAAAGACCTACAAAGACAAAGGGCAGAGGAAAGATATTAAAAGGCTTCCCTTCACCCCCACCCCAAGAAATGCAATTTCTTGCTTTCTATGCTCAAGAAATCTTTGTCACAACAATTTTTACTCTTTTTTAAGAAAATTAGTGTGTACATCACAAGAAAAATGGGTATAAAATAATTAAGTAGCCGGTAACCTCCCAAATAATTTGATTGATTCGCAAATGAGGCTTTCAAGTCTGATTTTAGATAAGAAATAAAGCTGGGTTTCTTGTAATTATCCAATTATCATAAAATTGATAAAACTTTTAAACTCTCCTCAGTAGTTTTGTAAGTATATTAGACCTTCTGTGAATAATTTTTCTTCTTTGAAGTTTGACTATAAAGTTGAGCTCAAGCCTCCCAAAAGCATGGGAGAATAATTTACAAGTGACTTTAATTTGCAAAGTACACAATGGCATACATAGAACTTACATTTCACTACTGTGTAAGTCTGAATGTTCTGGATTTCCATTCACAAGTGAGGATATTTTACAAAGATTGTGCATTTGTGCGTCAAGGTACAGACTGTTATTGCTGAATTTTGGATTCTGCTTTTCTTGTTTTCTAAATAATATTTTTTGTGATTTTCCTCCTCTGTCTTTTTTTTCACTCTCCTCCATTTCTGAAGGTCCACTGCCTGTAGAATAATGTCAGTGTTTTAGGCCTTTTTCTATTAATTTCCTTGAGAATTTCTAAAAATCTTAGACTTTCCATAAATTTATTATTTTGCTCCAATATTTCTTTTATACTCAAAAGTCTTTCTGAGATTCAACAGAAAAAATAATTCCTTCTCATGTTAATGTAGAGCTCCACAAGTGTCGACAACTAACCGTTTGTTCAGTCTATCCTGTTTACATCATTCCAAGAACATGAGAAATATATTTTAATTTTAAAAAAGAAATTTATTTTAAAATGTTCTCAAAAAAAGCTTCCTTAGCAGTGATACAGGTGAATACTAATACACACAGTGCCCAAGGGAAAAATTTGCAGAACTCATAGGAAAATACACCCCTGTGTCACTATGGAGTAGTCTCATGATGTGCTGCTACTTTTTGGATGGCATTTTCTTTTGGCATTTTGATAGGTACAGTCTGTTAACCACTAAATACTTATTGTATGTCCAGGCAAAATATATTTTAATTGCATTTGATTTACATGAACATAATGGAAGTCATATTTTGGGCCATACACGGGCCAAAAGATATTATGCATATGTTTATCTTATTTTCTGCAGTAAAAGAGGTATATATACATAAGCCTCCTGGGGACCTTTATGTAAATTAAACATTGTTGCAGACAGCTTATACATGAGTGACAAAAATCTGCCTTAAGCAAAATTCTTTACTCTGGGATAAATTAGACATGCTTTTTATTACCACTGTCTTGAGTCGAGAGTCTGGGAATAGCAATGAGAACCTTACAGGGCCCTGAAAATGGACAGATTAATGTGCCACCATTTCCACAGGGAAAGAAATTCAAAAGCTATAAAATTTAACTGAAAGCAAATATTTTAGTTTAAAGTCCATAAGTTGGATGCAGTTTTACTGTTTTTCTACTGGAATTGTAATGGATCTGTGAAAAGATGTCTCAGAGTCTTTTAAAAATCCAAATATGGATTTTGCATGCTGCTAGTTACCTGTGTACAAGCTTCTAGCTGACTGTCTTCCTGTAAGTCCATTGGAAGGGGTTGGCAAAGCAAAAGACAATCTGTTGATTTAATGCTGTTACCCCATTACTGAATCACAGAAGTGATGCTGTTTAACAATAAAGAAGTAGTTTTAACTAACAACCACAACAATCAGGGGCTGCAGTTGATAATATCCAAAATTTCCAAGGTGGTATAAGGAGTTTCTTGTACTTCAACCAGCATACATTTTGCACCCTTAATTTTATAGAAATTCTGAGAGTAAATTTTCTGATATGAAGGAAAAAAACCCACAGAAGACAGGCTTTTTAGAAATATCCTAAGTTAATTGAAACACTGTCTGAAACAATCTCATTCTCTTAGCAGGTAGCTTTGAGAGCTCATAAAACACCACCAACACTGGAAGAACTGCAAAAAGAAACACACTCCATAGATTAACGGAAGAGAAAAATGGAGCTATCAACTTAGCTTGTGTGTCTTGAAAAATCCTGGGAAAAATAAACTAGCTGTTAAGAATTGAAGAATAATAAAGCCACAGTTATGATACGCCCTTATGTGAGAACTTTGCATTCACAGAGTACCATCAAATATCAAGGAACTCTTAGTCTGGTAGCAACTGCTGGAGTGCAAGTTAATGTGCCTTGAAAGTATTGGCTGGTGGTTACAGTCGAAATGGCTTTCATGGAGTTACATCCTGTGCATAGCATATGTGCACTCTGAGCTATCATCTCAAGGACAGAGAGGCCCTGCAGAGAGACAGTGACAGATCAAAGAGATGGACAATCACCAACTGCATGAGGTTTAGCAAGAACAAGTGCCAGATTCTGCACCTGGGATGGGGCAGCCCTGGATGCACAGACAGACTGGGCAATGAGAGCCTGGAGAGCAGTGCCATGGAAAGGGCCCTGGAGTTCTGGTCCATGGCACCAGCAGTGCCCTGGCAGCCAGGAGGGCCAGGCATGTCCTGGGGGCATCAGGGACAGCATCACCAGCTGGGCAAGGGAGGGGATTGTCCTGCTCTGCTCTGAGCTGGGGTAACCTCACCTCGAGTGCTGGGACAGTTTGGGTGCCACATGAGCGATTAAGTGTCCAAAGGATGGCAACGAGGATGGTGAAGGGGAAGAAATATTGGGAGCAGTGAGAGCATTTGGGTCTGTTCAGTCTAGGGAAGAGGAGATTGAGGAGAGACTTCAATGAAGTCTCCAACTTCCTTGTGATAGGAAGAGGCAGGTACTGATTTCTTTTGTAAGTAGTGAAAAGACTTAAGGAAATGGCTTAAAACTGAGTTCAGAGAAATATAGGCTAGATATCAGGAAAAGGCTCTTCCCCCAGCGGGTGTTTGGGCACTGGAACAGCTCCCCAGGGCAACGGCCACAGCATTAAGCCTGACAGAGTTCAAGAAGCATTTGGAAAACTCTCTCAGGCACATGGTGTGACTTTTGGGAAGTCTTGTGCAAGGCCAAGAGTTAGACTATGATGATATTCATGGGTTCCTTCTAACTAATCTAATTCTGTGATTCTCTGAACTAGGGAGCATATTTTTAGGAGGTAGAAACTCTGGTATATGCAAAATAAGTACAACCAATATAGTTTTGTCTTACTTGGTTTGCATTTGTTTATCTCTGTAGAACTTAGTGGACTAGGTGAGAGCGAAACTCGTGGATGACAAACTATACATACACATTCAGTGATGACTTTTCACAGTACTGATCTTTCACAATGAAAGAAAAGGTTTATTATAAAAGAGCATCAACCCTTTTATTAATGAAATAGATTTTCTGTGAGTAACTGTCCATCATCAAATTAGGAATTTGGCAACAAGTGGAAGGAAAATAAATGGAAAAATACAAAGCTTATAAATTCTTTTTGCTTCCTATTTTACTTTTACCATGTCACACCTATTTTTAGGCTTAGAACTCACACTTTTCAGATTTACACTTACTTGCAATTTTTCAATAGAAATTACAATATTTTACATTTGAAGGATGGGGTGCCATCCATAGGGATCTGGACAAGCTCAAGTAGTGGGCCCACAAGAACCACATGAATTTCAATTGGTCAGCTCATCTGGTGTAATAACTGAGGTAATGTATAGATGACAGCGAGGCATGGGCATGTTGGTTTTGTGGCAAATACTGATCATGCCTGAGCAGAATATCTCTCCTTTAAAAGACCAAGAACCCTACTAATTTCCCAGAAGGAAATACTGTTGTCATCTACCAGGAAGGTCTCTGGGATGTGGATCAAAGCAGGAAGAGATGTACACATCACCTCTGGAAACAAATGCATCTACCATCAGGCGCAGGTTGCTCCAGGCAGATCCTTTATAATATGATGTGCCTTCTGTGTCCTACACTCCACTGGAATCTGAACCTTCTCTAAATATGATAAATACACTTATTTTTACTGAAATAAACCTAGGATTTAGGTAGCATAATTGGAAGAGATAGGTAGCAAAAGTAACAAACATTCACCTACCTAGTCTCAATATAATAAGATATTTAACTGTACTTAAATATTAGGTATTGCAGTATGAAATTCCAGGTATTTAAAATCTTCATTAGAACTAATTCTAAATCACGACTCATTATCCTTCTAATTTAACCAGTTTCTTGAGATAGATACCTACAGTAATTTCACGAATACAAGCCGCACCAATTTGACCAAAATTTTGGTGGAAACCCGGAAGTGCGGCTAATATTCCGGGGCGGCTAATCTATTAACAAAATTCTAAAAGCTGCCAACACGGAAGTGAGAGCCCGCGGCAGCCCCAAGCCAAGCTGGAGCCCGGCTGGCCCCGGCAGAGGTGGGAAAGCCTGGCAGAGGCGGGGCCAGCAGTGTGGGGGCGGGCGGCAGAGCCTGAGCCAGCAGGGCGGGGCAGGGGGGGCAGCAGAGCCAGGGCCAGCAGGGCGGGGGAGCCCGGGAGAACTGGGGCTAGCAGTGCAGGGGAGCATGGCAGAAGCAGGAAGGCCGGCGGGTGGGGCTGCCTGGCAGTGGGGGAAGCCCAGCAGAATCGGGGCCAGCAGCGTGGGGGAGCCCGGCGGTGCGGGAGCCTGCAGTGCCGGCCAGGGCGAGGAAACGCGGCGGCGGTGCAGACGGGAGGGGGCGGCCAGCGAGCCTGGCAGGGGTGGCAGCGGCTGGCCTGCCGGCAGGGCGAGTACGTGAACGCAGCAGCGAGGTGGCCGGCATGCCTGCCAGCGGCGGCGGCGGCAGGCCGCCGGCAGGGCTAGGGAACGCGGCAGCGGGGCGGTGCTGACGGGAGAGGGGGGCCAGCGAGCCCGGCGGCGGCGGCAGCACCACCCGGCCAGCCCCGCCGAGCCGTGGCGCTGAGCTGGGCTACCCGGCCCCGTCGGCAACCATGAGCGGGCCGAGCCTGCCTGGCCCCGCCCCGAGCCAGTAAAGCCCGCTATGCCGCGATCCTGTTACTAATTGGCCAATTTGTGAAAGCTGCGCACGGATTCTCGCGACGAACGAAAGTGCGGCTAATATTCGGGGTGCGGCTTATCTATTGACAAAGACAGCAACATTGTCGAGGCACCGGAAGTGCGGCTTATAATCCGTGCGGCTTGTATTCGTGAAACTACTGTATTTTATGTAATGCTGTTGAAGGAAACAAGAATTGATTACTGGCCTGGAGGAGGATGTTTCTACCCAAAGCTTCTGAGAAAGTATGAGTAAAATACACAGTATATGCACAACAGCAAAAAATCCTGCATTAATTAATTGTGAAATGTTTAACCCATAGGTATAAACAGATCCTCCATAATTAAAAAAAGGTGTATTCTGCAGCCAGGAGAAAAAGTGATTTGTCCTAAAAGGATGGCAATTTCTTGGAGAACATCCAGAAAACTGAAATATTAAAGATGCATCTCAGGAAAATATTCAGCTTTTCAGTGTCTAGTACAATCCTGTAAAAATTAGCCCAGTGTTGATCTTAAAATTTCTTAGTATTAAAATGAATTAGTACTTTAATAAAATTTTCTTATTTGGTCCACTAGTCTTATACATTTGGAAATAATATTATCAATATATTTCAAAGTTCTGTAGCAATTTTTTTTTTCAATTCTTACTGAAAATCTTTAGAGTACTTAAAACAAACAGTATCATGGCAGGCAGTTTGTGAAAAAATTGTTAGACCAACAGTACTTAGAGAGAGAAAATGATATATTGAATCAAACAAATTTAGGAAAAAATAAATCACTTTAAATGAGACAGATGAGAATTTAGTTATGGTTTAGTGACATCAGCACTAAAAAGAACCAACTAAATAAGATGAAATGTTCTGCAACAGTCATGCTCATTATGTTCTAAATTCAGAAGATTATTTTTATGGTTCGTTTTGTTTTATTTTTTTTTAAACTGCGTTTCTTATTGTCTCTTCTATATATTCCATGACAAAAACACAGGCAGAATCTGTGCCACCAGCAAAATTCTCAAAGGAATGCCAGTTTTGAGGTAAAACAATATTATGACAAACATGCACAATGGTGCTCTGGCCAAAATGCGCTCCAGCCAAAGACCAACAAAGCAATTATGAATTGCTTCACAAGTACTTTTATGAGACCTGTAATTTTTCAAAAATACAGCTAGAATCTTATCCCACAACATTTCTTCCTTTTGAAAAAGTGCTGCTTTCCCTGCTGTGCCAAAAGCAGGTGCCCCTTTAGAGCGGCGGGGTGCTGTATGTGCTATGGCATGTACCATGAGCATTACTGTACCATGAAAGATTAACTCCTGACTAATGATAATAACTGCAAACAGCTGGGTGCTGTTTGACTGGGTGGATGGTGGTCCCACCTACCCAACAGCCTGTGAACATGTTTTATCTCATCTTGCCTTTCAAACCTTGCATGGAGTGAGATAGAGAGCTGGAAGAAGCTTCAGAAAGTTATGAAGAAGGAAATGATGAATAGTAGGCTATTAAATGATATTGCAACAAATAAAGCATAAATACAACCCTTTGACAGAAAAGACCTTTTTGAAGCTGTATTTGGGAACTAAAAAATGAGCTGCTTGACACATAAAGATAACAAGAGGTTTCATCCAGATTTTCGTTCTTTGTCCTGTTGCAACTGCACTGAAATATCCACCTGAAATCTTGAAAGGTGTTGTAGGAAGCTTTGAGTATAATTGTCCAGTATTTTCTACTGCATGTAATTGATTCCGTTTTAAAAATTCTGTCCTTTTCTTACACTGAGAATTTTGAAACAAAATTACTTTTTTTTCCTTCCAACTGGAAAATGGGACAAGAGCACAAAACTTCTGATTATAACATCAATTTTTTTGGGAGTAAATTCTTTACATTCTTATGAAGGTTGACTGTTTAGACAAAACAGTTGGAAGTGAAAAAATATAATTATTATATATACATTTATTTATTTATGCTTCATTTGATTGCAACAGTTCACATTATTTGCATTGTTGAGTCAAAGTCTTGGGGGAAATGTCATCTATTTATAGGGACCAGTATTATAAATCAGGGTAGAGATTTACACTGTGCATTCTTCAAGTTATGGGGCTTTACATGTGTGATTCATGAACTGCATGACACTTACACAACCAATATATTTTTGGTGACTATAAAATAATATTTCCAACAGTTAAATCCAACATGTTCGGCATGTAAAATGCATTGGTCTGATACTTCTATCGGAGTGAAAATCAAAGATTTTCCTAGAATTTCTCATTGAGATTTATATACTGGGGCTCAAATCGATGTCTTGTTTTGTTTGGGTTTCTTTGTACTGAGAAACCTAACTAGCTAATTCCAGCTTCCCCCACCCCCCAGAGTAACAATTATATTTATATTTATGATCAGCCTCTCATTTTTAATCAATCTTGTTTTGCATTTATTATGGGAAATTTCAGAGATCATCTCATTCCAATATCCTGCCATGGGTAATGATGCTCACTAGATTAGGTTGGTTAAGGCCCAATTCAGACTGGCCCTGAACACTTCCAGGAGTGGGGCATTCACATTTTCTTGGGGCAACTGTGCCTCATTACCCTCTGAGTAAAAAATTTCATTGTAACATCACATCTAAATCTCTTGTCATTTAATTTAAAACCAAATTTGCTTCTCATCTAACTGCTTGCTTCTGTAAAAAGTTGCTTCCTGCCTTCCTTTAAGCCCCCTTTCAGTACTGTAAGGCTGGAACGGCATCTCTCCAGAGCCATTTCATCTCCAGACTGAGCCATTTTTTCAGTCCATCTAAACAGGAGAGATGTTCCATCCCTCTGATCATCTTTGTGGCTCCACCTGGACCCTCTCCAAGAGGTCTTCCTTGTGTTGAGGCTGCCAGTGAAGATTGAGGTCATTTTCAGTACATCAACTGCGTCCACTGCCACCTGTTCTTCCTTCTCATTTATCAAGATTGAGGGATTAGGGAGGGTTTACACAACTTTCTTTTCTAATCTGTGTATTTATAGAATTGCTTATTATTGTTCACATCCCCCTTGCAATGTCCCATTACGTCTGTGCCTTAGCTTTCCTGATCTCATCTCCACATATCCTGACTGTATCTGTGCAGTCTTCCCAGGCCACATGTCCTTGCTTCCACTGGCTATGCATGTCTTTGCTTCTCACTTTGAGGAGCAAGCTTTGTTCAGCCATTATGTTTTCTGCCCCTGTTTGATTTCCATGCTGTGATGAAGAACTCTCTCCTTAAGTGGCCTTAAAGGTTGGCCTTAACATTTATATATCATCATATTCTATTTTTTAGAGTTTTCTGAATGATTAAACTATAAAATCTTACAGCAGTTTCTTTTTCTGGTGAAAATATCCTTATTCACAAGCATCTAAAAAGGTCAATAATAAAGAGAAAACCTACAGATTTTCATGAAAAAGTCCTAGAGGAATTCTTGTGTTTTAGTAATGAGCCTATATAATATCATAACACATTTTAATGCTGAAGTGTATTGGAGTGTAAAATTTTAGATATTGAATTTTTCATTAGAATCTGATATCTCTTCAGACAGTATTCATACTACAACACTATTATGCTGTCTATGGAATTGGATGCAGTAAAGAGGGAAAAATGTATCAAAACGCACTTGATTCATCAGGTCAAAATCCTGAGTGTTTTTTGAGGAGATTCAGCTCATATAGATAATATCAGTGGATTTGTCTCCTTAGTGTTTAAATCACCCTTAATATTGAGGGTCATGAAAAACCATGTAGGTCTCTCAGATCATCAGATAAAATTGTGTCAGCCCACTCAATAGACATCTCTGCAAACTTTTACATGCTTCCTACTATGATGATGGTTACAAACATCACAGTAGTAATAGCATATATGATTATTCATCATTTTCCTGTCTATCTGCATTCCCTGGTTTGCTTTTTTTCTTTTTTATTAGGAGCGTAATCTTTTTTGATAATTGTATCTGTAAACCAATTTATAAATATCTTTGTTTTTAGAAGTACAACTAATAACTCAGAGCAACAACAAAGTCTAGAAACTCTAATCTTTCTTCTTAGATATTTTTTTTTAATTTAGCATTGTAAGCACCAAAAAGCAGAAAAGCTAGAACTATGCTTCAAAACCCAGTTTGAATTATTTTGTTCCAAATGAATATAGACATGCAAAAAGGCTTATCTGTGCAGGTGGCTCTTGTACAGGAAGCAGAATTATACACAGTTTGACAAAAGGTCACAAAGGAATAAATGCAATTCTTTTTGAACTTGACAATAATTTATTAGAGCTTTACTTAATTTAAGTAACAAAATGGCACACTAAAGCTTCAGAATTCTCTTTTGTATACATTCATTTCACCATCTTCACTCATCTGAAAATAAACTGCCCATAGTGAAAAAGAAGGAAGCCAGTGTTGAAAGACAGTTAATTAACCCTTTGAGATGAAGTCATAATGACTTACTTATTTTCTTTTCTTTTTCTGAAATCCTTATCAGAAAATCAATGTGTTCAATGGTTGTTTTACTCCAGACTGAAAGTGTTGTACTTTTATATAGTAGTGGTATGTGAGGAAAATCCAATGGGAAGAAATGTTTTCGAATCCACAGGAATTATTTGTAATTGACCTGCAAAGTATGTTTTTCAAGTTAAAGTCACATCTGATTCCGATATGTATTGGCGAGAAGAAGCTGGCTTGTGTCTGAGAGCAAATTTCAGAAAGGGTTTTTTTGACTGTTTGCAATGGCCACATGCCAGCCAACATTGACTGCTTGCACAGTTGCTTATATTGGCTGATTAACTCACGTGTGTACAGGTTGAGACCTGATCTATATCATGCTGAAGTTTGGACAGAGGACACAAAGCATGCATCCTGATTTTGAAGAATCTTCAACATGAGGAACTGTAAAGTTACAATTATTCCTATTCATGAAAAGATTGACTCCACAGATGTAAGCACAAGTTCTTGTACAGATGCATTTAGTCAGATGGAAAATTAAAGCTTAAAGATAATTTTTGTGAGCCTATACTAGGAAACTATACGCCAATATATTTTGAAAAATTGGCTACTAGTTCTCAACCACACCATCTGCAAAGCTGGGCACATTGCCCATGGCACTCTGATTCATGACATGACATAACAGTTTGATGTCTGCCAGTTCAGAACTGATGTGACTGCAAGAGGGAGTTTAGGAGAACTTTGTAACCACGCACTTTTCCTGTACATTTATCATTGTCATACAACACAGGCCATACCACAGGAACCCTATGGGTCTGTCTGATAATATTTTCCTCTGACCAACTATTTTTGTTCTGTTTTCTATCTTTCAGTTAATGCTTAATCTATACAATCCCATGACTATGTAATTACTTTGAAGAATCTTCAATAAGGAACCATGTCAAAAGCTGCTTGGCTATTAAAAGGGAATAGATTTTGTTTTGACACATTTCTACTTTTTTAAGATCTTTATTTTTTTATTTCAAACACCTCCTTTGCTCTGCTTTAAACAAATAATCTCTCATGTTTATTTAAATACTTTCTGGTGGATAATAGAATCTTCCTTGAATATTGGTTTGAGTACCCAATACTGTGTATTTAAATTTTTTAAAAATGTAATCTGGAAGCACTACAGACCTCCTCTATTTTTTTTTTTTTTTTGTTATTTTTAGGCAAATTTTCTAGTTGCTTAGTTGCTTACAGAAGTGATAAAAATGAAGTGAAATAATTTCTTCTGTGTGCTTGGCTTTCTGAGTAGTCTTTTTTACATACTTCAACTTCTGTATATACATGTCAGCTATACTTGTTGATATAAGTATAGTGAGGGTTTGCCCTGATGAGGACTTCTTGGGTCGTTCTGTGTTCAAGGCAGATCTTTTTTTGACAGCCTTACCTGAGAAGAAAGTCACCTCCCTAATCTGTGAAGCTATGGCAAGCCATGGTTTCATTGATCTTTGGTTCATTCTCTGACTGTGAGTGTGGAGGGCAGGTTGGCAGCGACCTCTGTGCACAGTTTCTACTTCCAGGACCTGATAAAAACATGATGATGCTCTTTGGAAATTTTTCCTTACTATCTTCTTGCAGTAGGAGAGCAGATACCATATAGGAGTGCATTTATTAATTATTAGTTATTTATAACTGCTTTATGCCACTTACATAGTCCAGGGGTAAAACAACACGGGCATAGAGCAAACTGGTGTGACAGCATGGGCCACATGTGGTTTTGAGGAATATATTGACTACATGGATTGCAAGGAGACTTTGAAAGTAGCAACCCCTGGAACACCCTCTGGTCTGATTTATCATTCACTCACAAAGTCTGCCATAGCTGGACAGAGTAGAAAGCCGGGAAATTAAAATCTGAGGCCACCTTTGGGCCTTCAGGAGCAATTGTTCAGCACAGTGAAACACAGAAAAATTACATTGAAGAGTGTTTTTACTGACCTCAGTAGATATAATCGAAAAAACCTGTTAAAAACATTTCAAAAATCCAAACTTGTATGCCATTGCAAAAACTGTAATTTTGAAGAAGTCTCAACATGACCCTGACAATAGCTCTGAAAATCTGTCAGATGAAGAGTTTCTGGATATTGAACCATAAGAGAAAGCCTGCTTTTCTTTCAGGTGCATGAATAATCTAGAAATCTGCATTATCTGGAGGTTTTGAACACTTGAAAAATCTGTGCCCTTAGCTTTTTAAAATTCAAATTTAAGGATGGAAAAGTGTATCCTTTAAAACCCAGACATATGAACAACACCAATACCTTACTTTTTGAGACACTGCAGAATTACAGAACCTACCCCTAAATCCATTCTACAGATTGAGTTACCATTCAGGCTAGAATCAGTGTGAAGTTTAAGATGTTTTACCCTCAAGCAATGGAAAAAAAGTTCAGGATGGGTTTTGCCTAAAATCCTTTAAATTTCACAGATGGCCATAGCATGACTTATTTCCAGTAAGTATAGAAATCCCATGGCAGCACAAATGATTCACCTTATAGAAGCAAGGAGTTCCTCTGATTCAATATGTAATGTACAGCTACAGAGATAAGAAACTCCTCTGGGTGAGTGTTGGTGAGTGAGGAAGCCCCCCAAAATCTCCACAGCAAGCACAGTTCAACTGAACTCTTCCTCTGAAATAGCAGCTTCTCCCTTTTGAACCACCATCCCTCCTCTTTGTTTTAATTTGTAATAGCCTGTTTTGTTTTGTTAATCTGGGCTCTTCTTTTGTTGTGGTGCTAGAAGCCATGGTAGAGCACACCTTTAATTTGCACTTGCAGTCTGCTGTACTCAGTCACTTGTCACACAGGGTGGTGCATACGAGCAGGTTACATGGTATGTATCTGAAAAACAGACCAAAAGCAGTGAAATGACAACAGTGTGAGCACTTAAAAATAAACATTAGAAAGATCCACACAGGCTATTTTTTAATCTGTGATTTCCTTAAAATTTCCAAAATGTTCATAATTTTCCTTTAGCATTTAAGATGTTTCTATTCTGCATGGGAAAAAAAGGCAAAAGAGCAAAACCAAGAAAACCTTTATTCAAAGAAGTACTTTTTTGAAGTTTCTGCAGCAAAAACTGCAAGGACACCACGCCCATCTTCTTCTTCAGCCCTGCCCCAGGGCTGCTCCTCCAATTTACGCTCATACAGCTGCACTGTGACCTTGTTCACTTCCCTAAGCTGACAGCCACAGAGTTGGTTTTAGCTAAATTATATTTAACCTGGCTCAGCCCCAGTTCAGCTCATTGCTTTAGCTCATTACATGGAAATGAACACCCACGGATGGAGGGAACCATACTGCTCAATCCTCTGTTTTCCATGAGAGAAGTCATCATAAAACCCCAACCTCGGCATCAGATTTAATTGTGTAAAGAGTAATTTGAGGTGACATTGGTGTACAAGACTGCTAATCAACCTAAAGCATTAACCAATTAATGTGGAGGAACCTACCTGAGTATAATGTATTAGTAATAGGCATTTTCTCTGTTTCACAATGAGCTTGTAAAGCAGAAGGCATAAAAGTAAAATCCTTTCCACCTCACAAGCAGAGAAACCTTCAGTGTCAAATCATGAGAGAAGCTGCACTGACAGAGGAACAAAAGAGGTATACTAAAATGAAAATTATTGTAGATAACAAAAATTGCTCCCAAATACCAAATGAATGTTTTATTAATTAAGTTTTTAATTTATTCATGCTAAAGACTAAAAACAAAATCACAGTCTTTTTAGATACTTTAATAGTTGCTATTCAAAAATTCTTGTAATAAGCTAGTTCTGAGAATGACCCAAATAGTTTAATCAAAAATATATAATTCTAGGTACATGATTAAGCTGTAGCAGTAAGATCCATTCTTCCTATTTGCTCTGTAAATAATACTGGAGTACCTGTGTTTTGCTATGCTGGATGTGTGGCTGACTGAGTTTAGCACCAGTGTGAACAGAAGGGGGTGGTGTTACCTTAGCTTGTGCAAGACTACTTCCTAGGAATGGAACAAAAAAAATGACCCCTAACTTCATTAGATCCACTGGAAGGGTAAGATACCTAGGAAAAGAAACAAACTGACATTGTTTACATTAAATGAGACTTCTAAAACTTTTATTGCAATTTGATATGGCTTTCCACCCCTTCTCAGCCTTGTGGGGCTAGCTGATTAACAAAAGACACCTGAAGTTCGTACAGATATTTAGATTACAGTTCTGCAGCATTACTTCACAATGCTCAGTTTCCATGCTATTTTGTTCTTGAAAATCCATTACATATATTGCCAGATAATGTAGTCATAAGAGATGCCTAATTTGAGATTCAGAGGGCTCTCTCTGTACTTACAACTTGCTGGAGTCTGATGGGAAATGAGAGAAGAGGAAGCTATATCTCACAGCTGTGGAAAGAGAATTACAGGTGGGTACCCTGTGGTCATGATAATGTCAAGTAACACCTCTGCTCCAAGGAAAACCTCACAGCAGGAAAATTGTGATGATCTGTGCCCCTGGAAACTTGCTGGGAGCTTCTGTACAGGAGGACCAAACTGCAAAGATTTTTGTCTTTTGCTTTTGGTGTGTGTTTGTGTTGGTACATAAGAGAGTGAAATCCTTCTGATTCTTTGGCAAAGTAACAATGGTCTTTGGGACTGGTTATGCAGTCAAAATGCCACACTTTAACTCATTGACGTAGCAGTGCTTACATAAGCAAAATTTATTACATAACTATACTCACAGCGAGGTTTTAATAGATGGGATAAGTTCTGGCACATTCTGGCACAAAAAATTACTTAAATGTTTATGTCAGTTGAGGAGAATACCTTTAAGAATGATATGGTAAACATAAAAATACACTGCTATTCTAATATCTTTTTAGAATCTCGTTAGAATTCTTAATCTGAAGATTATTTTTGTGACTTTATTTATTTATTTATTTATTTATTTATTTATATTTTTCACCTGAGTATCTTGTAGTAATTTATGAACAGATTTTCTTCCAAAAACTTTCTCTGAGGAAGGGAAAGAACTTTTCATAGCCATAATTTTTCAAACAGCTTTACTTATATTTTTCTCCTGCGCTGCTGATAATTTTGATGCACAAAAATGTCAAGCTTTTAAAAGGTTGTATGCCTTTCCCAAGGTGAAGCTAAGTGTTCCTAACATCATGCAAAGTAGTCTGAGGAGAAAAGAGAGTTTTGAAAACATGCATTTATGACTCTGTGAAGCTGTGATAACCACTTGGAACCTTGGCAGTGTATCGTCAGTGACCTTTTCTCATGAGCACTCATAATTGCGGAGATATTAATTAATTAAATTTTACTAAAATGTTTTGAAGATGTAAGATTTCAGATACTGTAAGTATGACATAAAATCTAATGAGCTGTCTACTTATCTCCAGAAGTGTCTGCTTTGGGAGAATATTTATGCACAGTAAAATACTGCAAACTGTAGAATTCAGAGAAGCAGCATGAAATCTTGGTGTAGGAAGAAAAAGACACAATTAGTAACATATAGTATCTACAGTCATCCTCTCCTATGCAAACATGGCTTTCAGTAAGACCAGTACAACACATACATTTAATTTTTTTTCCAGTACAGTCTAAGAAGTGCTACATGTTGCCTGAAGGAAAGTCCACAGTCTCAGGAAAAAAATGTTCTTAAAGTACTTGGTTTGGATGCATCTGGTCCCATGCTGCTCATCATGAAATGTTAGGTTTGCTTGATGTTGCAGGTTGACATGGCAAAATGTTACTGAGATCACAGTACTGGATGAGAAAATTGCTTCAATTTTTCTTCTTCCCAATTTAACAGTGAAATTAAGCATGTGCTTAATTTTAAGCACATGTGTAAATCTTACTGAAATCAGTAGGATTTAGGCACATATTTAAGTGCTTTTCTGAACCAGGGCCAGTAAAGAAATATGACTAATCTCATTAGTAAAAGAAACAGGAGTTAGTCCAAGTTGCTTAATCACAAACAGTCTGTTTATGGGGAAAGAACTGTACTTTTTACATCTCCATTTTTTCATACTTTAAAAAATAAATACAAGCCAGAAAGGGAAATTCAACTTTCTATAATATGATGATGGTATAATTTGTGCAGTAACACCTTCACAATAGTTCTTATGCATGCTTGTGCTACTGACATTTCCCACCCCCCAATAAGTCTATCCTCAGGCTGGCAATCCATTTCAAAGTTAATCCTCACAGCTCCACAGCAATGATTGAAGCAACATGAGTTGAATGCTGGCTGAGGTTTTAGACCTCAGGGTTGGGTGTTTTCTTCCTTCTTGCACAATGCCTAAAGAAGAATTAAAACAATTTTCTTAGATTTGCTATTCAAAACTGTCCAGCTACTCAGTTTGTGGTTTTTCCCTGTGGATTGCAAAACACATACATAATCTTGGTACATCCTACCTAATCTGCAGGTGAGTAGTTTTGATTTGAAAGTATAAATCAGGTAATGTGTTTTTTCTTGAATATGAGTATAATTCTCAAATAGTGAACATTACACAGAAATCCACAAGAATAATTATTTCTAATTCAGAGGTTTCACTCTGTGGAAATGATAATTTATTAACATTGACAGACTAAGAAAAAAAATTGAAGGGAAATGTTGTCAACTAATATATATTTGGGGAGTTTCACTCTTTTTTTTCCTTTTTTCTTTTTTTCTTTTATTCTTTTATTATTTTTTTCTTTCCTTCATTTTATTAAGGAAAAACATAGTGTATATATAATAAAAGAAAATGGAAGTTCCAATATTTTAACTTTTTACACAGAATCACATGTGCTAATTATTAGGTTCATTTATGAGTGCAAGAATTCCTTCCAGTGAGATAAGGAAGAGGGAGAAAGCATAAAACAGCAAGGACGTTGCCACAATTCACAACAAAGAAAAGAAAAGTAAAATTTCAACTACAAGAAAATAATAACTTAAATGGAAAGACAGAAGACACATATACATTTCCGTTTGATCTCTTTTTTTTTTTTTTTTTTTTTTGGATCCACTCTAAAAATTTTGACTGTCCTAAAGTTTACCAAATAGGCTTCAAATAGGCTTACAGGAGTTGAAACTCAAAGCAATTCTTAGCTAGTTTCCAAACACAAATTTCTTGATATTACATTGCAAGCATAGTTAAGAACTGAAGACTGGTTTGATTACTTGTTTTTAGCATGACCCTCCATAGTTGTCTATATCCTGTAGGTAAGAGAGAGATAATTAATACAACAAACTACCACAGAGATACTTTTTCCATCTATGGGCTTAATTAGAAATCTAATTTGTTCTGGGATGCTAGCTGCCCATTTTATTTTTTGATCTTCCTGGGGTTGCTGTTATGTGATGGGATGCTGGGATGTAATTGAACATACTTTCTGCAGCTTTTATCTTTACTAGCCCTTCTAATAGGAGTCGTACAGAATGAAACATGAGGTTATTGAGCAGTCTAGCACAGTGAATCTTTAGTAAACACCTGTTTTCTCTGCTGTGGCTTACATTTCTGATTTTGCCTGAATTAATTGTAGTGCTGCTCATGGCACAAAAATTAACTGGCTGCTAGCATTTCTGTGGAAAGCATCCAGTTTCAGAAACCTATAAATTAGGTGTAAAATTTTCTCCAAACCAGAATGCTCAGTTTTAGTTATTCAAAACTTTGCCCTGCTTGAAAAAAATGGCCTTAAGCTTTGAGCTCCAGCTGATATTCAGTAAGTTAAATTTGATGTGTATTTAAATTGGGAAATAATTTGCACTTTTTGTGTACTCTATGTATCTTTCCACATTATTTAGTGGAAACAGAAGAACCTGAAAATCCATATGTAGAAATTAAATATGTGAAGACCAACAGAGGAGCAACTATACTGGGCGGGAAGGCTCCAATAACAGAAATCTGAAACTGGTGATAACTAATTAGAATCAATTTTGAAATCTGGTCACTTCTCTGACCATCTTAAAATTTAACACTGGGAATATTGCCATCAGTGCAACTGCATAGCAAAAGAGTAAGGTGCTAACAAGAAAGGTTTCAACAAATACCACTTGTCAATTCTTAGGTGCCTATGATATGGCCTTTAGAGAAGAGAAGTTTTCTAAACAAGGAAATGAGCAGAATTTCTTACCTGAAGGTTTGGTGACAATGGGTGAAAAGATTGCCTGGGTCAAAATATTTTTGCAGAGTGTGCCACTGCAGTGCTCATTGTGGCAGAACACAGAAAAAATGATTAGGAAGTCTGGTGTGGTAACAGCATAAGCCTCTGCTGTAGATAATTTTGCAGTGTAAATTGCAAAACCTGTGAAGCTTTTCTCAAATAAAGATTGCTGGGTTAAACAACTCCCTGATAGTGAGTGGTTTATGTTTCAGAGCCTTCTGATGAATATCAATTTTGAATTACAGACAGACTAAATGATCACAACGGCTTGTTTAATTGGGAAATCTTTCAACTCCCTGTTTGCATTCATATGGAGATAGCAACCAAATAACAACTGTCAATAGGCGGTGAATTCACAACACAGTGATAGTGTCCACCAAAAGAAAGGTTGTCTGGTGGCCATTTTTATAATCAGTGAAAGTATATCTTGAGTTGAGAAAACAACAGCAGATTGATTCATCACGCTCCCCTGTAAATTCATCTAATTCCTACAACAGACTAAGTGCACCAGAGGCGCTGTGAGGATCCGGGTCACAAACCGAAGAATCACAGTAGGGGTTACCTCACAGCAGGGGATAAAGTGGAAGTTGTGAGATTGCTTCCAAAGATAAAATGGAGGTAAAAGAAAAATAAATTAAAACCTGAGGTCTCTGAAACTTCTGAACAATTTGTGTATTGATAGAAACATGTAAATCACATCAACTTACTAATCAGAATTTCAAGAAGGAGGGTAAAGAAAAATGTTGTATAAAGATATCAGAAATGTAATAGTTTTTATTAGCTGTTGAACTGATTCCTGAGATGTGGATTCAAAAACTCCTGCAGAAGTTTAGGAAGACAAGTTGCCACTTAAAACAGTGTACTATATTCTCAATTGGTGATGCAGGAGTCTGTGTTAATGACTTAGCCTTCCTCTTTCTCTCAACATCAATGGCTACAGTTATTAAATGGGAGCTCATGGCTTCTATTTTCAATCTATGTTTACATCTATGAGTGATTTCAGTTTTTTAGACTTTGGAGTCCAGATGGATGGTAGAGTATTTTTGGGATTG
Source organism: Catharus ustulatus (assembly GCF_009819885.2). NCBI lineage: Eukaryota > Metazoa > Chordata > Aves > Passeriformes > Turdidae > Catharus > Catharus ustulatus. The sequence goes on along the minus strand of NC_046262.2, from coordinate 16,126,773 downwards.
GCCTTGATGAAAGCAATTAAAGAGCAGTTTTTCAGCAAAAGTCAATATGGGCTCTTGTTTCCTCTCAATCTTCCTAACTTGGCACATGGCCCCCTCAGAGCCAAAAGCAGTGGTGCTGTCATGCAGTCTGCAGATTTGAAAATTATACTTCTAGCTCAGTTTTATTCTCTCTTTAAACAAACACTTTGTGAACAGCTGACACTTTGAAAGGACAGTTCCCCATGGCTCTCTCCTGTGATTGATGGTCTGGTGTCTAACCTAAGTTTTGACCTCAAGCTTCAGGCTCTGTCTCAGTAGGGACTAATTTGTGTCTTTTTCTTCTAAGTAGCTATCCATTTTTATGTAAGCACTATCACTGCTTTTGTAATAATTAATTGGATTTATTAATTATATTAATAATTAATAATTTTGCATATGCAGTTTCACTGCACTTCTCCTACAACTGTCATTTCTAAAGACAATTGTTCCAGCAACTGAATAGCCCTGTTCCAGAAGTCCTGAAGATAAGACAGAATTTGACTTGTAGTGATTACTCTCCTCTGTTCACCAGAAAAAAACCCAAAGTAAATGAAAACCTATTTCTCCTTTTCTCATAGAGTAAAAGAGTGAAAATTCTCAGAATTCTTATTGATTTCTCTCACATTTATGTGATGATTGTTTTCTAAAGAGACAGAATCTTCCAAAGGCGTGTCAGAGACCTCAATAAAGGTGGGTAGATAACCTAGTAAGTCTTTATTTTGCCAGGATTTTGAGCATATTTTGGTGACATTCTTATCTTCTGGAAATTCCTGCAGCCCAGGAGCTCAGCAGTCAGGCAAAAAAGTAGTCACTGACTCATCTTATTAGTTCATAAATTTCAAACATACACATTTGTCATAATGTTGTTTTTTCCAGGCATGCCTGTTTTGTTATAAACCTGAAGGGGAATAGCGCACAGTGCCGTGTCAAATTTCTTCCATCTGATCTAATGCAGAGCTAGAACGGGTCTTCCTGCTCTTCTTACTGAAAAGGAAGATTCATTTCCCACCAAAGAAGTGAGTGGACTGTGTGGGACTTTTACTTAGAGATTCATCCAACTGTTAATGAACATATTTAGATTCTTAAACTTCCAAGGGAAGAACATTTTCGCTCTGCACAGTAAGGCATTAAATCCTTCCACTCTCATGGAGTAGACACAGCATCCATCAAACCTTCAGACATTCCAGGAAATGGCTATTTCTTTCATATATATTTTCATGCTCTGAAAAACCAGAAACAGCAATTTTACTTTATATTTAGGATGAATTTTCCAAGAAAATGATGTATTTTCACTATGTTTTCTTTTTATTTGACCACTACAAGACTCTTTTTGATACAAGAATATGTTCTGAAATATGTTTACCTTTCAAAGTAAATACTCTTAGTAAAAGTTTCCTTATATCTAGAATTATTAATTTCTAGTTGTCATGGGTACATGCATCTGCACATTGCATGATTCTGCCACCTGAGAAATTTCATCCCATTATTTTAATCTTAGCTGGGAGATATAAAAAGCAACAAATACCACAGATCCTAACACTTCCATAATGCTAGAAGTACAGGTATCAAATATCACACTTGTAATGTGTATGAAAAAAATGGTAAGAAATTTGGTATGACCTATAAATGAGCTTTCAAAAGTAAAATGTACATGCAGATTAATAAAAATACTTTCTTATTTAACCAATGGCAGTAAGAGGCATTATTATTACTGATTTTTTGTTTCACAGCTGTTTTTGTAAGCCTTTGCACTCCTCAAGGAACAAGAGTTGAGGTCTATTCTCCTCCCACCCCAGTCTGACTGCTCAATAGAACTGCGAATATGATAGAACTTATTTTCCATGAATGTGCTTATGAGAGGAGTACTCTTGACAAAGTCATAAATGGCACAGTAAGTAGCAGCTGTGCTTTTGCTCTCTAAACTCAGCCTGTGTTTCAGACTGAATATCAAGAAAATCAGAGCCGTGCAGTCTCACAGCAAAGCTGTTGCCTTCCATGGTGAGCAGGACTTTTAGGGACATAATGACCATACGGACAGTCTTTGACCAAACATTATACAGCGGTAGAAGTGAAGCAATGTTTGTTCTGTTCTGGGAAGTATCCATTGACAGACTGCAGACAGTTCAGATAGTAACTCAGAAACTATCAACACAAATGAAAGGAAATCATAGAAGGAGGAAGAAGCTAATATTTCATCTTCAAAAAATGATAAACATTCCCACGTGAAAAAGACATTTATTCTGCTAATGAATAATTAGGATATTCAAAACAATGATGTTTTGTTAGGCAGTTAAGACCACTATCAGCAGTTGTGTTAAACTGGCTTCCCATTTAGATCACCGTCATGAAGAGAGGTCCAATAAATTATTTTCTGCCAACCCATGTAGCACATCTGTTGGAAATATGAGAGGGAACCAAACACATCATAGCAAGAGTATTTACATTATGAAGTCTAGCTTTTGCAGCTATTGGAACTTATTTAATTAAAATATGTAATGAAAAAAAGAAGACACTATATGATTGTCACTGAGAAAGAATGCAAATTGGTGTACTCTGAGTACCATCATTGATTTATTCCAAAAGTATCCAACACAGGCATCCATTTTAGATTGGATATGTACAACTGCATTTTTACTATTCCAAAATAAATATCTATTTATGCTTAAATTTGCATGGAAAAAATACATTTATATGTTTTGATTTATACAAAAATATGCCTGGATATGGAAGGAGAATTCAAAATTATTGTACAGCATTTGTGGTATAAGGAAAGGCCATACCTAATAATGCAAATATAATTTTTCAAGGAGTATAAATGCCCTGGGTTTGACTCTTAGCAATTTAAACATAAGAACATCATATTACAGTGAAATCCAGCCACTTGTGAACCTTCTGATTTGTCCCACTTCAATCACAAGTCAGGAATGGAAAGGTCTCCTAGAAAAGAGGGACATGTTCAACCATTTTCAGAACCATGTAGAGTCTTCAACCAGTGATGGTTGAGAACTGGGAATGAAGAGGGAGAGCAAAGGAGATCTGCATCCACACTGGAATTTTAGAAAGTGAAACAAATCACAGTGAACAGCAAAGAGGGCTAGAGGTAAACGCGAAACATTTGCCTACAGCTCTGAAATGTGGCTGTGAGCTCTGATCTGGTAACAGCAATGCCACCAAAAGGAAGGTACATGTTGAGTTATTTCCCTGAATCAGGGAAAGAAAATTCTGCTGGAGAATATACCTTAAGAAATATTATTTTGTCTTATGTTTTTTTTCAGTCAGAAAAACCTTATAATTTTCCTGGACAGAGTATATATATGGTAGGAAAATAAATCCATGTTAACAAGTCTGGTTTATTCTTTTTCTTCTCTACATCTCTTCAGAATAGACTAATAGATAATTAAAAAAGAGTTTATTGTTTAATTTTTCCATTGTCTTAAGGTTGGTCTGAATGTGTCAGAAATATGATCTACATTTCATTCAACTTCGTTACTTTTGGTAATCAGGAAGTACATCTTAAGATGAGATTTTCCTTTTATTTAGCAGTTAAGAGGTGAATCTATTAAACTTGTTAGTATTGTCCAGAAACATGATGTGTAAATGAACAGTGTTTCAATGCCATTTTATGAAATCAAAATCATGACTAAGATCATCTGAATAATCCTTGAGAATAACAACTTTAAAGGGAGAAGATAGTTTGTAATAAAATACCCATTACCAGCTCCCACCCATTGGGTAACCCTTTAACGCTCCAGCTGCCTGATCTGCTATGCTGACATGACTTAGAGGTAGTGCTTCTGGAAACGACACATCAGAGACAGTGAAGCTGCCTAGCCAGTGCTGAAATACCATTTCTGGGTCTGGGCTCCTGAAGAAGACACACCCAGGAACAGCAATCCACAGGGCTGGTGCACAGCCCTTGTTCGAGAGGCAGCTGATGGCAGGGATGAGAGAAGCTTCTATGCCTGTAGGTTAACAGAGATGCAGGAAAATTCCCAAGTTGCAAAGGATTCATCTGCTTAAAACATTTAAAATTATTACCTTCTGCCTGACATGACAATTTATACACTGTAGCTTTGTGTCTGCCTGAAGTTTGTGCATATTCCTGGAGCATGGTCTGTGCTGGAAGGTGGAGAGTCCTCATTAGGCATTTCTCAGGCACTTAGTTCCTTCATATATTTTCAGTTCAGTGTTTTGTGGGTCTTGGCCACCAAATTTTCATTGATATCATCCAATGTCACGCACTTGAAAAAGTGAGTGTGGGCCTATTCTACTGTCCTCATTTCTCAAGCTTAAGCAACTTTGACAGTCAAACAAGGATTTTAAAAATAAAAAAGTTTGTGTAAGTTTCCCTGTGCAAGAGACAATCAAACACAAGAGACAAATCTTAGAAAATGAAGGTTCTGCTGGTTCTGGTTCATGGAGCTATTTGTTTAATGTAGCTGATAGTGATAAAACTCATTAGATTTACTATGAAAATCTTCCTATTTTTCTCTTTACTTGTGTGATGGACTGTGCACATCCTTGATTTACAAGGATAAATGGATCATGTGATACACCCAACTTAATTTACCAAAAACTTTTGGGCTCACAAAAGTTATTTAAACTTCTTGACACAGAGAAGTATCAGTTGCAGTTTAAGATTTCAAGGAAATACTTGGATTGGTTTAATGTACTTTTAAATTTTCTATCATGAATTAAAATTTTGAAAGTGTAATTCAAGCTGATGGGTTAGCTCCTAGTCTCTCCTACAAGTCTGGGTTGTCTCTGTAGGTAACCAACTGCTGGATGATATGTGAGAGCCCTGCAGCACAGAAGCAGCTTACTGGGATTTTTCAAAAAGGATGATGTCCATTACACTCTTTTTGAAAGTGTTTTAAGACAAAAATTGTGATAGAGTCTAAGAGATGTAAACAGCCTCTAGGAGTAATTGGATTATATCTTGCATCCTAAGAAAATCCACTATGATGGGGACTATGACTATTGTTTGGATATAGTAGTAAAACAGAAAAATGGTAGTAAAATGTTAAGTATCTTCATCCATTATTAAAAGGCTTCTCCTAGAAAGGTTCTCATGTTTCAGGGTGGTGTGAGTTCAAGGGAATAAATGCAGTCTAATGAAATTCAGTGTACTAATATGCAATTTAAAGTTCACCATTCTACTTCTTGCTTAATTCACTTTTTCCCTCTTGTCACAGTTTTTGGTGCAAAGCAATGGTGCAATCACTTATTTTTCACTTTTTCACATAAAAGAAAAGAAAATATGCTCAGGTCTAGTAAGTTTCCTGAATCAGTACAGGAGCAAAGTATGGGAAACTACACTGAAAACATCATAAAATTTTGAAACAGAATGTGTGAATTTTGAAAGAAAAGTGTTCGGAAGACAAAGTATTTTGCCCGAATGGGCACTTTAAATTATTAAGAAAATGAAAACTGGAATAAATCAGGATATTACAAAACTATATTATGTCACATGTTTACATCTACCTGTGCATTCTTTGCAATCTATCTAAATATAACAGTATCTGTAACCCAAAAATTAGTTCTATTTCAACCCAGCCACTGCCACACACAGACATCCAGAATGTCTGTGTATGCTAGTGCTGATATCTACAAATCTATGCCATTTGAAATAAATTGCACCTTAAATTTGAAGGCAATTTTAGGTAGTTTGGTGTGCTGTAGGATCCCATTTTTGATATTTAGCAAGCCTGAGATCTTTCTAACTTATGAAGTCTGGGTGTCTACAAACTAGTATGGATGTGTTTGTGTTTATTACCTTTTCTCATGCATGCCTTGAAATGACTAAATTACAGGTATTTTACATGTGTTTTGTGGTACAAGACAGATACAGTCTGTTAGTATAATTTATCTTGAAATACCCTGTTTTACAAAATTACAGAAAAGCACAGCAATTTGCTCTTTTTTTCTTTTTTTTTTTTTTTTTTAAATTTCCAAGATTATGGCAAAATCTTCAAAGCCCAGAAGATGCCTTCTAGCTAAGAATTTAACTATCTAATAAACAATTTTCATCAAAGCATTGGGTTTGTGGAAATAAGAGTACAATTGTAGAATCCAAATTTTGATAATGTTCTGTACTTATTAGCTATTTTGTCTTTTGTATTTTGACCTAATTCAGCCAGTAGACACATCAACCCTTATGTAAGATTGGATACACATACATACACATACTCCAGGCCAGATCAGATTAGCTGCAATCAAGGTAATTATATTGAACAAAATTGTTCATCTGTGCTCTGCAGCTGCCATTTGTACCTAGTGTTTGATCCCAAGTGGCTGAGTTGTACATATGTTCCTCCTTAATCCTGGATAACTTAGGTTTTGTTTTAATGCATAACTGCCTCTTTAAAACTCAAGACTGAGATTACAAAACATTTAGTTTTGCAGATAAATTGACCTTATTTTTCTTTTAATGTTTTTCCTTTGTATAATCTGAAGTTCTTTAATGCATACTACCTGAAACTGAACATCCCAAAAACTGAAGCCATCATCTAGACAGCCTGTTCTCTTCCACCTCTGTCAATAATCAGAAGCTACTTCCTTAGTCAATTTTCATGTTCCTCCAGCAGTTAAAATTAGACCATGAACATACTCACAGTGGTAAATGTTGCACAGTAGCCAAGCATGTTCCCTTCCAGTGTTTTTTTTCCTACTGTCTTACAATCTAGACAGAAGAAAGAAGAATGAATTCTCATAAGCTGCAGTACCTGTGTTTAAAAATAAAAAAATTATAAAATGGAACAGCTCTTCCCATGGGCAACCAATAGCTCCAGAGTACCTTGGTTCAGAATAATTGGTAGAGCTGTCACACAGTTTTGCAAATATTTAAAGTGTTTAGGCTTATGGTTATGGTTGCACCAGAGTTCATAATCATAAATTTTGATTATGGTGACATCTGAGTTCTGGCAGCTCCTACAGTTTATCATACTGAAACAAGCTTGCTATCAATCCAGAAGAGCAACAGTCTGGAAGACAAGAAAGATGAATACTAATTTTGCCTAGGATTTCAATTCTTGATGGCTTCTTGTAGAATTATACTACTACTACTATTATTATTATTATTATTATTATTTCTACTACTACTACTACTACTACTACTACTACTGTTATTATTCCTCCAGCTTTACTTGATAAATAGTTGCTCTTTTAGAGTTTGTGAAATGAGTTTCCTCCTTTTGTAAAACAAGAAGTTGCATTTTATTAGTGGGTAGAGAATGTTTTCTGTTGAATTTAAAAGATGAAGCCCTTCAACTGCTCCCTCATGAGAAAAAGAAGTTTCTAAATAATATGGCTTTGTATTTGTGAGTGATTTTCCTTTATGAGAAGTAAAACAAAGGATGGGAAATAAAATTAGCATTTGATATATAGAGCATATATTTACACTGAAATCAGTTATCATATTTCTAGGTAAAAGAGATAAAACTGAATCAATAAATAGATTTTCTTTCCAAACTTTTGCAGTTCATAATTTGTTTTTGAGGCTCACCAGTATTTTTACAAAGCCAAAAAAAATTCACGTTTTTGTAACTAAGTTAGTTACTAAGAAAGAAGAGAATATTACCTTCAAAATATCTGGATTTGAACTCCAGGTTCTGTGTAAGAAAGAACCCAATTTACCCAAACAGGATCTTGAAGTATTGTAAAGATCTGTGCAAAAGGAAGAGGAAATAAAAGATTAGAATGCACTAAATGAGAAGTTGATTATTAAGTCTATTTTCTACAACCTTCTCTGCTTGTGTAAATCAAAGGAGTTGTAAAATCTGGAGTAATCTCTAACAAGTTTAGGGGAGATTTCCCTAGCTCTGCTTTTCCTTTGAAAATACTATAGTTTCTATTTTTCCCTTGAGGAAATGACCTGTGAATAAATTCACAGAGCCATATGCTGTATTTCAGAGTTTTCTCCACTAGGTCTGTTTTATGAGTAATTATCGCCACATATCTAGGAACTTTCCATCCCGGAATTCTTGTTCTGGTGTAGCAGTACTGGAATTTTTTACCTACAAAAAACCATAGGTGTGTATATAAATATATATTTATGCATATATACACACACACACATATATGCATGCATCTCTCTCTCCTTCCACGAATATACACATACAGGTTTATACATATCTATATATGTGTGTGCAGTGTGTATTCATATATATGTATAAGTAGCAGCAGTTTTTAGGGGGGATTTTTTTTTACTACTCAACTACTATGTTACATATATATAATTTTATCTCTTTTCTAAAAGTGGTTTGGTGTGGAAGGAGAGCTGGACTGCAGTTTTGCACTATTAATCCATTCACAGTAGAGTTGTTTATACAGCATTTTCCTGTACTTGAGTTTGCTTTTCTTGTTTTAAATGAAGTTATTCAGAGTTGGCAGCACAATCTGCACTTTTACTGGGTTTTTTTGTGCTTTTTTATAGACTCATTAGACAGTAGGCACTGATCTCATTAATGGAAGTAGGTTATTCTTGGTTGCCCTGTAAAGATTGTTGCTGATGTGTTGAAAATAGACTTTTTAACTTTGTACTAGACTTACTGTCCTCAATACCATTGATGGTGCCATGTTTGACATGATTTTACACAGATAAACCTATCTTTGGACTTGGATACTAAGTAGCACTGTGCTCTGCATAGATTGTTCCTATGATTTTTGGGAAACCTTTGGAGTAGACATTCCAGCAGTATAGTAGTCTCTCATTTAAAGACACTACAAGTTTTCCAACAATATACAGAATGACTGAGATTAGTGTGAAAGAAATGATTTATTTTGCAACCTTGGGAAAGTTCCAATACTTCAGTTTTCCTACCTGTCCTCTTTAAATTATTACTAGGACTAGCCAGGAAATGTAACATGTTTCTTAAGAAAATTTTGGATTATTTTTAAAGTTCTCGATTTGGAAAAAAGAAATTAAATCAGATTCTTCAATTGCTAAAAATTCTGTAAAAAATTATTCTGTGGTTTTTTATACATGATGCAATGAAAAGGACTCTGCACCAGAAATTGCTAATTTTCTATCAAGAAATATGTAAGTGGTTGCACAATCAAGGTCCTATCTCGTGAATTTAAATATACAATTTAGTGACATGAAATAATGAACAGATAAATGTATTCAAATGTTTAAGCAGTTCCAGAAGTTGCTTACTATCACAACAGACAAAGGGAAGATCTGTAATGATATTAAATGAATCTTACAAAATACAGAATGAAATAAGAACACTAAAAATGGTATACAGTTTTATGTATATGAAGCTACCATAGAAGATAAAAGAGTCTGGTCCTAAGTTCTCCTCTCATCATCCCAGTTAATCAAGTACATGGTGGCAGGAAATTTAAAACCTTTCTCAGATGGGAAATGTTTAGAAAATAAATACAAAGAGCAGTCTTTGCAACTACAAATTATATGCATTTTACCAAGTTTCCTTCAGGGTTTGATAACTCTTACTGTAGCTGTCCCTGTAAATATGACAATAAATTTTTAAATCTCCAGAGAACTGGCAAATACAGGCAGATGCACTTAACTGCTGGTGAGCAACAAAAGTCAGCCTGCAGGAAACTGTGGCACTAATGTAGTTCTTGATTAATCTCTAATTACACTTTTGTCATCTTAGCAGGGAGACAAAACTATAGCAGTTCCTAAATAGGCAGGCAGCATTTTGGCACCTAGCAACCAGCAGTTCTTTCATATTAGCTGCAGTGGACTCTGAGCTGTTACATGGGAGGTTGTTATGGATCACTGCTCTATTATTTATAGAGCAGCATTTACAGAGGCCTTCACAACAGTATATAAATTAGCAGCTTAACAGGCCATTGCTAACTAAAAACATGGCATGAGCTGAAGCATCAAGTATGAAATTAAAATGTGACTTGGAGATAATAATGTTTGTAACACACATAGAAAGGAATGTCGATTTATTTTCCTGTTAACCATTTCACAGGCAGATTACAGTAGGGTCTTTAAGAATTTTTGTGTGGATGTGTGTGTGCCTGTCTCACTCATTTCTTGTATGTACATGGAGTATGTACATGAATATATAGACACACATATTTATGCCTAACAAATATTCTAATATTTTTCCTGACATGGGTCTTTTTAAAGATTTATGTAAAATCTTGCCTATTTTTTCCCAGTAGGCTAATACAACACAGAGGTAGATGAACAAGAACAGTGCTAACAGGGATCTATCCACTAATTGGACCACAGGCTGCAATAGCACTACAAGTGTCTTCATGAAAGGGCCTTGTTAGCTTTTAATCAGGCAAATAACACTAACTTTCTTCCATCTTCTGTTCTCTGGTAACTTGTCTGTGAGAAGACCAATTCCAATGAGAAACCTCACACCTCTATTTAGTGTCATTCAGAGTGAATAAGAATCAAAAGTGGTCAAATACAGTCAGTGGCTGCTGGCTGGCTGAAGTTGATTCCTTATTTAATCAGCTAAAGAAAGATATAAATTAATGTCTGTATACTAGAGACTCTGCAATGAGGGAATAGGATAATTAACCACGGGAATACATAAGCAGAGGAACTCTAAGAATATACATCTTTCATTTGCAGTCCTGCCTTAATTAAATCAATACTTGGCAATGAAGGACATTTCTGATCTAAATCATGGTGGTTTCTGATTCTTCTGCTGGACTGGATTGCATTTTGCTTTCCCCTTCTCAAATACACCATCAGAGAAAATCCCTGTAGAGTAGGAGAAAGCCCACAGGATGGGCAGACACAGCAGATGAGGAAGGGAAGGAACTTGGCTGAATTAACTCCCAGTGTTCACTCAGCTAGCTGGTGACAGAGTCAGAAAAGGGAAGATGCATTGGGCGTTTCCATCCAGAGAAATCAATAGTAAAATTGCTCTTATCTTCAATAGATGAGGAAATTGTCTCCAGTTTTGTATCAAAGAACCCATTGCTAAATGTGGTTTACCAAGTCACCTTCCTTGACTGTGCTCTTAGTTACTGGATATTTCCAGAGACTTTTTTTAGAGGGCTTAGAAGTTAAATGTGATATACCTTCTTTTATTTAGGCGATAGTGTTTTATTTTCAGTTGGTAACTCAGAAAGTTATTTCCCTCTCAAATTTATACATGATCTGCTCTTTCCATGTAGAGATTATCCAGTAATGTGTTTTGTGATTATAATTCAAAGGTCCAGTGAAGTATCACACAGTATTCTCATGGTATGAATAAAATTAATTACTGAAAATTTGACCTCAAAACTATTCAGAATGCCTCAAATTAAGGTACCACAGAGTTTCCCCAGCTGGCTGGTCTTTCTGTGGTCATCATCACAGAACTGAAAGTCATGGACTTAGTCCAAGCAGACAACTCTGTGCCTCTTAAAAAATGTTTTCTTTAAAGTAAAACAAACAAACAAACAAAACCAAACAAAATAACTCAAAAGAAAACACACAATTTGCTTTCTCCTGACCAACTTTTTGAAGGGTGCTGCTAGTGCTGGCTCCTACACCAGAAACTTTCAAAGCTGTGGCTCTGAGCCCTGTGTGAGACGACAGAGCCTTATGTGGAACTTTACACAGAATACAAGTTGTAATATATGTTTGGGCAATTTGAAAGAAGAAGAGAAACTTAGAAATCCAAGTAGGTAACTTGGAGAGGTATTTTCATTGCTTTCTCAGATTTTCATGAAAGTGTAAAAAAGCACTTTGTTGTGGGGTGGTTTATGCTGTTTTGCATTTTTTTTTGGTTTTCTATACACAAAAGCCTAGTGAATTAGAAAAAGCAGGAACATAAGGCTGATGAAAATTTCTTACAAAATCTCCTAACTACTGAAAAAGAGCAGTAATCATCAGGCTATTGTCATCATAATGCCACAAGATGACTTAATTAGCTAGTTGATTTCTATGATGATGCTCAAAGAGATGGAGTCTGAGATAAATTTGAGACAGGAGTTATGAATTTATATGGCAACAAGGGGCTAATCGATTGTTCCCACTGCATTGTTACTGTGTTGGCTACCAGTATTTCAACAGGAAAAGAAAGCTGTTTGCTAAATGTGGGTCGCGCAGCTGGATCTCTGTGGCATCAGATTTGCAAGTTGAGCCAAGCTCCATGTGAGAGAGATCACTTTAGACACAAATTTCCCTGAACTTTTGTCTGACTGTGGGGCTTGTTTTATGTTGCTATTAACTGTAGCTTTGATAAGGAAATTACTTTTATCAGTGGATACATAATCACATTGATTGTGAGTTTTTAACTTCATTTTTTAAACTTCAAATCACAAAAGTGAGCACCTGCACTAAGGAAAGTTTCTGTGCAAATATACTTTGCAGTTCAAAGAGTTATAATATGCAACCAGAAAATGAAAAGCAAAAGAAAAATATTGAATGCTGTGAACTCACAGTATTTTTTCTTACTATATGATTTTGCAGGTGCATATAATTAAAGTTCTTAATACATTTTAAGAATTTGTTTTCATATCTTAATATGTTAGATTTTTTTAAAGTACTATTGTCATCCAGAATGATCTACAATTTCACACACCCATTTAATAAAAAGAACCAAAAGAAAGCCTCAGTGAAGCTCCCAGCTTTGTTCCATATATATTTCCAATATCATATCTTCAAGCTAAACTCCGTGTTAATTTATCCATAAATTGAGTGAGTTAATTTATGCTGTTGGAGTCTAAGACATATTCAATGGCTGTTTAGGCAAAAAGAGATGCAATTTTTGCACACAGAATAGAAAAAGTTAGAAAAATATTCGTACTTAAAAAATTACCTCAAAATAAAGATGGCAAAGACATCACAAATGAAATTTAAAAAATATATTGACAATTACCTCTGATGATACAATTTCAAGCAATTTTTTTTAGAGATGACACCTGTGTTTTAATTAATCACTTCTGAGGGATATTTTTCAATGAAATGTCTCTCTCTGGTGAGTAATTTAGAATAAATAAATCCATACAAAAAATAAAGTCCCATTATTACCCTCCTCGATTTATTAGACATGGATATTTAAGGATTAGAAAGAACTTCTGACACTAGGTTTAGGGTCATTTAACAGGTCACTGGAGCCTTCAACAGTAAATCTGTGTGAGTAAGCTTCATCTGATGGCTTCAGTCAGGAAATTTGTTTACCAATCATTATAGATTTAATTTCATATAATATATAGGCTCAGAGAACCTATATGATACCTAAAGTAATCTTCAGACTCTGCTCTATTTTTTTTAGCATTCAATGAATTGTTCATAACTGTATCTTTCCCTGCATTTTAAATTCTAGAAATGAACTCCATCCTTTTATTAAAAAACAAACAAACAAACACATGAACACTCTCAGTGAATTCAGCCTAAATTTTGAAAATGTCATCCATATGAATTTGTGAAATGACACAACTGAAAAAGTGTGATATTGTTTGAAATATAAGCTAATTCTGTATCTCCTGAAAACTACAAATAATGTTTCTGGGGTGTTTAGCCATGCTAACAATATAAAATTAAGAATATATTAATTATAATAATGAAAAATAATTCATATTATATTTCCCATTATGACAGGTAGGAAAAGAGCGGCCTTCTATTTTTTTTTCTTTTTATAAATTTTCTCTTTTGTAATTATTAGGTGGACCTATCCTGATGTTGCAAGATTTTAAATATGAAAAATAACATACTGGGCATTATATATTGGAACCTGGAAATTACAAGTATATATATATATGTATGTGTGTATATGTGTTTGTGTGTGTGTGTGTGTTTGTGCGTGTGTGCATGCATTCAAAATTTGATGTCATTGGCTTTGTATTTCCATTTTCTTAAACCAGTTTCTGCTCTCTATATGCACCCCTTTGAAACTTGCATTTTCTACTTCTACAGCATTTATAACAGAAAATTCTCTAGATAGAAATTTGTATCATAACGATAATATTTTTATAACAGTTTATTTCTCCAAATAAATGTGAGTCTATATATATTTGAGTTGTGCACAAACTTAAGGATTCATTCTTCCTATGCTTTGTGTTGTTAACAGAATTAGTTCTACTTGCAATTTCCCTTCAAAAGTAAAATTGCCTCCAGAAGCAAGAGTAGAAAAAAATGGAGGATTTTGACTTTTTATTTTGCAGTTATGATATAGCACAATATCTGACAGAAATAATGAGTTTTAACCTAAAATTTATTTTAGGTTAAGATTATTTTAGAGACCTGGGAACAGAGCAATTCCATTATAGGGAATAAGTTCTAGTGAAAGCATTGGCAAAATATCATGGTGTTGGTTAGCACATGTGGAAAGCTAAGCATGTATTGAAGCATTTTCACTAAAGGTGGAATTGAGTAACTTGTAAGCCATTTTATCTTTGAAATGTCATGTATATTTAGGCACACTAATTCTTTAATATAAAAAGTTTTAAAACACATTATGAAGTTGTGCATTTTTAGAATACGAGTGCTGGACTCCCTAATGTTGACAAATATATCAACGGTATCAAGTAACTAGTTAACAAATGTTAACCATAAATCAGAAACTCTATGAAAATTTTTGCCACCATGCAAAAAGGAATTTTCCTGTGGTGTAAAATGAACATATAAACCAAATGAAAATGTTACCTAAAACTGTCAGTAGGTGTATTTGTTTGTTTGTGTTTTTCTTTTGGTAACATAAGTAAAATGGAAACTATTCCATTATATTTGCATTCATTTACATAACAAAACAAATTTTACCTTCCACTCACAGCGAGCACATACAGTTTCTTATGATGGTAAATTTTCTCTGTTAAAATTCAATTTTGCCTACTTCCACTTTAATACTTAATAAGCAGAATAGCTAAACTGTATACAAGGACAGAGGAAATGTGTACATGCTTTAAAAAAAATAAAACCAAAACCAAATGGTTAAAATAATTCTTACAAAGGAGAATTATGTATCTGTCCTCACTAACACACTATCAGTTTTAAGAAGGAAAATTCTCAAAGTCATAAAGTGTAACAGATACTGCACTTGTTGAGAGAAAAATGAATTCTCTCCTTGCTTTTAGGACTGTTTTAGGCTCCTTCTAGTTTTTGAATGTACTGGAAATGGCTACTAGTGGACAACTGTCATGTTTTTCTCCTTTCTGATAAACAAAGGCTCCAATATTGTAAGAAGAATGTTGTTTTCTTTGCTTTTGTGACACTGAGAATTTCAGAAGAGCTGGACCCCAATGTCAATATGCTTCTCCATAAACATATATTAATCTGCTTGGAAGAAAAATAGCAGAAAGCATTTTTTGTTGCTGAAGATCTTTTTTAATGAAAGGTGGCTTTAGGAATGCCATTTCTGTGAATACATGTTGTAGACCAGTTAAAAAAAAAAAAAAAAGAAAAAACCCAAAAGTAAATAAAAAGTGATTACATATTACAATTTAAACCCCATTTTTTTTCTGAACTATTTTGCTCAAAAATTCTATGAAATTTATGTATGAAACAGTTTAAAATTACTTAAGAGAAACAGGACATTTCTTTCCAGACAAAAGGGATTTATCTTTCTGGCAGGATCTTAGAGGGCACCAGCTTTATACATGGTTAGTACCTCTAACTTCAGTGGATCTACAGATCCAGGTACAAGGCTATGTTTTCGTCTGCTCACAGCCTAATTGATAATATGTAGAAAGACTACAGAGGGAGTCGCCCATGGTTTAGTTTGTGTAGATATGGTTTCTTGTTTCTTCTTTTCACACGCATTAAATATCTTCCAAAGGATTTATTTCACATCTGCTCCTCTGTTAGCCTGCAGTCACCGGTTTTCTTACTGCTGCGGATGAAACCTCAGAAGTGCAGCTCTGAAAGGCAGTGCTGTTTTTGTAGAAAAAGAAGGAAACAGATGATGACAAAACTATCACACATAAAAAACGTTTCTCTTTTATCATTCTAATCAAACCTGATTTTCATTTTTGGAAGTGTAACTCTAACACTACACCTGGGAATACATGGTCATTGCAGCTGAAACTGGCACAACAGCATGTACATGGTTAGGCTTGTCTGAACTCCATGGGATAGAGCTTTAGTTGGTAAAAATAAGGATAGCTGCATGTGGATGCAATGGAGCTCTGCTGATTTACTCCGGGTCAGGGACTAGTTCTGTGCATTGATTTACTGCAACCAATTTGAACCCATTAGACTTAGGCCAGTATAAAACTGAGGAAACCCAGTGGTGAATCAAGCCCAAAAAGAAAGAAATCTTTAGATAACTACTTAACAGCTGTGGAAATATTGTCTGGTTCTCTTAGGATTTCATTACCACATCTGATGAGAATGCTGATTTATGGAGACCAGTAAACAAATCTCAGCAGAAAGGGTGTCTCAGAAAAAAACAGGGAAACATATGCAGTACAAGAACAGACCATCTCAAGGATTGTATTTTCTTGCACTGTCTGAGCCAAACAAAGATTTAATGGAGGACATTTCTAACTAACACTTTGGATTTAAAGGCAGATGAAAGAAGCAACACAAAGCCCCTGTGGCTTTTTGATATAAAGGACCAGGGGCAAGGAGGATTCTAGCACTTGGTTCATTCAATGACTCATCATGTAACACTGGGCTCATCATTTGACCCCTTCTTGCCTCAGTGAACTCAAGTAGAGATTAGGGTGAAAAATGTATGTTCCTATTGGAAAACAGATGATTTATAAGAGAGCTTCCTTGTGTAAATACATTACAAAGAAGTGGTAAATCCATAAATTTTAAAAGTACAATCATAAACAATAGAGTGAATGTCTGCAACAACTTCAATTTCTCCTTCATTCTTCAGGTTTTTTTGTCTTATTGCATTATTCTCATCAAAAAACCACGCACATTCATAACAGATCAGCAAATGAGAGTAATGTTGTTACTTTCTGAATTTGTGGTCTGGTAAGAGATGCAAGAGTAAAACCAGATTCCCACTCCTCCCATAAATCAGTGAAGGCAATGACGCCAGTTATATCTACTCCAGTATCAAAAGTAAGTTTTACAGAAATTGTTTTGGACAGCTGCCTGGACCAAACAATTTCAGCTGCTGATGCTGGATGCACATGTGTGTGCTGGAGATGTAGAGCGAAACCTGTTCACAATCTATCTTACAGACATTAGCACATTTTGTCCTTTACCACATGAACATGTGGCTCACAAAATGTCTCATAATGAAGGTCATTTTATTCAGTAATGAATTGTTGTGCTCCTCATCTTCAGTTTTTTTGCAAGGGAAAAAGCCCATCAAAATCAAACACTAGGAAAAAAATCAAGTTCTCAACAGCTTTTGCTTTCTTAATTTTACACTTGAATGATTTTAACAGATCTCATCACTGCTTTTTTATTCATCAAAATAATCACAAAGGTCTTGACTATGAACAACAAAAATATACAAGTGTTCTGCCAGTGTATCAGAAAGAAGATCTGGACTGACTACACACAGGGCTAATGGTATAAGAAATGCAAAAGGATGGTAAGGTTATGTTATACAGTGAAAAAAACCACATCCCATAAGAATTTGTATTCTTTCAAAGTTCAAATGTCAGCCAATTAAATCCTCTGTTTAAATGCTGAGACAAAAAGCCACAAAGATCTCAATGCTATCTCATCAGAAGAAGGGGTTTTTTTTACTCTCCTGCTGGCAGCTTGTAGATGCAAAAGGTCTTGATATAGAGAAGGGTGCAAGTATAGCAGCAGCTAAGGAGTCTCAATCAGATAAAGTGACATCTGTGACAGATAGCTCTCTTACACAGGAGTCACACAAGCCTTGCCTGCCTTTCTCACGGGAATGATCCACCACTATTACAGTATCTCTTATGCAGCTACTAACATGAAGTTTTAAACTCATTCACAGCTTGAAACAAGATCACATTTACAGTGAAAAGCCAAAGTCTTAAGTAGCATGGAAACTCAGTTCAGTTTTCCTTATCACTTCTCTTCTATAGCTTTAATCAGGTGTTTTATTTATTAGGGGTTCAAAAAATAGTCTCAATGAATAGCCATTCATCTCTCCTGTACTCATCCATTTTGTACTTTTGATGCTACATAAATGTGTCTTGAAATAGATGTCTGAAAAAGATTTTTTTTTAAAGCTCAAATAAGTTTCACTTTCATGCTGTGAATTACACTGTTTGCACAAATATTGAAATGAAAAATACTTAAAAATTAGGCTTTGTATACATGAAAATGCATATATACTACAATAAGAAGGCATCAATATGATTTCCTAACATGTTTTCCACATAAAATACAATCATTACATATTGCTTTCAGGCCTGAACAGAAAAATAAAATAGAAAATTAAAGGTATTAAAGGTAATTTCAGAAAAAAATCACTTTGGGGTACCAGGAAAAGAGAAAGTAAAGATGCCTGGAAATTTAATTGAAAGGTACAGAAAAGGACATATTTTCTAGAGAGGCTTCAGAGACTTTTTTCATTAAACAGGCAAACTGCAAGAGAAAGAAAAAATTGCATATTGGACTGAGGAATAGAATGCTTGTACTAATGATAAGACAATAAGCAATCCAGAGTATCACTGGAAAAGAATATTATTATTTCTATCTGGAAACTCTCTTCAAGCAGAAATTATACACATCTAAAAGGCATCCAGGAAAGGATTCTGTATATCAAGTGAAATTTAAATCACGTTCTTAAAAGAAAATATCTGATATCACATTACAAATATGACCAAATAGGGACAAGGAAGAGATAATAACTTCAAACACGAGCTTCCTCTTGACTCCATTTCAAATAATCTATGCTTGGATTCTTAATCTCTTTGTTTTTTGATACGTTCTGGCTTTGGTTTTGGTTTTTTTTTCTGATTGAAGGAATTTTTTTCTTTAAAAAATCAATTATACTCTAAACAGGACTCCATATGTCTTGAAATAAGTGATTTACCTTTCAGACATTGTGCATATATATTTGTTCTTAATAGGATTGCTTCCCATGATTTTTTAATATCAGTGAAGAAAAACCTGTATTTTCTTTTAATTTAAAGTTGCCATTGACCTGCAAAGAGCCTGAAAAAATGAATGAATGTGTGATATAAGCAAGTATCGTGAAAATTACCAATACTATTACAGATTATGCAAAGTATTTAATCTTTTTTTTTAAATCAGAATGGCACAAAATATTAATTGTAAGGTAAAAAATATCCGGTCTTTGCAGAGAGATACTTTTATTAACAAAATGCAGATTTTTTTTTTTTTTCATTCCTGAGAGCTCTTACAATGCACAAGACCCAGTCTCAATACATTCAGGAGCTGCTTCAAAACAGATTATTGATATTCTGACCCACAGCTCTCTTGGAGGATATTGAGTATCAGCTGCCTCAAAGGTTGGCGCCAACCTTTCTCTTCTATGCACCACAAACCAGAATTAATTGCAAATCAATCGAACAAACTACAACTGATCAGTAAACCAATTAGTAATTTTAGCTGTTCATCCTGTCTTCATTTACTAAGGGGAAAGATGTGGGATGAAGGAAAGTGATTTCTAGTTAACATTTACGATTTTTTTTTCACTCTAGTAACAAGGATGCCCTTGTAAAAACATTTCAAGCAGGGACATAGCCAAGCAGGCAGTTCCAGCACTTTCATTACATTCTTCTTATGGTTCTTTGGTTCTTTTTCCATTTTACGGTTATTTTATTTTTTCCCCCCAAGGCTTTTTTCTGATGATACTGGAGTAAATTTTTACATTTAAATTTTCCTTGTGTCCTACCCATGAGTTTACCACTGTTTCTGAATCTATTCAGAACATTCAGAGTGCAAATACCTACTCCCATGTGCATTAACTATTATTCTGACTCTTACTGAATTACTACATTGCTGCTTGCTGTTTCTAAAATTGGAGGAATCTGTAGCCATTTCTGGAAAACCCATAACTACACTCTCAAAGAGTATAGCTTTGATTTTAATTTGATTCAGATTTGATGCTTCTTTTTTTTTATTTTTACATTGCCAGCAATTAAAGAATTAAATTATTTTTTAACAGTCTACGTACCACTTGAATGTAAGTACTTTGCAGTTTAAACAAGGTAACAATGCATGTCATATCTAGATTGACTTTATCTTTCTCATGATACCAAAGTAGGTGATTCCATGGAAAATCTATTCAGCTGAATGTATTACAAGTGGTCATCAAAATACATCTTATTATATTTTATGCAAAAATATATGTTGTGAGGGAAGAGAGTTATGTGAGAAAAAAAGTACTTTAGCTGAAGAAGTCATGGAAAAAAACAAACTAATACTCACATTTCAAGGTCTCAAAAGTTCCTAGAACATCAAAATATGAATACAAAAGGAATTTTAGGTGTCTTCCTTCACAGCAAATAGGTATATTTAAGAAATTAAATGTCTAGAATTGTCTGTTACTAGTAGATTACCCAGTAGCCCTTTTTAGAATTACTTTTAATAATTGCAAATCTTTTTTGCATAGATTGTTTAGTTATTAATTTCTGGCTCTTCTTGATGAAACACAGAGACTTTAGCCAGAAATAAATAAGATTTAATATATGTTCTGGTCTCATACCACTATACATAACCTCTAATAAAAAAGAAAAGATACACGTATTTTTCTGGGGAAACTATATTTTGTGTGAGACTAATACGGCAAAGGTTGAAAACTGAACTCCAAAAACCTGACTGATTGTGACAGCAGAACCTTTCACCAGTTGATTGAAATTAACAGTTCCTTTCAGTTGTTCTAATTAAGACCAATGGGAGTTCTGGAATTCACCAAAGGTGTTTCAAGTTGCTCTCTTGTTTAGGTAGTGGTGGGTATCAGCTTCTACTTTATTCAATGAACAGTTTAGTCTAACTTGAGAACAACTCCTTTCTTAGGGTGCTCTTTCAAGAAGTGCTTGGATTGATACCTTCTATGAGTGCTTCTTAACAGAGAGCACTGCAGTTAGTGATGAAAAGAATATAATTTCTGGTGAAAGATTAATTCATGGTGAGAGCAACTCTGACGATGTGAATACAAAACTGTTACTGAGCAAGCAGTCACTAAGGACTCACAAACTCTGCTAGTCTTTTATAGTGTGACTACAATTTCTCTGCTACGAAAAGGCCAGAGCTGGAACATATTCAGCGTGGGGACACCACCACTTTCAGTGCTGAGTCCTGCAGGAGCCTTTCATAGGCTGGATGCCTGGGATTAGAGAAAATGTTGCATTAAAAAGGAGCCCACAGAAGGTGGGGAGTATCCCGGCTGCAATTACAGAGCTGTCACACAGGGACATATCTGGATCTCCATATGCACTGGGGACTGGCACCGCTTTATTTTTTTCCTTAGCAGTACCCTGTAAGTTGTGATGACACTGCAATGGCTGCCTTTAAAACAGGATCGGGGAGAAGAGCCCAATCTTTTGTTTTGCAATACGGCAGGTCCAGCATGCACCCAAGGATGGCAGGTGCAGCTTAGCTCCTAGAGCATCCAGGGGCTCTATTTAAACTCCTCTGTAATGAAAATGCTGTGCTCACCAGTGTGGTTGCAGCCATGCTCTTGCAACTGCAAATACCAAACCATGTTTGATGACCATGACTACAAACCTGGAAAGGGATTGAAGAAAGTATGACTGAGAACCACAGTGAATCCTTCATCTCTGATCCACAGACTCTCCAGGGTGGCAAATGGCTGCATTTTGGTGTGACTAAGCATTCACTTCACTAAATACTCATAGTGAGGTCAGGAAAGTGAGAAAGTACTTCAAATTTCCGCTTCTGAGACTTGCCCAAGGTTATTTTGCATGATGCATCTACTGCATAACTGTAATTTTACAGCTATTATATATGACAGGTCTACCATGCTTAGAATTTAATCTGATTATTAGATGTATGCCTATAAATTTCAGACTTTCTTCTTAAATGGATTTGAAGCACATTAGGAAGTCATAAATTAAGTGCTATTATATTTGAGAGAAAACTTTAGTATTGAATTTTTCTTGTAAAGTATTCAAAATCTCCTAATTTTGTCTTCATTCCTATGAAATAAATGGCTGTAGAATCATAAGTCATTTCAGATAGTCGTTTATATGGTGTCATTCAGAGAATGATGTATTATTTGACTTTCATTGAAGAAGTGAAAAAAAAACTCTTGAAATAAAAGTTGTATAGTGGGTTGGTTTTTTTCCCCCTTGGGAGATTAATGGGCCATTTAACTGAAAGATGCATGTGTTGTATTTCATCTTTTTTAATGTAATTATTACAGAGGAGGTGGAGGGTTTAGACATTTACAAAGATAAAATTGTCCAGCGCCTCAAATGTAATTGCAGCAGCAACGAATTTGGTTCAATTTTCTGATGTGCTTGGCCAACTTAACTGGTGAATGTTTTTAATTTATTTTCTGGTATACTGGTTAAGATCTGCTTATGTAGTACATATGCTTATACTCGATGTTCTTAATCCTTCTTGTAATATTTCTCACAGTTCTTACTCTTATATGCACTAAGCAGAAGAAAGTTCATAATGGTTACCAGGTCTAATTCCCACAATCTGGGTTCTCTTTCCAGAATTTCCTACTCTACAGTTCATGTGTGACCTTGAGTAAACACACCTGTACCTATGTGTTCTGTGTGTGTCTTTGGTTCTTCTTGGTGTCGTCTTCAACTTTTACTTCTGGCTAATCATTGACCCTGAAACTGCCCTCACTAGTAGATCTCTATTAAAAGCATCACAGCCCTACCTGAGAATGCTACAATGTGCTTTACTCTTTCTGAATTTCTGAAAACTGGAGCTCCCTGTTTCTGAAATATGTGTTTGAGCTCTGCTTCACTCCCTGTCCCTGAGTGAAGCCATGCCTGTACCACCTGATGCCAGTGACAGCCCAGGCACCCACCTGCTCTCAGGTCAGGCACACCAGTGGGCAGGAGAAGGGGACACCATGGTGTTTGGATGGACACACTGAGAGTGGACACACTGCATAGCTCTGCTTCTTGTTTCCAGGTCATTACAGAGGGATCCTGGAAGTGAGGAAGAGTAGTTGTTCATGCAGACACTGGGTGTCAGTGACTGTCTTCTGTCCCAGGATCCGAGGCCTGTGTCTGTTTCCTTGCACTGTAAAATAAGTGGCCTTGTCCATAAAGGTTTTCAGGAACATCTGAATCATCATCCAGAGCTTGCCCAGGTATGAGCAGCGTTTGAGTCAGGCTAGAACTCTGCCAGAAGGCTTACTAGAAGTTACATGGGAGTGGGCTGAGCTCAAGTCCAAATCCTATTCATTTTCCTGAAACAGACAGGCAAACAGGTACCACAGCAAGGGAGTGGGACAACTGAGCGACCAGCACAGCATCAGAGGAATAGGAAAAGCCTACCAGGTCTTCCCTAGAAAGAAGAATGGGAAGGAGAAAGGGGAAGGACAACCAGATATCCCCACATGTGGACTTAGCACCATGGCAATACTGACAAGAGTCATAAAAGGTATGCTGATCCTGATTTGTGACAAATCCTCATCATAATGTATGTATGTTTACAATAAAAAAAAATAGGTAACTACTATGCTTTGCATTTGATATCAGCAAGTAATGGCTGCACCTTGATTGGCTTTTACATCAGCCATTCAGAATAGGTTTATCCTCTCAATAGAATAGTCCACCTCCATAAATATTATAGATTTTTTTTTTATTACCTAATTTTTCCCTGCTCCCAAAAATGTATGTTCCCTTTCCCATGTTTTCTCCCTCATAAACGTGCTGGGTGAGGCCTTTCCAACTGAGGACCCTTCAGAAGCAGCTGTGTTCCCTGAAGGGGTAAATTCCTTTTCCAGCTACCCCTATGTTGATAAAAAGGGACGGGACTCATGTACTCTAGTTGGAATTATTTTCCCAAAGTGGGAGGACGAGTGACCCAGATCACAGAGGAATTCTCTCCCCATAGGAAAGTATAATATACATACATATGTTACTTTTATTCAAAACTGCTGGTAAAAAAACAAGCTGGATTAACATGGAGTCAGCTTCTTTCAGCAATAGGGTAAAAAAATTCTAAAGAGACAAAATACTTCAAGGCAATTTCACAAATACTGAAAATTTCCAGACTTACTGGTCCTGTCACATTTAATTTAAATGATGACATAAACACTAGGCAGGGTTACACAGAATTATTTCATGTTTTTTATGAACCTCAATTTTTTTTCTATTATACTCTTTCGCACTTACAATTGCCTTGTGAACTGAAGTGAAATGCATCATTAATCCCTGAAAAGCACCGTGTCTTTAATTATTTAGACATGTAGGGAGAATTAGGCCTCTTAAGACAGAAGTTCTTTTCAAACAACATAGTCTTAATTTGCTTCTATTTTCTCCTACTCTTTATTGTAGGGCTTTGGAGATTTTTACAGTTTTTATACTATTCTGCATTATTATTAAATTCACAGTGGGCCTTAAAAAGTCCTTCTAATGCAATACATTTTTCAAGGCAATGAATGTAAATTCCGAGAAGGAATTTAGCCTTTTCTCAAATATGATAGGCTTTTCTCCTACCCAATAGGAAGTGAAATCTTAAATAGCTTCACATATTTGGTGATATAAAAATGCCTTATTATTTTAAATAGGGTTTATGAATTATAGCAGTTTTCTAAAGTTCTTTCATTTACCAAGAATAGATAACAACCACATAATTTGGAATTCATCTGAAGTTCCACATTTCTCAAGAGATGCTTAATTGATCAACCTGAAATCATTCATGGTGATGAGCATATTCACTTAAATCTATTTCAGAATTATTTGCATATTTTCAAAGCAAAATATGTTTCTTGGCATTTTTACTTTCCTTTTACTCTGGTATTCAAGTTTAAAAATTGAAATGGGGAAAAAGGGTTTTAAATTCTAGGATTAAAAGAAAAAAAAGGTGTCAAATTTTCTAAAACCTATCAGAAAATACTTCTGGCTTTTTCATTGGACCAAAGGTCTTAATTTTTCTGTGTTCATTACTTGATGGAGAGCTGACAAATTTCAGTGAGCTTCTACACTGTGATACCTCAGAGCTGACAGGGTATCAGTATGCTAGATTAAGTGGCATGAAAAGTTGAAGAGGTATCCAATTAAAGAAGGATTGAGGAACTGTCATACATTTAATGCTTGTTGACATGAGAGTGATTTTTCCTTTTTTTTTTTTTTCTTCCCTGTTTAAATAGAGCCTGTCAAACAAATATGATACTCTTTTTGATAAGATTCCATCTTGGTTGATAATCACAGAGACATAAAAGATCTAGACTTTTAACAAGTTTTGTGTTAATATCACATGACATTCTGCTTGAGACACTAGCATTATGCAGTATCAATGAAACACATATTAAAATTTGGTTATTAGATAGTTTTCAAAAAGTATTTGTCCAAAGTGAATTATTGTCAAATGAAGAATTTGTGCTGGCATTCCACAGAGACCCAGTGCTACTCAACATTTGAACAAATGATCTGCAAGTAAATTCATAATCCCTGCTCTTAAAATTTGATGATGACGCAAAAATGATAAACTTTTAATATTGATGAGGACAGGTAACCATAATTAGTCATCAAGTAAAATGGGACAACTCATCCAGTATGTGTTTTAATGCACCCAAGGATAAAGTAATCTGCCAATGAATAGTGAACACAGGCAACATCTTCATGAGAGAAACTTTGATTCTGCAATTACTGTGACTGAAAAGAAAAATCCAGGGTTTATGGTATATGAGACCTGAACATGGCTTAGCAAGAATTAATTCTTGGATACCTTCATGAAAAAAAGGTAATCAACCAGAGAAGATAGTGTAGAAGTACACAGTAGAAGATATCATATAAGAGAAGAACTCTTAAAAGTTCAGTCTGTTTGACTTCACAGAAAGAGGACTGAATAGTAATTTGATTATGGGTTGGAAAAGATATTAGTGATATCTTATTCTAACTGGTAGAGGTAAAATAAAAAACAGTAATGGGAAGCTGAAACTAGACACGTAAACTGGGAAAAAAGCCATGAGTGTAAAAAAGACTTCAGCCATTTGAAAAATCACAGAAATTATGGACTTTCCATCTCTCGATTTTTTTCATTGAAGTCTAATGGAAAGAGTTTCTAGTATTCTCTGAGTTCAGTACATAGTAGATTATAATCCAAATGAAATATTAGAATATTATTTATTGTGTGTTCCTTCCACAAAATCCATCATAATTAGGGCATGCCTTAGTATGCACTGTATAATATTGAGGTATTTAAAATGAAGTGCTGGAGACAGAAATGGAAACTTGGTTGAAGTCTTCCATCTGAGATTGATTTAGCTCATCTCTCCTGTCTGGAACAAAAGTCATGTCTAACAAAATAATTCTTCTGGTTGCATATTAAATGTTTATTAATTGCTCCATCATTAAAATGATCACGGATACTCATAGTGTAAAGACTCATACATTCAAATGGAAGACCTCAAAGAGGTAGGAAATTAAATTGAAGAGAATTGTTTGAGCACGGAGGGCCTGCCAGTCCCAAAATGGGGTTACCAGAAATATAAATTGGGTACCTCTGATGTTGTTGTAGAAAAATTAATTCTTCATTATCTTAATTAAAAAAGACTCATAGGAACCTTGATTTGAATAGTAGCTCGCATCTATGAGATAATTCAAAAGGGTTGGGGCAGGTCTAAATTGCACTAATTCAGTTTTGCTACTCTGTGTTCTTTATTTAGGCTTGGTCTGCCTGACCGCAATCAAGGAGGTTTGAATGTTTATACGAAACACTGAGAGAGCAGCACATCTGATTCTGGGAGATTTTCATCACTTTCCAAGACTAGCAAGACCATCTGAGGAGCTGAGATGCTGTGTGTTTAGGAAACCTATGTGTTCATTGCTTATACTGCAGTTGAATTGGGACAATATTGGCTCACCACTTAAAGAACAAGCTATCAGTCTGTGGGAATGGGTGACATATGTCCCATGGTCCTGTGGGAAGCAGTTGACATTGTTGCCAAGTCACTCTCTATGGTATTTGAAAATTCATGGCGCTCTGGTGAGGATCCCACTGACTGGGAAAAAGGAAATGTGGCTCCAATTTTTATAAAATGGGGGAGGAAGGAAGACCTGGGTGACCTCTCCTCTCCTCTCCTCTCCTCTCCTCTCCTCTCCTCTCCTCTCCTCTCCTCTCCTCTCCTCTCCTCTCCTCTCCTCTCCTC
The DNA here is from genome assembly GCF_009819885.2 of Catharus ustulatus. Lineage (NCBI taxonomy): Eukaryota > Metazoa > Chordata > Aves > Passeriformes > Turdidae > Catharus > Catharus ustulatus. The sequence goes on along the minus strand of NC_046262.2, from coordinate 16,099,657 downwards.
TCCTCTCCTCTCCTCTCCTCTCCTCTCCTCTCCTCTCCTCTCCTCTCCTCTCCTCTCCTCTCCTCTCCTCTCCTCTCCTCTCCTCTCCTCTCCTCTCCTCTCCCCTCCCCTCCCCTCCCCTCCCCTCCCCTCCCCTCCCCTCCCCTCCCCTCCCCTCCTCTCGCCTTAGTAAAATTCCTTTCAGAAGTAAACCTTATCAATTAACTCCCTCTGACTCAGAAACCAGCTGTAATCCCCTTCATAGTTATCTCTTCATAGTTATCTGAGGTAACCAGCATGTTTTCACCAAGGGCAAATCGTGCCTGACCATCTGAATGCCTTCTACACATGGAGTGACTGCAGCCACAGACAAGGGAAGGTCACCTAATGTCATCTCTCCAAACTTCTACAGAAGGTTTGCAACAGGGTCCCACATGACTCCATTATTACCAAACTGGAGACACATGGATTTGAAGGGTGGACTGTTTGGTGGATAAGGAACTAGCTGGATGGACACAGCCAGAGAGCTGTGTTCAGTGCCTGTATGTCCAGGTGGAGGCTTGTGATGAGTGGCGTCCCTCTGTCTTGGCACTGGTGCCTTTCAGGATCTTTATCAGTGACACAGGCAGTGGGGTCAAGTGCAGCTTCAGCAAGTTTGCAGATGACATGGAGGTGAGTGGTGCACTTGATACAAGAGAAAGGTGGGATGCCATCTGGGGCTTCTGGGGAGTGTCCACACAGGAAACCTCATGATGTTCATCCTGTCTAAGTGCAAGGACCTGCATCTAGGTCATGGCAGTCTCCAGGACTTGGAGAAGAACTTACTGAGTGAAGCCCTGTGGAGCAGGACATGGGGATGAGAAGCTGGACATGAACCAAAAGTGTCCACTCACAGCCCTGATGTTTAGCTGCATCCTGGGCTGCATCAAAAACTAGTTGGCTAGCAGATCAAAAGAAGGTGGATCTCTCTCTTTATCTCTACCCTTGTCAGTTCCCAGTGCTGCATCCAGCTCTGGGGTCCTCAACACAGGAAAGACATGAACCTGTTAGAGAAGGTCCAGAGGAGGGCACGAAGATGATCAGAGTGATGGACCAGCTGTCCTACAAAGGCAGGCTGAGAGATGGGGTAGATTAGGTTTGAGATGAGAAGGCTCCAGGGAAACCACATGGTGACATTGTGGTACATTAAGGAGACTTTCTACTGAGCTTATACTAGGAATAATAGGTTAGTTTATGAACAAGTGTAGAAACAGACAGAGCAAGAGTCTTCTCAGCAGTTACACCTTGCTCCAGTAGGTATAAGTCAGAAGTTCTCATGTAAGCAAAGATATCAACAGGGTTTTTTTAGATATAATTACAATAGAAAAACTGAAATCTAAGTTTTGCATTCATTCTCTTTTCAGAGCTCCTGCTGCTAGTGAAACTTCCTTGACAGAATTCTCATCAATACTTTACAAATATTTCTAATGCCACTTTTGTGATGTAAGTTAGAACCTCTAGATGCCAAACTAGATACTAAAGTTATCTGTCCACCTTTGCTTTATACTGGTTAATTACTTTAGTTAATAATAGGTGATGAGGAAGTAGAATGCATCACATTCAGCATATTAACTGCTGAGTGACTAATGTCCCATGATTTCAGGTTGAATTGTCAGTGAAAACCATACGGTCTACACCTGTCACCACTAAACCAAGCTTAGCTATTTAACACGTGAAAGCAGGTCAGTGCAAGATGCTATTTCACACCAGGCAATCTGAATACATTCTCTGCTAGTAAAAATAAATTTTCTGTTATTAATTACTATCGAAATTAAATCTTTTATATTTTCCCTCTTAAGGCATGGCCATTCCCTATGTTTTGCCATATTCAAAAGTTTTTAGACAAAGTGTATATGCTTTTATTTCATCTTGATGAAATAGCATATGTTATTAATTTTCTTTCAGGTTTTCCTTGCCTTTTAATTTTTGTTTTAATTCCTAGGACTTAGAATATGTACAACAACAAAATTACTCATAATAGTGCTTAAAAGCATCCTTTATTATTTCAATTCCTGATAGTTTCTATGTAATATTGGGTGCTTGCTGAGGAGATTAATCTTTTCTCTTCTTCCTATCTGCCACAGTTAAATTATAGATAATTATTGCATAATTACAGGTGGGTTGTCTTCCTTTGCAGGATAATGATAGGCGTGACTTAAAAAAACCTGCAGGTATTTAGGTAAAACGACATGGTAGGTCAGTTGTTTAAGTACCACAAGAAATTATTCCTCATATGTGCTGAACAGTCTTGTCAACTATTAGCACCACAGCTATAGCTCCAAAGGGGGAGAGAAAGAACTGCTTACTTAGAGCTGTTTACTAGCAGGCAACAAATGAATGAGAAAAAAGCATTTTTTGCCTATAGTTTATCTGATAAGAATCTGTCTTCTCTTTAAAGTATTAGGACTACATAATTCACTATTTTTGACAGAGAGATATCTTGATCCACCAATAATCTCCTTGGCCAATAATCTTATTGGGCATAGCATTGAAGGTCGTTATGCATGGCACATCAGTAATGGATGGATAACAGAAACTAGCTGGTGCCATATTGTCTAAGATGACAAACTGATAATTCAAACCCAAGTGTCTGGTACTAATCTTATAGACTTAACAACTTTTTATTCATATATGTTGCATGAGAAAACTGAGTCCCTTTGTATGTTTTCACTCATCAAATACCTATTCAAACTCTTGCCTGACTGTTAAATTTCAAAGCCAGTACTATGCTGCTTAGATTGGACTGTGAACACTCACAGTTCAGAAGAGAAGAGGCAGGAACAGTGCTTTTATTATTACCTTTTTTACTTGAGATCTCTAGTTAACTGCTACTTATCCATTATGTAACTGCTACCAATCATAAACCATCACCTATTGGTGATGTATGTTTGTGCATCACCTGATTTCCCTACAGAATATTTCAAAAGCACTTTCCCCAGCAGTATTTTCATAATCTGAATGCCTTCCTTTCACTTGTATTTCCTGCACCATAATCTTTCCTTGGCATCATGCTTTTTATTGAAAGGGTTAGGGGTTTATTTGTTTTGTTTATTTTTTTTGTTTTGTTTTGTTTTATTGGGAAGAAAGAACTTTACCGTTCCACAATACAATGAAACTTTATCATCAGGATACTGCTTGAATAAAACAGTCAAACAAAAAAGATAAAGTCAGTACAAACTTAGCCCCTTCGCCCCCACCCATATTTTAGCAGCTGCTGCCACCTGGAGCTATCTCATTCTAATTCAATACCTCTGCCATGGAGCTGTTGAAAGGGTGGATAACTTGATACTGTCTGGGTCTGCAGGAAAGAAGGAATAGTGGTTGTATTCCAAACACAGAGCCTAGTATGGGGGAGAAGGCTCTTATATGTTATTCCAGAGGATATGTCACTTTTCTGTGAAACAACTATGTGGATCCTCTAAAAATACAAGATCTTTTATTGTCAGGCAGTCAGATAAAATCACAGAAACCTGTGTGCCAGGTATGTGCAGCTGTATCCATCTCACTGCAGATTAACTGCATTTTCCTACCCCAGTCATTTCTACACCACAGACACAGCTATGGCAGGGGATCCCCTTACAGCCCAGATGAATCCTCTTGGTTAAAGCACAGTTCAAGCTGTCTAGTTTCTTATTATCTAGTATTTCTGTGGAGATGGACCATAAGATCCCTGAGTGCAAATTCTTTGTTGCAGGAATGAAAACAGAATCTATCTGTCCTAAAAAGAGATGTGTTCACACTGGGTCTGTCACCACAAGGACTCTGTAGCACATCAAGTCATTAGACCTTGCACTGTGCTCAAAGCTGTAACTGTGAGCATTGATCAGGATTTCATGTCTTTATAGTCACTTTTACTTGCAGATGCCCTTTTACTTTTGCACTTTCTGGACACAGAGATCCTACCTACACTGCAATGCTGTACTGAAACCATGTGAGACAAGAGCATATCTTATTTTCTTGTCCAGGAACCAATGAAGTTTTTGCACTAAGAATAGAGAATGAAAAGGGAGCTCAAGAGAGTGTAAGGAAAGATATAGCTATTTGGATTTGGAAATACTGGAGGTCATAGAGTGATAGCAAAATTATGATGCAAAACTATGTTTGATAAGGACATCCAGATTCTGTGACAGATTTAGCATTTAGATTCACAAATAAAGTTCAAACTCAAAGGAATGATTGCCCAAATTTTTAAGAGCTTAAGAACAGTAGGGAGCAAGAAAGTATATGCCTATGATTCAATTTGCTACTGAGACAGAGAATTCTCTTGAGTAGACACACAGTCATATGAATTTTATACTATTCTGATAGTGGTGCAATAAAGCTGAAGTCTCTCTAAAAAGCTCTTACAGATATTTTGGGTATTCTGTAGCAGTATCAGTGGACTAGCACTTAATAGATTTAAGGAATCTTGTGTTGAGAACAGTAACATGAGGTTCAACTGGGCCACATGCTAGATCCTGCTCTTGGGTCACAGGAACCCCAGGCAGTGTAATAGTGTGGAGACAGAGTTGCTTGAGACCTGCTCAGGAGAAAAGGTCCTGGAAGTGCTGGTGCCAGCAGCTGAACATGAGCCAGGGTGTGCCCAGGTGGCCAAGGAGGCCAATGGCATCCTGGCCTGCATCAGCAATAGTGTGGCCAGCAGGAGCAGGGCAGGGATTGTCCCCCTGTCCTGGGCACTGCTGAGGCCACACCTCGAGTGCTGTGTCCAGTTCTGGGCCCTCAGTGCAAGAAAGACACTGAGGGGCTGGAGTGAGTCCAGAGAAGGGAACGGAGCTGGGGCAGGGTCTGGAGCACAAATGAGGAACAGTGCAGAGAGAAAAGCCCAGACAAAAGGAGGCTCAGGGGGAATCTCATTGTGTTCTATAACTTCCTGAAAGGAGGCTGTAGTAAGGTGGGGATTGGTCTCTACCATCATGTTTGAAGTGAAAGGACAAGAGGAAATTGACCGAAGTTGCATCAGAAGTTCACTGTAGGAGTGGTTAGGCGTTGGAATAAGTTGTCCAGGTGGTAGAATCACTGTCACTTAAAGCAAAGTCACCTTGTTGTGGAACTTGGAGATACAGTTTAGCGAATTGATTAACACCATTGATCATGATGGTGCTAGGTTGGATTGGGTGATCTTTCAACACTGATGGTTCTGTAAGGATAGATTTAGGTTGGATGTTAGAAAGAATTCCTTTTTGTGAGTGGGGTGATGCAGTGGAACAGATTGCCCAGAGAAGCTGTGGCTGCCCCATCCTTGGCAGTGTTCAAAGCCAGGTGGGATGGGGCTTTGAGTGATCTGATCTACTGAAAGTTGAACCTGTCCATGGCAGGAGGGTGATAACTAGATGATTTTTAACGTCCTTTCGAGTCCAAACTATTCTGTGACTCTGATTTTGTGTAGGCAAATGATTTCTAAGTGGTATCAGATTCAGAACGACAGCACAGTCCTGGTTTGTGTTTCATCTAGTGATATTAAGCTGCTATCTAGAGACACCTGGCCAGATCCTCAGCTGATTTAAGTGGTTGTTACACTGTCTATTTGTTTAAGCATTTGCACTGAGGGAAAAGCTTGACATTATCAGACACTGTATATGTAGTAAATCACAGATAATTTTGTGTGTGCATGTGTTTTTTATTGATCTTAGGTATAGTTTCTCTGTATGAGTGACTACACATAGTCAGATTTTTTATAAAATACATGCCACAAGAAAAATGTAATCCACGTTTTCAAAAATTTTTCAGCTTATTACAGCAAGGAAATAATACTAGTAAATACATATGCACAAAAATTCAGTAATTTTATACATATGCGCATATAGACATACAGATTAGACATTCCACACTGCCTACATTCCTACACCTTTATTATATTTAACAACAATTTTGAAGAAAAAATTATTTGCATGAGTAAATTACTTAGTTTAAACACAAGATCACAATCCAGAGTACCATTTGGTGGTTATACTTTGGGCCCTACCTGGTTTAGAATTGGTTTTTATAATTCCCTTCTACAGTATTGAATCCCACAAAAACTGTAGCACCTTACACAACAGTGTTATAAACTGATTTGCCAGTCATACTTCTGTGGTTCCTAAAACAGAGCTTTTATCAGAGGCTAAATTTCTCTCAGTCTTTCAGAAACTATTAACTGCATTTGAATGAGCCAGAAAAACAAAGAAGCAAAATTAATTATATTTCATTTTATCATCTTTCTAATGCCTTCCATAGACCATTATCAAATTTGTATAAAGCAAGACCGACCTCAGTGTACCATAAATATATCATGTCTTCATGTCATTGAAAAATTTCTTGGTGTCAATCTAGTGATCTCAAGAAACTTGGAAGAGGAAATAATGTATAGTGGTTGGGTTTTGCTAGGAATGGAATACTAGAGAGCACAACAAGACACAATTTAGATAGCAATGAATTATTGAAGAATCTCTCTGCTTAGGAATCTGTAACAGTATTTTCAAATGACAGAAGTAATCCATCGACAATAAGGCTCCAAAACAACCACAAATGTTTTTATAGGATTTCAGGATTTGGTTTAGATTATTAACCAATCACAAGAGGCAAGGGGGGAACATTAAGATATCAACTGCAAGTTATATTTTCTTTTTTTTTTTTTTCACTAAATCTTATAGATATGGCATTATTTGTATAGTGTAGTACTAAGGTTTTTATTAAATCATTTACCAATATGAACGTTTTAGCTAACAAATTACTTATCAGGAAAAAATGCTATTTACATGGAAAATAAGTGGAAGGACGAAAATGTGAAAATGAATAGCCTTAATTAATTGGCTGCTAGAAAGTCTCCAATCTATTTCTTAATCCAAATAATTTCAATAATTTCTTCACCCTGTTTCATTTAATTATTAGTGTCAGTCGTTCTAAGAAATTCTAAAATGTGCAACAGCAGCAAGAAAGTTTTCAGAGACATTTGCAAGTGTCTCCTGGAGGTAAGTGGCACTTCTGAAATAGCTGACAAGGTAAACAAGTACATGGGGAATCACCCATTTGCCCAAGGTGGAAATAAAAACAGAGCAGAAATTGAAGCTGTCAGTGCTGCCACAATGCTCCTGGGCAAAAGGAAGAACTATTTAAAATGAAGAAGAATTTTAGTTTAGCTGAATAATGTCACAAGTGGTCCAGATAAATACAATAGCAGAGTCAGTATTTCCATATGTCACAAGGACAAAATAAAAGTTGATTTTGGTTTCAACACTGAAATGACGAAAACAGTTTTCCAAATGTCAGTGAAACCAGAACACCTATGGAATGTACATCTTGAATGGAATTAACATTATTTTCAGAAGATTTTGCCTACAAAGACAAGGCAATCTGTGCCATAGATTCATATCAGAGATCCATTCTTTCCTTACTGCTAAGCGCAACACTGTGCTCACAGTGCTAATCCTTTAGCAGCATCAGCTAGGAACTAGATCCCACATAAGAGGCAAGCAACCAGTTGTTGCTGTGAACACAGAACTATAAAATTAATTCAATGGTGTTCTCTTCTTACACTGAGTTTTCTCAGAAAAAATGGTAAGATGGTGTATTAGCAGAAATTTTAAAGATTTGGGACCCAAAAAGGCTGCAATATTGTGTATATGTGTATGTGTATATTTTAATCTTGGCTATAATTTGATTTTGGGATTGAGAAGTATAAACAGAACAGCATCAGGTTCAACCTCATCCACTTAGCTGTTCTTCTAAGCTACCCACAAAATCTCTGTCCTCAAAAGCCCCAAGCCTTCCAAATGCTTTCTGTGCTGCAGCACAACCTCAGTTACTGTTACAAAGATAGACTTGCAAGAGGCTAGGCTGCATCTTTCTACATTGATTCAGACAATTCAAGATGAAAAACTGCACCTGGTTGTGGTTGTGCACACACACCCTAGTCACAGAGGTAACACAAAGAATGCACAACAGATCCAGGTCTGCTGCTTGTGGACTCCAGCAGGTTGGAGTTGAGCCACTCTGCACACCCGTGCTGGGACCAAAACCCATTCCCTGGGAAGGATGCCTCTGTTAGCGCACACACAGCCAAAGATACCTTGCAAGGAAAAAGGAATGTCTGGGAAAATTGTGCAACTGCTGTTGTTTAGCAATCAGTTGCTCTGTAGTTCCAAGACTCCTGTCTGTAAGATCTGTCTTCATGCAGATCAGCACGCAGAAGGAACATTATTAGCACTTCTGTGCTATTGCAGTTTTCAGTTATGTCTATCTGCAGGAATGGACTATTTTTACCACAGCAATATAGTGATATTTAATGGAACTCATTTGAAGGCCAGTATTACATGTTTGTATTTTTCATGAAAAGGTATTGTTCTAATTTTAATGCAATGAAATTGTCATTTCAGTAAAAATTGCCATTATATTTTAACAACTCAGTAAGGCTCGGTTTGACTCTTTCCCTCTCATTGTAGTCAAATGTTCTCTATTCATTCACATGCAGTTTGCAGCCAAATCATTAAATTAAAATTACTATATTCCTTTTTCAAAACCTAAGGCAAAACGTAATTACAAATCAGTGCATGATTCCCAGTAAGAGGCCCAGTATTCAGCTCAATAATTAGTGTCACTTCAATAACAGAATCATAAAGACTATTTAAGTTTCTGAACTAAAATTTTCTTTAAGAAAAAAATAAAATGAATCAGACTAGAACCATATGATGAAATGCTAATGCCTCTTGTCTGCTGTAAGCCTGCTATTTAGCCTTGGGATAAATTTCCACACTACTGTCTATGTTATAATATATATTCTCTTGTATTCAAAGTATGAAACTCTTTGATGAAATAGTATGAAGGGGTTAATGGTGCCAAGGTAAGCAATTTCTTTGTAAAGAAAAGAGAATAGCTGACATTATTTGCGGTATAATTATTTTTTATTAATTGAATTGAAATACTGAACATTAAATTGTTATACTTAGTCATATAATCCTTTGTAATTACATATTCTACGATAAAAGACTTTCAATTAAATTTTATTACAAGTCTAAAATTCAAAAAAACACCTATCTTTACAACAGAAGCAGTCAGTAGCTAAGCTTTTTGAATAATTTTTCTCAGAAATTAAAAGCAAACTGGGAAAAATTGGCATTATTTTGTCACTTTAGAATTACTACATTTGCCCACCAAATCCTACACAATTGTAGATAAAAGCTCCTACAAGAGCAAAAAGCGTGTCTCTTTTTTTTCTATTGCTACAAAATATTGATGAAGTGCTCTATTGAGGTAGAGATCTCATTAATTATTTGATTTACAGAAAAAGAAGACAGAGGGAAATGAGTGCCGGGCTAATGCCATGATGTACCATCTTGAGACTTAAGATCTTTTTAATGTATTTGGCAATGATGCAGCTGAAAGAGGAAAGAGGGAACTGAATGGATCCATTAATTTAATTGAAGTGAGCTCTGACAAGAGATAAAACATCTCAGGCTCTGCATCTCTTCAGGATGCATCAGCACTATAGTAAACAGTAAATGATCCACAGACGCAGATACAGATACGCACACAAACACACACACGAAGTTAAAGGTATACATAGATTTTCACACATACACAGGCATACACCATCCCCCCCGCCCCACTCACCCACCCAGCCCCCTCACCCCCCACACTCATTCACGTACAGGTTTACATAGATTCTAGAGACCTCAAGGCCAGAGAACACTTCCTTTATGCAGTTTCACAAAGTATTCAGCATAGAATCACAAAATGGCCTAGATTGGGAGGGACCTTAGAGATCACCTTGTTCCACTCTCCTACTGAGAGCAGGGACAATAGATCAGGTTAGTCAGAGTTCCATCCAACCTGGCCTTGAACTCTTCCCGGGATGAGGCATTCAAATCTTCTCTGGCCAATATGTGCTGGTACATCACACCCCACAGTCAAGATTTTTTCTTAATAATCTAATCTAATCTAATCTAATCTAATCTAATCTAATCTAATCTAATCTAATCTAATGTCTCTCAATTTGAAGTCATTCCCCCCGTCACTACACGCTCTTGTAAAAAGTCCCTCTTCATCTTTCTTGTAGGCTCCCTTCAGCTACTGGAAGGACATAATTAGGTCACTGGGTAGTCTCATGAACAACTCCTGGGTCAGCTCCTGGGTTAGACTCTTACAGAAAATTGGCATTTATTATTTTTTTGTAATTTTCACTGTCTTAGAGTTTTTTGAAAGGTGAAGCAGAGAAGCAGACTTTATTGCTCCTTGTAGAAACTCTGGTGCTGCTTTCATTCGAATGTGTCACTCCTGTTTCCCCATAAGGCATAGAAAACTTGCTTAATAAAAAGAATATCCCTTCTAAAATGTAAGTCTTTCTTAGTGCTTACCATGAGCATTCTCATTTAATACCATAACCAATTTTTATTAATAATATGAAACTATACCATTTAACCAATATCACAGAATACCTGGATTCATATCTCATAATAACTGTGATTAATATAATGGGGCTAAAGCATCGAGACAGTCCTAAAGGGATATAAAACCATACTGTTTTTCTGACTGCAGTTTTAATGATGGCTTGCATCTTGACATCTGGGCTAATACCAGGAGAATTTAACAAGATCAGAGGACAAAGTTTAGATACTGCTCCTGAACATTCTGAATTTCTTGGGAAATTTTATAATTTCCTACATGATACTACTTATTTCTACTTAATATCAATATCAAGACTCAGCTGAATAGGCTGCAAATACCTCCCATCTGTGACATGAACGAACAGAAACTTCTTTAAAAGAATGAAGCTTGTCACAGGAGAGGGACATCCTGTAAAGTTACAGCCCAGGTATTTCCAGGTTTTTCAAGTAACTTTGATCCCAACAGTCATCCTGTAAGCTTAGGCTGATTGAAAGAAAACCATTAAATACAATTTTGAGAGCTAATTCTATTTATTATATACACAGATAATTTCCCTTTTATTGAACAATGGAAATCGTATTAAAAAAAAAAATTACTTTTCCCTCCTATATGAACATGCTTATATTTTCCCTATACATTCTTTTGCCCTATGAATTCTTAGTAAAGCAAAACCAATCTTTTGTCTTTTAAATTAAAGCAATGTTTATGATCAAGAGTTTGAAACAATTCTTTACTAAAAAAGAAAAAAAAAATAAGAAACATTTCAAGTGGAAAATGAACATAGTTTCTTAAAGTAGGAGCTGCAAATTCAGGGTTACTCAGGGAACTGGGGACAGTGAGGAATAGAATAGTTCTAGCAAGATTTAAAAATTCAAGGACTGCTTTGGGAGGCATGCAGAAATGGATCCATATGTCTGGAGTCAGCCACTTAATATCCAGAGCAGACTGCTGGAGTGGCCATTTTAATATCTTTTCATCTGCTTTTGGAGTAGCTGAAATTCTAATGACATTAAGCAAAGAGGTAGCACAACTCAGCACAGAAGAAAATTGTATCTAGCCCTATATTCCTGTCTAGCCGTGCAAATCAGAGGACCTATTTCCTATCCAACATCAAACATTCAGTCACAGCTGTTTTGTTCTTTGGCTTATAAATATTTATTTCTGTATCCTTATGTATCCACATTCAGTGACTTTCAGAACAAAAAAATCAAGCAGAAAAATACAACAGAGAATTTGTAGTGAAACTTCACTTGGAAAACACTGAAGCTATGTCAGTATTCCAAATATGTGCCTTTGTCAATTCTGGCATCGTTTTTGATTGTAGTATCAACAGGTATTTATTTTAAAACCATGTTGCAATATATAATGTGAGCTGGTTTATGTCTCATTTATCTCTAAGACACTGAAAATTATGAAATCCAGTAGATCTAATACAGTATTCACCTTAAATGTTAGTTGGTTTGCTGGCATTTAACCAATAGTGCATTTAAATTGTTTAAAAAAATGCAAGGCAAACAATCTCTATCTCTTTAAAGGAAGTAATTTGAACTGATTAAACAGAGTGCAATGATGCATTAATACATCACTGGATGTGAAATGTGTACAGTGTATCACATAATTCTTTATTTAGGGTTTATTAAACAAGCATTGACCTTCAGTCTTATCATACACAAAACTGTATCCTCATAGTTCGATAAAGTAGATTGTCAAAGTAAATATTTACAGCAGCTAGTAAAATAAAATCAGGTTATTTTCACTAATGGTCTATAGTGATCATTTATTTTTTGAGCAGCTATGTTCTCTCTGTCAAGAGGAAGCCCTCTTTGGCATTAGCGATCACATCCAAAGTGAATCCCTGAAAGCAGGCAACTGATTCAGGGAGGTATCCTGTAGCTATTAAAGTTGAATTTTCCAGGACAAGAACACAAGAAGCTTTAATAACTTCATTTACAATGGCTCAGCTTTTCTGACTGAGAATTGAAGTAGCAAACACTGCTTGATGCTGTGCTACTGAACATAAAAGAACACTTCTTTCCTGGCACAAAAGAGAAGTGCATTCAGTTACACTCCCTCATTAGGGTAACCAGTGGCATCAAATAACCGCAGAATCTGCAGTATAACCAATCTCACAGGAAAAGAAAATGACAAATAAATTACCTATAACTGAGTATCACTATGATGTCATTTCTTGAAGGGAGGGCCTCATATAAAAACCACAATTCATAATTGTTGTGTTGAGTAAAATTTCTTATGTATTTTGAGTGTAAAGCATGCTTCCTTTTAGCTAAAAATACAGTTTAGAATTAATTATCCAATATTATTATCCAAATTATTATTCAATATTATTGGTAAACAGAATAAAACTTCAAAAATTATTGCACTGAACACCAAAGCAGTGAAAAGAGCAGTTTGTAATGTGGTTTTTTATATGTTCTTATTCCTACTCCAGGAGTTATGTAAGTTGTTATCAAAGCAGTTCTAAAGAGATACAACATTTCCAACACTTCTGTCAATATGAATATTTAGCAATATATGCTTAGTGATCACATACTAGAGGTACTATTTTGACAACAGTGCTCCGAAAGCAATGGTATTCAATTCAGAATCCAATGTTATATTTAAACAACAGAGTGTGTGTGCATGTGTGTGTGTGAGACACCTTGTCCTTTATCAAATTATAAATGTGCTCATCAAATTATAACCATCTTCTTGGGTATCCAGAGTCATCATACCAGGCAGTGAAAATGACCCTAAAGATTAAAAAAATAAAGAAAGGAGGAAGTTGGAGAAACATTCCTTCTAATGTATTTAAAAGGACTTCTTTTAAGCATAATAATTTTCTTATGTACAAGATAGCTGTCAGTAACCTTAAAAAGTAAGACAACTAATAAATCCCAAACCAAGAGAAGAACCATCCATCCGGTCCCCAATGTGCTACTGAAACAATGTCATTGTCAGGAGACAGCCAATATCACACCTGATCACATTCTGATGACCTACAGTGTAAACAGGAGTCTCTGCACTTCAAATCCCACAGAATCTAGAGCCACTCTGCTTTTATTAGTGAGTGTAACAGCTTGCCCAATGCTTAGCAAACTCTGGTATTGCTGGCTCCTTAGAACAGCGCTTTGAAAGGCTTTAGGTGTTATCTCACATGAAATATGGTTCAAAACAGAGGTGATAAAATGGATGGAGATATATAATCTCTTAGGAGCCTTACCTACCGTCATGGCACGTTCAGAGATCCATCCCAACACAGAGAACTCAGTTTTCCTTGTGCATTTGTGGGCACACCAGATCACTTTGTGAGGGACTGTAAAACAGTTGGACACAATGTTTTAATGTCAAAGAGGCTTATGAGACAATTAAAATGGTGCATCAGCCATAATGTAAGGTATTCTGGAAAGGTCTGCCTTTTTTTCTTCTTTTAAATTGGCATTTTGTCACTACCAAGACAAAGAAAATAATTTTTAGCTACAAGAATAATGTTCATAAGAAGGTACCTTTTTATTTTCAACATATAATAGTAATATATTGTAGTCTATAATTAATGTCTATTCTCAAACTTCTAATTTTGTTTTACTTCATTTTGAAGTTCAGATCCCAGGTTTGGGGGTTTTATTGGGTTTTGCTTTGAATTTTTGGCAGTGTTTTGCTGTTGCTATTGTTGTTGCTGTTGTTTGTTTTGGGTCGTTTTGGGGTTTTTTTGTAAGTGGTTTATTTCAGTTTTTCATTGCTGTTGTTTGAGGTGGTTTTTTTTTTTGTTGTTGGGTCTTTTTGTGGTTTTTGTTTTGTTTTATTTTGTGAGATTCTCGGTTGGCTGGTTTTGGTTTTGGGGTGTTTTTTGGTTTTATAAGGAGACTGCTACTCAAACACATGCATGTATCTTTTAAATAAAGAAGCTGGGGAAAAATTACAAGAAATAAATAATTACAACTTCTTGGCATAGTTGTAATTCACTAGTACAATAAATTGATGTTTTCAGTTCTATTTGTTCCATTGAGTGGTTTAATAAAGAATCTTTTAGACTGCACCAGCTATAGAATAATGGAATAAAATGTATAGTGGCTTGACAAATTGACCTGATTTATAGTAAAATCTGTTCTTTTCTCTAATATCATCCATGTCTAGAAAGGCAAAAAAGTTGGTTCTCTTTCTCATGACTAGTTTTCTACATTCTCTTAATTTCAATTTAACTTGCATGGCAACAAGTTCTTCCATTTTCCCCATCTACCCTTTATATTCCCTTTACAAAATTTAAAGTTAGAATGGTTTTATGCAGGACAATTCCCTAGAAAAATGTCCTTCTCCAGCTTCAGTGGAGACTAAGGGAAGGTTCAGAATAGAAATTGTGTATCGTCTCCCAAGTCAGATAGCAAAAGTGAAATTTTCTAGAGGGAGAATGAGGTGTTCAACAAGAACCTTTTAAGATGAGAGAAATGAAAGTTAAACTTTCATTTCATAATACTGTCTTCTCTGATCCAAAAGCAATTGGAAATGATGCCACAGACATTTCTGTATTTCTGTGAGACATTGCAAAAAGATATTTAATTAAAACATGAATAACTTCAGAAGGTGCATGGTGCAGTCTTTTGTAATCATTTATGATACAAAAAGACATGTAAAGACCTGATAAAATTACAAAATTACAAATCAGTGATTCTTTTTTGTTTTTTCACAGTTTTATAACCAAACAAATAGTTTTCAAACTTGAGCTTTTTTCTCCCAGTTTTTGACTTGTAACATAATCCCTTTTAAATATATTTTCAGTAAGACATATTTTTCCCTGAAATGCAACCAGCCCAAGATTCACTTTTATTTTGTAGCAGAAGCCTTGCATTTTCAAGTCCCTTCTGAATCTGCAAGGGTTTAGAATTCTCTAAAATAACTTCTACGGCCGTAGTAGTTTTAAAGGGGAAGAGATACTGAGGGGAATGTGGCACATTCCAGAAATAAATGTGGGAGAGCTGCAGGCTTGTAGCCAAATGTGGGGACACAGGAATTTGGAGGGTCATCAGATTCCCTCAACATCAGCAGTGGCTGCCATGGTCTTTGCAGCTATAGGCTATTTCATAGAGAAAAGCTGAAACCAGAATAAACCACTTCCTGCTTTGATGTGTCTTAAGCCTAATTAGAAGAATTAATCCACTGCTATCCAGAAAATGTTAAATGTCTTTTAAAATTGTGTGTGGAGACTGATTTATAGACTGCTGTTCCAAGTTCATTGAGGAATGCAAAGATGGAGCAGCACTGCTGTATCCTCAACAGCGGTGGTGTTATGGGTCCATCGCTTCTTTATTCAGGTATTACTCTAGATGGGAAAGATTTCCTCCTCATCCATCCTGTTCTGCCTATAGACCCTGGCTTTGGCTTCTCAGAATCACTCTGCAGGATGAAAAACCTTGTTCAGAATTATCAAATTACTTTATAGTTAAAACATTGTGAGGGGGATTTCTAAATATTTACTGATTCTGTTGCTTCCTTGAAAATAATTTTAAAAATTATTTGTTTTGATAGATTTACATTTAGTGGGTTTTATTACATTAAAGGCTGCACTATCCACAAATTCGGATTTGAAATTATGGATGAAAGCTGTTTTATTTGGTGGAAGTAAATATTCATTAGAGATGGATTGAGCTGAATTTGTTCAAATCTAAAGGAATATCTTGGCATGTGGTCTATTAACTACATGAGGATGAATGATAGACCAGACTTGTGGAGAAACAGGTACAGGCTAAGAAGGTACAGATGATCACAGTAACTGCTTGTGTGTCTGCTTGAACAGCTAGTAAGCATCAGGCAAGAAGATAACTTAAAAATAATGATAAGAATAGCAAACACAGGCAATTATCAACAGCTGAAACATTGTATCCTCAGGCCATATTTATTCAGTACTAACTTGTTCGTGTGTCTTGATCTGCTCTGCATGTGTGTGAAATCAGTATTTCTCTCCCAGATTTGCCAAAAAAGGCATCAGTACAAGAAAGAAAGAGGGGGAAGAAAGAGAATGAGTATCCAAATAAGTAATTTGTTCTATCTTGGGCTTGTCTTGTCTTCTGTCACTGGACATTAATTTCTAGCTAGTCTTCAGCCTTGTCAAGAAGTCAAAAATTGTGCATTAAGTACTCCGAACAAAATCAAACCCATGGCCATGTGAATCCATGAATAAAAGTTATAGTATTTCAGTAACATTTGGAGTTAGAATTATTTTTTTCATGCTTATTTTCAAGTTGCACCTTTATTACCCAAAGAAAGTTTATTAAGCTTGTACATTATTCTATTTTAACAATGATCCCATCCTTTTTCTTTTGTCTCTACTTCTATGCCATGTCTTGATGGAGCATTGGGATTGTTCAGCCTGGAGAAAAGGCAGCTTTGGAGAGACTTAGGTCAAGAAGGGGGCTTGCAAGAAGGCTGGAGAAGGACAGTGCATGACAGCATGTAGTGATTGGAAAATGCGGAAGGGTGTTATGTTGAAGGAGGGTAAGTTTAGAAATTAGGAAAAATTCTTTACTGAGAGGGTATGAGGCACTGGAGCAGGTTGGCCAGAGAATTTTTGGATGTCCCATCCCTGGAAGTGTTCAAGACCAGGCTGAATCATCCTCTGAGCGAGCTGATCTAGTGGACCATTCACTGCACATGGCAGCGAGGTTGAAACCAGATGATAGTCAAGAACACTTCCAAACCAAAGCTTTCTATTATTCTATTATTCTATTATTCTATTATTCTATTATTCTATTATTCTATTATTCTATTATTCTATTATTCTATTATTCTATTATTCTATTATTCTATTATTCTATTATTCTATTAATTATTCTATTAATTATTCTATTATTCTATTATTCTATTACTTCCTTGACAGGAGGTAAAAAATTATAAATATATTATGTTTCCACAGAATAATTTACAAAAGTTTTATTTACGGTAATTTCACAATTACAAGCTGCACGGATTATAAGCCGCACTTCCGGGGTGTCAGCAACATTTTATTTTTCCTCCACGTACAAGCCGCACCAGATTGTAAGCCGCACTTTCGTTCGCACTGAGGATCCGCGTGCAACTTTCACAAAGTGGCCAATTAGTAACAGAATCGCGGGAACGCGGGGTTTACTGGCTCGGGGCTGTGCGGGCTCAGCCTGGCCCCCCCGCTGCCACGGAGCTGGCCCAGCACAGCACGGCTCGGCTCGTCCTCCCTCGCTGGGAAATGGCCCCAGCCCGGCATGGCTCCCCCCTCCCCTGCCGGCCCCGGCCCCATTCCCTCACAGCCGTCAGGGTCGGCCCTGGCCCTGCTTGGGGTCGCACAGGCTCTGTTCGGCTCAGGGCTGCTGTGTGCTCGCATTTCCAGTTGGCAAATTTCAGAATTTTTTTTCATATATTAGCCGCTCTGGAATACAAGCCTCACTTCCGGGTATGGAGCAAAACTTTAATCAAAATAGTGCGGTTTGTAATCGTGAAATTGCCAGTCTTTGAATATCTCTTGAATATCTGTATATTCAGTAGTTATCTTTGTGTATTAGAGTTATTTGGATTTCAGTAATTAAAGAGCCAAAGTGCTGTTTGAGTGACAAATTGAGCTGTGCAAAGGATCCTAAAAAGTTCTCAACACTCCTGAAAAAAATAAAATCAATAAGGTATTGCTAAGAGAATCACCAGTTGCTTTTGAAAATGCACTAATTTTTCTTTAAATACCCTTCTAATTTGTTCTCTTTTTCAGAACTGTGCATAGTATTCATGTGTTAAGGACTTTTTCATGAATTATCGAGTTGGCATTGAGAGAGCTACAAACCCAGCCATGCCGTGGGTCCTCCTCCTTTTTGTTTTTCCACACTGGCCTATTTCCAAAAAAGGGAACATTATTTGGCTGTCTTATGAAAGACTTTCTTACTTAGCTGGACCTGCTCTTGTGCTGTTCTCTGACATTATATGAAGCTCAGCTGTATTATCAGACACTTGGATCTCTTTTACTTCAGTCTCACTTGCTGTCAGCCACTCTTTCTTGCCAAATGTGGAGCCTAGCCCAATACAAATCACTGTTCATGTTTTGGTTTCAAGCGCCTGACCAGTGTGATTTCCAGTTCTCTTCAGTTTTGGCCAAAAGCCAAGTGCACCAGCCTTATTACAAACTCCTGAAAATTGGGGTTTGTAATGGAAGTGCTGACACAGGCCTAAATATTGGCATGAGCAACATAATTATAATGATGCAAGGAGAGATGAGCAAGAAGGACATGATTGTTGAACACAGCAAAAGAGCTTCTCTCATTAATCATCTCATACATTTGAGAAAATGACATTGGAAAAGGAAAGGTTAAAATGCTGAAGTACTGAACAGAAGACCACAGTTCATTCCAGCATTCCTATTATAGCATCCAGAGATAATGAGGAGATTAAATTTCTCTGCAAAAGGACTGTGCTAAATATAATTGTTGTTTCCTTAGGGTCCAATATGAAGCATTGTAGCAAAAAGAAACAGAAGAAATTGGAGCCAAACTCAGGGAGAAGCTGATATGGATACTCTGCTTCAGGTATTTTTTCCAGGCTGTGGCATGGTTTCTAATTTTACACAGGCTTTCAGCAAGCCATTATTTTATTAGAATTAGGCTAGTCACAGGGCGTGACTAGTCTTTTCAACCTGTTAGAAAGAGCAGGAAATATGTGTATAGATAGATCAATACAGGGGCTGATGTGTGTGCTTCTGCATGTTCACAGACAAACATACAAGTTATTTCTTTCTTTCTTTGGATGTTTGTACATGGACATTCAGGCACAAACACACAAACGTAACATATTAAGACCTATAGTGGTTTCTAAACACCTTTTTATGTAGAATTTCCACGTAGAAATCCCTCTCCCAAAATGTGAAATTTGTTGCCCACTGTGCCTGCAATAGTACAGACTTTCTGCATGAAGCTATCATGAAGTTTGCTTTTACCAAATAAAAAGCCCTGAAAAATAATAAAAATAGAAAGAAAAATAACTTTTTGGAAACAAATATTGAGTCAGTCTTTAAACAATGGGAATTAAAATCTTTATGCTCTTCATTTCTTTACCATTAATTTTTATATTGTGACTACAATTTATTTAAAAAATACTCAAATAAATAAATAATATCTCTTACAGAAGAAAAATAGTTTAACATGTTTTTATGAGTTCTAGTATATAAAATCAGAAAGCTACCATAAAAGTAGGTGAGTGAGATTTTTAGTTCTGGCTTAATGATTTAAGAGACATGCATATCTGTTGCAATGGCTGGAGGGTTTGTTACAGTGCAGTCACGTGTGGAAATTATTAGGAAAATATAGGATTTTCAGTCTGAACAAAAAAAAAAAAAAAGCTGAACCTGAGTTAACTGTTTTCTACTCTCTGTTTCACAGACATTCTCTTTAACTGAGAAATACTTGTTATCTTATTTCCTGGTATCAGTGAACTATATTTTCTGCTAAGAATTGAACCATAGTTATTGGCCTGAGATGACTAGTGCAAGACGATAAAGATGAATCTTTTATCCTGGATGCTCACAATGATCTAGACTTATGGCTAGAACTGGAAAAGGTCATCAAATAATACTGAGGTATTTCATTCACATCTTACCTGTAAATGAAAGGATGCTGCTACTCAGCATGCATATCCCTTTCTAACCAAGCGTAAAGACAATGAGTTAATATTTCATGTGAACATATTCTCATATGAAAGAAATGATCAAAATTATTAGAGCTATTAATTTAGAAATTACTAGGTTTTTTTTCCTAAGGTAAGTTTATACACATAACATTTTACAAAAATGTGCCAAACATTAAAGGAGGATAGAATCTCCTCAATATTCAAATACATCTCTAAAAAACATGCAGTACTACCCAGCCCTATCACAAATAGGTGAAGTTCCCAGTGCAGCTGATGGTCAATATGGTTCTCTGTACTGGAGTTTAATTTGACTCATTATATCTGCAGATTTTTAAAACATTCTTGTGTGTTAGTTTTATACCTGTTGGCAGATAGATTTCTTTTGGCCTCATAGTCGCAGGGTAGCCTGGAGAGCTCTGGGATATTAAATAAAATCGGCAGGCAGAAGGAATTGATAAACTGCAAAATCGTTAAATAGTTGGCAACTCAGCTGTGGAATGAAAGGTACCAGCTGCTGAATGTGAAAGAATCTAAGAAGGAAAACGAGAGTAGAAGCAGAAGTTCAAGACATTTACCTGACAAAGGATCCCTTGACTGCTGCCAGAGTGTTGCTGTGTCTTAAACTGATAGATTTCATAGTCATTACTTACTTTAGACCTTGTGCAAGAAAAATTATCTCAGATACCTCTCTGTGCAGCACAGTATGGGAGGAGGTATCTAGCTAGATGCCATGCACTGAAAGAGACTGAAAGAAACACGTAAAAACATCACAACAATGGAATAGATGTAATTTCTTTCAATCAATCTCATTGTACAGCATTATAAAAGTTTGTGTGTGATAGCATAAAATATCATCTCTGTAATTCTAGCTCCATTATCCTTAGAAAGATATTCCATATTTACCCATGTGTGTATGACCTACCATCTCTTCATTAATACTACTTAACGCTACAATGTGATTAAGGATCCTCCCAAGCATACTACTTCAAAAATTGTCTTTTATATACAGACAGACTGGGCAATGAGAGCCTGGAGAGCAGTGCCATGGAAAGGGCCCTGGAGTTCTGGTCCATGGCATCAGCAGTGCCCTGGCAGCCAGGAGGGCCAAGCTTGTCCTGGGGGCATCAGGGACAGCATCACCAGGCAGGCAAGGGAGGGGATTGTCCTGCTCTGCTCTGAGCTGGGGGAGCCTCACCTCGAGTGCTGGGGCAGCCTCACCTCGAGTGCTGGGGCAGTTTGGGTGCCACAGTATAAAGACAGGGAGTTGTGAGTGTCCAAAGGAAGGCAACAAAGGTGGTCAAGGGCCTTGAGGGGAGTGGCAGAGGTAATTTGGTCTATTCAGCCTGGAAAATAGGAAATTGAAGGGAGATCCCACTGCATTTACTACTTCCTTGGAAGGGGAGAAGAGGGCACTGATCACTTATCTCTTCTCTCTGTGGTCAGTGACAGGACTTGAAGGAGTGGCCTAAGTTTGTGTCAGGGTGGAATTAGGTTGGCTATTAGAAAAGGATTCTTCATCCAAAGAGTTCCAGTTGGGCACTGGAGAGGGTCCCCAGGCAGTGGTCACAACACCAAGCCCGACAGAGTTCAAGAAGAGTTTGGATCATACTCTTGGGCACATGGTGTGATTCTTGGCAATGGGGCTGTGCAGGGCCAAACGCTGGACTCAATGATCCTTATGGGTCTTTTCCAATTCAGCTGATTCTATGATTGTCTGATTCCACGATTCCCTCCTAACCTCATTCACTATAGAACCGAGAAAGTTCTCAAACGGGGTGCCAGGCTAGAAAGATGAAGAATGAAGTTTACGTGAAAGCCAGTGAAATGTGGTCTTTTGTTAGATGGTTAATTCTAGCAACAGTGAAATAAAGGTAAAAATTAAAACTGTAATGACATGGAACTTTACCTTGTTATTCACCATGTCAGGGAAAAAAAATATGGAAAATGCCTAATCAGATGGTTTAAGATCCTGAATAGGATTTATGAGCAGAGGGAAAAGGGTCTTTTGGGTTGGAGACCAGTAACTGGACTACCACTTTTATCTGAGAGGACTGCAGTGCCGTACGGTGAAAGGTGGTGCTGAAATTTGGGATTTTGTCTTTTACCCACTGAGGATCACAGTAGTCACACTACTAAGCCTGTTTAAGTTCAAGAAGCATTTTGACAACATGTATGCTGTGATTCTTGGCATGCGCTGTGCAGAGTCAGGAGTTGGACCCAGTGACCCTAATGGGTTATTCCAAGTCAGCATATTCTATGATTCTGTGATCACGTCCAGAAACTGGAATGTCACTCTTTCCTATACAGAGTCCTGTCAGTCATGTTCAGATGACTCTTTCAAGATAAGAGTTTAGGCAAAAATAGGCAAATTGCAAGTATAATATCTTTGAAATAATAAAACCCATTAACTTTGCTTGTAAGGGTTCATAAAAATAAGTGAGAGGTAGAATGTAAGACTTCATTTTAAAGACTATATATATACCTGAACAAAATTTGTTACTTTGTTTCATTCAAAATGCATAGAAACAAGTTTTGCTCTGTATTTTTTACTGAGTGTAAGGGTAATGACTACAGTCTTTCACTGATCCACAGTACACTGACAAAACACAAAAAGGCACAATGTCTCCTCCCTGTCACAGTTAATAAACACTCAAAAAATGTGTTAAGCAGTCAAGTTACCTTTATCATGCTGATTAATAAATACTAAGGCTGAGATCACAGACTGCTACTCACAACATTTCAGATTCTAAGGTCAACCAAGATCTGAACACTGAGAGGAAATATCTTGGTTATGACAAGTTTCCCAACAGATTACAATGTCTCACAAGAGATTTTCCAGGATCTATAGTTGCAATTTACTTTTTCAAGCTGACCATCTGTGTTTTAAATATTTATATATTGCTGAGAGGGGTTTTAATTTAATAAATAGGTATAGAATAAACATTTAATAAATATGTATAAATGAGCTTTATGTTAGAGATAAGCAGACAGAATTTCAGTGTTTAGTTATATACATAGAATATTCTGTGAATATGTGGTTAAATACTTCATGTATAGAGTATCCCATTTAATGTCTATGGTCAAATTGTGATGGCCCTGTTTAGACTGAAAGGTCTTATACCCTATCAGCGCCAGTGGAGAAATGAAATCACAGTAGAATTGAGTGCTATTCAAAAGGAATAAAACAACAACAACAAAAAATAGTTAGACTGTACATGCACCCAAAAATGTCTTCATTTCTATGGTTGACACAGATGATCATTTGTAGACTAATGAAGCTTTTCCTCCTATTCACGTTGTGTCTTTTTTATTTATTTAGGGAACTGTGTGGTGCTGGTTCTACATTCAGGTCTGCTACTAATTTAATGTATGTGATTGGACATTTACTAGCATAGCCATTTATAATGATAAAGATGCAAAAAACCACCCAAAATAGATTTTTTAAAATTAATCTCAAGATGTCAAAGATTGCAGAATACTGAAGCAAATGTAATAATGTTGTTTTCTTTCTATAACATGTTTTCAAGGCTTCTGTTTTTTGTTCCGTTTTCTGTTGTGTTATTTGGTTAGAAACATTTTTCTCACTCTCAGTATTAGTATCAGATAATCTTCACAGATATCAGCTGTGACAGAACTAAATAGGCAATTTTTATACATAAAGTTGTATTGTTCTCAACATTGCCAGCACAAATATTTTTTATTAATATCAAGTGAAAATTTTCTTGCCTTCTTCACTGCATAGATCCTGCTGTTGAAAAGGAGAAAAAAAACCTTTCTGCCTTGCTTTTTGTTACTGATTTCTTGCCTCTTCTCCCTTTCCACTCTTAAAAAATTCTTGTGTGGACCTGAAATGTTTGCCTTCCTGTGAGAACTCCTATTAATTATGCCAGCTCAGCATGATATTTGTAACACATTCCAAAACTCCATTCTGTTTTGTTTCCAGTGTGGGACACTCAACTCAAGAAGGATGATGAGTAGGTGGGTGGACATTCATCTCAAAATATCTCGCAAAAGAATGTAAATGCATTTAATACCAATTAGTTTAAGAATATTCCTTCTTAGGGAGGAATCTTATGAATCTAATGACAAGAAGTATTAAGTTTCAGTTTGATAACAAAGCCATTGAATGAATAATAACAAATTCTCATTATGACTTTTAGAAAAATATTGACTATGGAGTACAAACTAAGGTATAAAAGATAGATATCCAGTGCAGTGAACATTTCCAGAAGGCTGTTAACATAAGGTATACTTGATAAAAATTCTGAATTCTGTGCACCTAACATTATCAGGAATTACATAAAAATAAGGCTAGAAAACGCTTAGAGAAATTCTATAATGGCAAATGGGAATTTTATAGTGATTGTAGCAGCAAAGGGAAAATTAATCCTTTGCAGAAAAACAAATACTTTACAAAGGTAATGAATTCCTTAGTCTAAATATAAACTAGTAAATACTAATTAATTTGCTCAACAAATGCATAATTTCTTGTCCCACAGCCTCAAAATAATCCTACAGATCTAGAATTTTCCCAAGGGAAGGTGACTAGTTCATCAAAGGTCTATGTCTGCTTCAAGATATGGAAAGGTTAAGCATAAATCTCTTCAACCTGGGAAAATACAGAACTGAGACAACAGCAGAGAGATCTGTAGGGTCAAGGCCAGATGATGCTTCTATTTACCACAAGAGAGAAACAGGGATAGCTATTGAATTTGCCAGGCAAGCAAGTTTAAAACAAGTTTTTCATGAACTGAAATGTTGAATCACAGAACATATTAAAATAATCTGCATTTCATTCCAGAACTTTTCATAAAGGGCTTAGAAAGTAATTAGACAAAGTAATGTATGAATGGCCCATGAAAAAAATCATAAATGGTATGACAGAAATTTACAGTAATTTCACGACCATAAGACGCACCAGACTATAAGGCGCACTTTTTTTTGCAGCGAGGATCCGCCCCCAGCTCCCCCCGCGCAGTTGCTGGCCAAGGCCCCGCCTCCACCCAGCAGCCGTGGTGCCGCAGGCCCACCTGCACCCAGCAGGAGCGGCGTCGCAGGCCCCTGGGCTCGACTGTAGCCGGCAGCTCTGGGCCCCCGTGCCCGCCTGTACCTGGTAACCGCCGCACCGCGGGCCTGCCTCCACCCAGCAGCCGTGGCCCAGCAGCGCTGCCTCCACCCGGCAGCCGTGATCCTGCCGGCTCCCCCTGTGTCTTGCAGCTCTCACTTCCAGGTTGGCAAATTTCCGAACTTTGTCCACATACAAGGTGCTGCGGACTATAAGGCGCACTTCTGGGTTCGGGCCAGAATTTTAGTCAAAGGGGTGCGCCTTATAGTCGTGAAATTACTGCAATCAGTACTAGAAGAATCTGAGATGGTAAAGAATTTCAATTTTTGTTCTTTGCTTGCCTTGTTCTTTTTTCATTTCTTCATAATTCTCCACTGGTGGTGGACTCACTCAGGGAGGCCACTATTAAGTCATGTTTCTGTACATGGCTGTTTAACACATCCTTGAATCTGTTCCCAGTCTTTAATTTTTTTAAATGAAAAATAGCAATGGGAATTTGCTCTTGCAAAACCTCTGAATAATTTCAGATGTGTTTCTGGATGGCAAGTGAATTCAGTCTGTGGTAGAGGAATTTGTATTCTCTTTGTTGCATTCCTATTAACATTTTAATGTTTACTGAGACAGTCATCTTATTTGTCGCATAATTCTTGCAATTATTTATAGTTTTCTTCTCTTAATCCACCTTATGGAGTAATAATTTGAATAATGTGAATAAATTGCCACATGACTACACATTTTTATGTCTTTTTATGAGGTCATATCACTCTCGAGCATTTTCTACATAAACACTCTATTTCTTAAATGCATTACTCCATGAAAAACATACATACTTTTGGAACAATAGCATAAATTATAAAGGGGCAAAGAAAGAGGTTAGAACTTTTCACTTTAACTATTTCATCATTATGTAGATGTAAGGGTAAACCTTAAAATATTTTAACGTAAGTCTAAGAAGAAGATGGCTTATGATACATATTTTCTGTATGACTTTTCATCAGAATATATTGCAGGTAGAAATGAAGTGCATTATTTTCTTATTTTTTAAGGAAATTATGTGTGAGAGAGCATGTTGAAGTGCTAAACTCTGCTTTTAGTCATAATGATGGACAATAATTCATTAAATATTTGACATAGGAAAAATTCTGCAAATTAAAACCTCATGTTAGTTCACTATATGTCTGAAAGTGCTATGAATTTAAAAATGCTTTTAAAATACTTTTTAAAAGAGAAGTATGCTATTATCCTCTTTTAAACAAATGTTTTGTTTGTGGAACCCGTTTTCTCATTTGTACTAGATTTATTGAGGAGTAGATAGTTTTATTAGACCCACATAAGACAAGCCCATGAACTTTTTTTGAGAAAAATATTGGATAAACTTGATCTAACCTTTTTAAAAAAAGGAGAAAGAAAACAGTTCACATGAACAATATCTTCTAGGATATATTTGCCAATCTGTAAACACTTGGTAGTTGTACTCTAAATGTTTATTTTTATAAAATTGAATTTACTTGCTATCATCAATCCGTTTTTCTGCAGTCAACCCAAACATATCTAGTTGACTGGCTCATGGAGGCAAATAGAGTGTCTGTAGGTTAAGGCTTGAAATAAAATAATTTATTCTAATCACATTTGAAAGATTGTTAGTTTTGCTAGGAAAGAAAGATCTCATCCTACCTAATCCTGAATTATTATACTAATTTATCTGTCTTTTCTCAGCACCATATCAGACTTCCCCTGACTTTGAAATAGCTTCAAGTTTTGTTTATGTCTTCCTGACAGGACCCTCATCTTTCTTTAGATGCCCAATACATGGACTTTGTCGAGTTAAGCTGATGACATGACCTCACTGGCCAGAAATTCATCACTAAAGAAAAGGAAATGTTTTTACCTGGAAATGTTCTCACCTAGGGAAGGTCCAGTCTAAGAAAATTCAGTTTTATTATTTATAGTGGAAAAAAAATTGTCAAAGTCTCTTTTAAAGATGTTATAGTAGCTACCCATTAATGGAAGCATTTTATATATATTGTTTATGTATTGAATAGTTATCTTCTAGTTCCAAAACTATTCTCACTAACCAAAAAAAAAAAAAAATTGCATGATTTAACTCCACTTCTTATTTCTCTTGGCCTTATATGAAGTGTTAGCCCATTAGCTTTCTAATGGATTGGCACTTTTAATTCAAAAATATAGGTTTAGAGAATGGTGTTCCAAATGGTAAGAACAGAAATTAAACGTCTCTGTATTTGTAAGATGCTACTTTTTGCAGCTGCAACTTACTTTTAAATCGACTGAAATCATCACCAGAATGTTACTTTCATGTAAAGAAGTGCATTCCCATGTTTTCTTCATATATTTAACAGATGTTTTTAACATTTTTCTTAAGTTGATACAATGACCTCAATGACTAGTGTTGCCACGGTATATTTGCAGGAACTGACTTCTGTCGTTGGCTTGTCATTGGGTCTCAATTCCTTAAAACCAATGGGTGTATCATTCCAGTCTCACAGAGATAAAGACTTTTCATTTGGTCACCGAAGATGATCACGATTATTCCACCTGGACTGAATCTTACACCTTATCTGTGAGAAGTACTGAACTGAAGGCTTGTAGTTTAAAATGGTCTATTCTTAGAGGTGTTTCTGCTAATATTTGGGTAATTCAGTCCAAGCTACTTACCCAAGACAATTTATACCTTTAGAGGGTCTTGATACAAGTGAAGGTAGAAGTTTTCTCCTTGTCAGCAGAAAGTTACATTTCTGACCCCCACGGATTCAAATTTTTTCTTACATATTTTTTTTTTCCAAAACTGATTTACACAAGTGAAAAAAAAAAAGAAAATTCCAATTGTGTAAAAGGTGTTTTGGACCAGGGCATGTTGGTCCATTATGATGCCACTAAAAAAAGCGCTTAAGAGTTTGTAAGATGACATTTAATAAAGTATTTTATTAGAGTTTTCACTATGAAAAGAGAATAAATTTGTTTGTCACTAACTCCTTGATGCACAGTGGCCTTATGGTCAAAATCACAACACAAGGTCCATACTGATTCCGGGAAGGAAGAAGACAACAGATTCTTCTTACATTGAGTAGGATAGTGATTGTCTTGGTTGTTTCCTGATTTAAACATATAGACCATGAAAAAATAAATTGGGACAATACCCCAAATGAGCTGAGATAGGACGGGAAAAAATGCAGTTAACAGTTAACTCAATATGAAGGATGAGAGAAATCCTGGGAAGGTATGGAAAATACTTTTATAATTCTAATCCTCTGTGACCTTAAGTTTGTTTTTCAACAGGGACTGTAGTATTAAAGAAGCAGGGCAAGACAAGAGGACAGAGGTTCAGATGAGACCTTATTTCAGATTTTTTTGTAAACGACTAAGATTGGTAAATTGCAAGCAGACTTGCGAAACACTTGAGACCCTGGAAGAGTCTAAGTCAGTTGTTCATTCTAAAATAATTTGGGATTTAGGGAGGTGACAGTGATGCTAGTTAAGGGCTATAGCAGACATGGTTATATTTATTAATTTTTCATGAGCTGCTTTGCCTAATGCAAAAACAGAGGGTGGATGCAGGCATGCAGAACTGGGGTTTTTATATGCGTGTGCACTATTTGGAAGGGCCATGATATATCTAAGTTAGATAATGAGGCTATGATCTTAGTGTGTCACAAAATTTGCAATACTTTTGCTGTTATTTTATGCCTCCTTTAAACTTCCTTTCTTATAAAAAAAGGTGAGAAAAAAGCCTTTACTTAAAATAAATTAATATTATGGACTGGAATACACAGCTTTTTTTTTTGCCCATTTTTGACATTATTTTTTATTTCTTAGAAATAACTGTGCTTTTAAGCTCATTAAGGTTTTAAATTCCCATTTGAATGCTGTCACTTATTGCTTTAATGATTGTGAATTCTATTCTTTTAAAACCTCTACCTCTTAACTTTAAGTTTTGGCTTCCAAGGAACAAGTTTCATTGTAAAACATAATAAAAAAATATAGGAGCATGAGATCTGTCCAATGTAAACAACTATGCACTTACACTCTGTTGGTTTGCTTTCACTATGACACTTGTATAAGCAGCCCACACTGTCAGCTTCCCAGCAGGTACTTGTCCTGGTCAAGAAGCCACCTTTCTTCTGAGAAGAGTCTTTTTCCTTTGCAGGAATGTCAGAAACATCTTTTTCTGGGATGGCAAATTAGTCTGCTAAGGTGCAGGAAGAGAGGAGGTAAAAAAAAGGATATGTCCTTAATGTCTATTGCCCTTAGATGAGTATGTATCACATTGGATTGCTTTTGTCTTTGAAAAGAAGATTATCTTCTCAGCATGCTTCAGCAGGTAGGCTGTCACAGCCTGAGATGAAAGTGACAGTGTATGATTAAACGGGCTCAGATAAAAACACATGCTTATTCACAAGTACGTTTGATGTGAATGATTCACACAACCTTCCTGCTCCATGGCTGGCATGACACAGCCAAAGAGAGAAGGTTGGGAGTCAACATGGTGAACATGGTGGCCCCAGCTGGCTGCAAGGGTTTCCCAGCCCCATGACTGTGCCATCCTCAATCCAGGAACCCTCACACACCCACAGTCCCTGGTACTTCTAGGACCGGGTGGAGAATACCCAGTTCACGCTGGCTGGCTGTTGCTGGATGGGAATGCACAGCTTGATTTTCTGTAAGGCTGGCCACATTACTTGAGGGCATCTGCACCATATTGCGTACGTATTTGCATCTTCATCATTCATTTAATAGAAAACATATTTCTGTCTTTCAACCCCAGCCTGGGGTCACTAACAGGACATGGTTATAGCTCCAAACAGGTGTAGCCTCCATGCAGAAAGCCAGTGAGTAACTGTGGTGGATGTTGCTCATACTGATTTATTACAACTTGAGTACAAAATCCCACTCAGATTGCTACAGTTAGCAAGGAAATTAAATCAAAGTCCACAGTGAAAATATTGATGCTGCAACATACACTGCAGTAGAAAAACACTATTGAGGAACCTAGTGAGTATTGTGAATTTTAATAATGGGAAGCAATGTTCAAGATTGATGACAAGAAAATGATTAGTTGCTTCTTGTCTAATCTCATTATGAGGATCATTGTTCTATTGATTAGTAAAAAACTGCATAATCTGCCAGCAATGCAATTAAGGTATTAATTAGAAAGGAAAATTTAAAAATAACCACATCTGACAAATTTATCCTTTTTTTTTTTAAAACAGTAACACTAACAAAAGGGTAGCAAAAGTGCTTGAACTGATGTCTGGTCAAAGGGAGAGCAAATATTACTCTAATAAATGTTGCAAGATATTCTATAGTTTTAGGTATGCAGCTGAAATCCCTACCTTTTTTTATTGATGGCAATGGTAACTCTGAAGCTTTGCAGTGAAGGGGCACCACTTACTGTACCACTCTATCAGGAGGCTTACCTAAACAACATAAATATTCTCACCTTGTGAGAATGCATAGAAATGAGCATTGTGGTCTGGATGGAAACTGCCTGCAGTGGGTTTTTTTTGGTCCATTAAATGAAGAAATTATAATTTTACCCTTTTGGTAGAGGAAGAAATAAGACAAGTATTGTCATCAAATTGGCACTCTAGACAGTAGCCCAAACCTGGCTGATCAACCTGGATGCTTATTTATAAAATCTTGCCTTACAGCCTTAATCACAGCTAACACATAAAAGGATCAATGCTAGGACTAGTGCCTGGAAATAAAACCAGGAAAAGCAAGCAGCAGATGTAGTAAGCTAAGACAGTATCATTCACAACTGGAAGAATGAGAGGACATAGATTTAATTTCAGATTGTACTCTATCCTGCTGGATTTCTCAATTTCAGTTGCTTTATTTATTGAGTCCCATATTTCAAGGGTTTAAATAGTCAAGTAGTATAAATGCTGACTACAAAAGTTTCTGGCACAATACGTACTCCCTAGGTATTTGCATGCAATGAGAAGCAATAGGATAAATGAAAAAAAATCGAAGTATGATAAAAGAAAAAGATTTCAATGTATGAACAACTCTTGATGTGCAAGAAATGCTGATGCGTGTGAGTTTATATCTGAAAGTGAAGTTCTAGGTAGCTTCATAGGAAGTATTGAGCAGTTACCATTACATATTCCCTTTGAAACACTTCTTCTGTAGATTCATAGATTCTGTGGGCCTCAGGTCTCACCTACATTTGGCTGCCCTTGTGTATAATATTATAGGTGAGCAAATAGTTTAACTCCTGTCACAGTCAGGGAGACCCGACTAGTATAGTCAATAGACTTTGGTAGGGTCAAAATCCAAAATGGAGGTAGTTTGTTGAGTTTCACAGAGCGAGTAAACCCCTTGAAATTAATAGTACTTGAAACCATGGATTATTTCCTTGCTGTAACCAAGAGATTGTTGCCAATCATGAAATTTCTCGAGTTTCATGCATACTTTGCCTTATGTTACATATGATAATAAACAAGCTTCTCAGGAACATCTTTGGCACAGCTTTTCTTTATACCAACATTTTACAAAATGCCAAAAAATAAATGGAAAATAGCACCAGATATTTTCTGGAAAGCTCAACCAAGTAACTTTTCTTTTAGAGGTACTTCTTACCTAATTTAAATGAACCACTGGGCAAGAAGCACTAATGAATATTGTTTCAGTAAAGCCAAAACATGACGCTATGACTTGGGAACTAAGTTCAGACTACCTTTTATCATTAATATTGAATGCATTTTTCCCCCTTATGGATACCTTCATATTAATACCAAAATATAAGCAATAACAACAGCAGTTTTTGTCAGTATTTTATTAGGAAACAAAAGTTTAAAGACAATACTTTTTCTTTCATTTCAACTATTGACCCCCTCAATTATTTTCCCAACATTGTGGGTTTTGTTCAAGCTTGCATGTAACATTAGACTACTCAGAGGGACAACTGCTTGTGAATGTTTTGAGATCTGAAAAAAAATACTATGCTTTATAATTCTTTGGAATTAATCAGAAATCATTCCTTATTTCTTGTTTCATAGGTCTTGAAGTTCTGTTCTCGAGAATTACAGATCTCATTTTCAAAGACCCAAAAGAGGAAAAGAATCAGATTTTGTTCACTTGTTAGTGCAAAATCTTGAACACTACAAGTTCTAAGCACTGGTGAATTCGTAACCAGATGTACAATATGCATAACATGAATTTAGCCATAACATTGTATACTCTTCATTTATTTCTGAGAAAGGTTGGTAGGCTAGCTCTATTTCTAAAGGTATCTAAGTTACTTGAACTATATATATATATATATATGTATATATAGCTGTTTTGAGGGAATTTAAATGCTTGTTCTTGATGAACATAATTTTTCTATTTTCAAGACTAAAATTCATCCTGTGACTCTGGGTAAAGTGTTTGATATTCATGCACCCCAGCAGGCTGACAACCAAGTGGAAACTCTTCAAACAAGTCTGCAATAGCAGAACCAAATTAATTAATATATTTGACCATAAAAATAATAATCGTAAGAACTAGTCTAAGTGGAAAGGGTTTTGGACAGCATCACTTTGGAAGAAAAAGGATTTTAAAAAAAATCATTTTAAATTTTCATAATCTAAACTGTCAAAAAATGATTGTTATGCATAATAGAAAAAAAAATCCCAATGTATTCAAGTTGGGCAGTGCATTACTGTGATTTTTAAAGGATATTTATCCATTACAACTTCGTCATCAAATATTGCCTGTGGCCTATGGTTATCATCACTGTGCATTTTCACTTCAATTGTAAAAAAAGCCACTTTCTTTTTGTCTTCCCTGATTAACATTTTGAAGCTCTGTAATTTTCTTGCTGCTCAGAGAAACAAAGCACCCAGGCTCACAGAGAAAACCCATTCAGCAAGATGTAAATATTTGCTATTCAGAAAATCTCAATGACGGTTTAGTTATTTTAAACTAAAAAAAGAAAATTACTAATAATGATTGGTTTCAGCTAATGAAATGCTTTTATGCAAATATGTGAACCCTAAATATGACCTGGAAACAAAAGACTGCTTAACAGTTACTATTAAGCAATACATTAGGAGATCAATTAAACAGAACTCTTTCTAATGAATAAGCTCTACAAGAGTTGCTATGGAAACCTGGAAGGAGAAAGCCCTAGAATACCAATTTGCAATTTTAAGAACATAAAGTATTAGAGGTCTGCTAGTGGCTGGCTGGCAAGTCATATACCAAAGTTGAAAAGAGTCTCCAAAAACTCAAAAAAAAGAGAAGGAAAGTAAAGGAATGGAGCCGCACTATTCATATCCCAGAATTACTTACAAACAAATTTAAATGGAATATTTTATCTGAAGGGGTAGTTATGAATAGATTATTCCAAAGTAGACCATCAGAGGGAGCCAGAAATTTCAGTTTCTCCATGGAAATCCATTCATGATAGTCTAGGTGGGAGAATAGACATTTCTTCAAGACAGACAAAACTTTTGAAGGCTTATCAATACTTTTGGGCTTTACAACATGATTCTGGCATTTTTCCATTAAAAAAAAAAAAACATATTATGGACAATTACAAGATATGAAAACCAAAAGATGTATTGGAGTAAAGGTGGGAGAATATGAGGGCCAAATAATTTCATTCAGAAAACTGATTGCGTTTATTTTTCAATATAAATTATTTGTATTTTAAAATATGAAAAAAATGCTAAGTTTCAGAGAGAAATGAGTTTTTTAAAAATCACATCAGATACTGCTGTTTTGTTGTAGTATATGAGTTAAATAAAAATTAAGATTATATTTCATAATTTCTTCTTCAAGATACTGCAAGGGTAAAAAAATAATTTTTCACACTGATTTCAGTGGCAAGGCAGTGAAACCTTTCCACTCTAGGCTTATATTTGAAAATTAAAATTATTTAGTTAGTTAGGGACATACAGTTCTAAATACATAATCAGAAAATGGATGCCTACTGTTTCTAATCTTGACTTTATGGCTATGACTACACTGAACTTTAAGATGTTGAAAGAGCCCACTTTGATCATGCTGTTGTGTCCACTCGGTGATCAAAATGTGGCTCAGTGAAATCTAGAACTCTAGAGTTGAAACAAAGTTCTTGGTTACCCCTGCTATTTAACTCAAAAACCAACTGCTTAGTAAATGCGAAGGCCATGACATCTCACACTCAAAAATTTTCATTGACTGCCAGGTCATTCAATATTGTCATCTGCAAAAGCAGCTATGACTTATGGAAGGTAGTAGTGCTAGAAGACAGAACACAAATATTCTCTTCACTATGAATTAACAATAGTTTTTGGTTTTTTTTTTTCTCTATTATGACCCTGGTTTGTCTCTGAAAAACTGAAATATATCCAAAAACAAATTATTGCAGAGCTGAGGATGCACTCGACTTCCACTTCGTTTTTAGTAACAGGAGATGGGAGATAGTTGGTATATTTCACAGGCATTTTGTGAAATGGGAAAAGTTTGTCTTACTAACTCAAGTTCAGTGAAAACATTTCTTCGCTAATCTACAAATAATCTTAATAAAAATAAACAAACAAGACATAATCCTACCGGTCAAAAACTGCCTTTTTGCAGTTCAGAATTATGTGATAACTTTAAAAGATATAGATTTCTTAAATACTGCCTCTACAAGTTTACAGCTGTTACCTAAGATAATGTAATGGTATGTTAGAAGTGATAGCTACATTGCTGTTAGAGATTTCCTTTATAAAATTATGACGTATATTTTGTTTGGAATCCAGAAGCACAATATTTGTATCCCAGTCTTTGGAAATACTGCACTGAGCTATGGAAAATTTCATGTAGAACAAAGACTTCAGATTCAGATTATATCCTCCTACATTCTATTTAGCTTTATGTAATTCAGAGAAATGACAACAGGTTTCTATCTAAACAATGCTTTTCAATGATACTTAATATAAGAATACATATAATGGAAAAGAAAAATATTGTTATCAGAATTTCTAAGGACTAGATTATTAACACAAAACTTTTAGGAGAGATATGTTATTCAATAGTTTATAATGGCTGCATTTATTCCTGTCTTTTCAAATGTCTGAAGGAGATCACACAATACATAATCTTGAAAGTGGTGTTTACAGTGACATACATTTCTTCCTGAACTCCTTTTATCCTGTACTCACAATTTGTACTTTCAACAGAATAGATTTCTTCTTACCTACAGCCATCAGAATTACTCTGTGATGCTATGATAAATGTTGCATTTATTATAGTTGAGTTTACACTATCACAAACATTCATATGTACAGGTGGAAAGATTACTAGACAGGATGTGGAAAAGAGGCATGGGCTGGCCTCTTTGAATGCCTCCTTGAACTGCCCCAAATTTAGGAGGCTGATAACCCTGTGAATCAGTAAAATATGTCTAAATATCTCAGTAAATTTCAGATAACTTTATATCTTGTATACCACCTACATTCTATCTCAATAGAAATATGAGATATTTATGGGAGTTATCTACGGAGATTAAGGGTCACAATTCAATTTATTTTTCATTAAATATTGCATGACCCAGAATATTTACAAGAAACAGGGAATGCGAGTGGTAATGTAAATTGACTATTTAAAAAAGGATAAATTAATGTTCAAGGAGAACTCCTGGTAAAGCTTAGCTAAAACTAAAACAGCGTTATTGTAAATAAGAGAAATGCTGGAATTGCAGGACTTTGATTGCCTGTGAATTGTTCTTGCTTGGTAATATTGTGTTACTGCAGTGACACTAAAAAGAAGCCTTGGAGCCTGTGAAAATATATGTCAGTAGATCTGCTTAGTAGTGACGGCCAGGACTCTGGAATAGGGGAACAAGTCCACCTAAATGTGGTTATAGTATAGATACTTCGTACAGCTCTGTATAGCCTCAAGGCACAAGGAGCCAAGGGAGGGGATTAGGCCATCACTCCACAGTCCAGCACCTGACTGAGGCACGACTGCCTGGTGGAACAACTTGTGCTCCCCTCAAAGAATCACAGTGAGAATCTTTGCTTAAGTGACAGAATTTAGTCTTTAGCTGCAGTGTCAGCTGTGGAGCTGATGAGGAATTTTCTAGGCAATCATATTTTTAAAAACTCATCAAATCATCAAAATAGAAACTTCCCTGTTAAAAAAATGCTCTTTGAGAGTTTTGTGATGTGAAAATGGAAGGGAAAAAACTCATCCCTGACACTGAACTCCATTTTCTAAGAAATGTATGTTATTATTATATAAAAATGGCTTTTTCTTTGAAAATATTTGATATTATTTTAAAATGTTTAGTCTCTTCCAAATATAAGCAAAAGCTATTGACTTTTTTTAAAAATTTAACTCTTTATAACTACTTTATACATACAACCACAGTTTTCAGAAATCAGGGTTTTGAATGGTAGAGGAAAAAGCTTTCCATGACAGTTTAGTAGAATTTAGTAGAATTCTGAGATACCTCTTCTTAAAGGACTTGATAATCTAAACCAGTTCAAATTCAAATCTAAACCAATTCAAATTCTACTGTTAAACAAAAAAGTTCTACATCGACCATATTCTCTTATGCAGGGCTTTTTTACTAGCAGTAGCAGTGAACTTGACCCATAATTCTAACCTTTCATTGTTACCAAAAGACCAGCTCTCATGTATAAAGATGCTAGTCTGAAGCATACCTTACACCCTATATTTACCACGGACTTATTGACTAAAAGAAGATATCAGAACCTCAAAAATCTAGGCTCAAATCTTGATCAACCATTGAAACAATTATTTTTACTGGTATTTATCTCAGAGTTGTTTTTCCTCCTGCTTCACAAATAACAGAAAAACCCCAAATGTGTCACGAATCTTACAGCAAGAGTTGTAGTAGCTGTGAACTAGAAGCAGTGACTGTAATAAACTCACTTATTTTCTAAAATTTCTTAGCTATCACACTCTCAACCTGCCCACTGACTCTGCACTCAAAAATAATACTATTAATAAACCTCTAAGAACAGACAAGTGATTAATACAATACTTTAGTAAGCAAGACAGTTTTATTATTTAATCAAAACTGTGGCAAATTTGTTAGTTTATATTTTTTTTCTGTGATGACCATACTGTGAGATGCAAGTTTAAAAAATAATTGGGGAAAAAAGGCATGTTGAGTAATAGAGATAGGATTAACAATACATTACACAGAAACAAATGGCAAAATACTGTTTCATTCTACTTTTTTTTTTCCAAATATTTTAGAGCAAATAATGAAGACTATGTATTTCCTATTTACTGAAAATTATTCCTTATGGGACTCAAACTGTCAATCATGATTTCTATTTAGTAGAGGCAGTACAATGCTGTTGGTGTTATAGCTTGACATTTTTTTCCAAATGTGGAAATGTCATATTTAATGACACAACAAAGTGAGAAGTGCTGAATGAGTGGAAGTAAAAAATGATGCATTCAGTTGATTAATTAAAGGGTAGACTGAATGTGTCTATATAAAATCATACCTTTTAATGGTTCTGTCTTTGACATTCTGAACAGAAGCTTGTGTGTCTACTTTGACTGAGAGGAGAAACCTGGGAAGAGTGTGTTGTTTACATTCATAAGCCCAAAGTTTTTCGTGGTACGTTTCTCTTACTGGCATTTTTTTCCCCCCAGTTTCAGCAGGTCAGGTGCCAATTCAATAATCACTGGTATTTTGAATTAGTGTCCTGATGTCATTTTTTTAAAAACTAGGAAATATTTTTTCTCATTGCCTGCTCTTATCTCAACTTATTTTTCGGCTGTAGCATCCTCCTAGGAGGGTGAAAAGCTAAAACATGTTTGATACTTGTAGAAGGCAAAAAGAACTTGCCAAGGAGATGCTGTGTGTGCTCGCTGGACTTTCAGTGGCTTTGGGAGGAAAGAGTGTAACCTGATCCAGGGTAAACACAATAATGGTAACACTTTTGCCGTCGCTACTGGCGCTAAGGTATTGATTCTGTAATACCAGGACTGTTTGAAGTAGGCTATGAGCATTCAGGACGGAAAAAAAATCCCAGCAATTATTGACAGCTTTCACCAGGCATACAACGTGTGGTGGCAAAGACATGAAGAAGTGGTCTCTCTCTGTTATTTGGGTGTCAGACAGTAACCTGATACAGGAGCCAGTACTGCTGCCTTCATTTAATGTCCTTCAAATTTCATGAAATGCAATAAATAATTGAGAATCTATGTTAGCCTAAAAACTTAACTCTTTCTATACATACTTCCACTGTCTTTTTCCTACATAATTACAATGAAATCCAGCTTTTGCCATAACTGCATTCCATGAGGAGAAGTGGAACAAACCCTTTTAATGTCTTTTGAGAGAAAGTATTGTTCACAAAGGTGCTGTCAAGGGTCTCTTCCAAGACTAAATTATATGCAAGATAACTCTCTTTTCCAGAGTTCATCTTATAGAGAAGCATAGGAGTTCTGAAAGGGATTAGGATACTTGACTTGTTTATGTTAATAAAGTTCTTTTTACTGCTTCTAGTATAAATTTTACTGTCAAGAATACACCTATAATTTTACATTTCTTAGAAAATGTTTTGTCAGGAGATCTTGAGATTTTATTTATGAACTACTTTCCACAGAGGAGTTAAATCTAACTGATATGCCCTGCCTCTCAGGATGCCATTAACTCCATGACACTTCACAGCCTTTGTTAATCAAAATTGCTTCAGCATACTTTTAGTAAAACAGAGGCAAATGCAGCCTTTCTTGTCAGTAAAAGCTCAAGGTATGCAGATTTACGGTCTTGTGATGAAGCTGGTCTGAAACCTTCATATATTTAGAAATTTCATATCTTTAAATTTCTCCTCTACTTCTTCCAGTATATTCTAGGTAGAGTTTGTCCCTTAGCCAGACATGGAAGTTTTTCTTTATATCTATTAATTTCAAAATGCATTACTGAACCAGAGAAGTTGCTCTCAATTTTATTTTCACTATCTTCTGTACTCTCTCCAAAATAGTAGTGCCTAAAATAGCAAATCTACATTAAATATGAAATTGTAGTAGTTAATTTAAACTTGTTACTCTGGAAGGAAAATCTGGCTACTGTAGAAAATATTGCATCACCTCCATGCTTTCCAGACTGTCAGATAGCTGTGCTCTGACAGCATGTTTGCCAGTGTCCAGACACCTAAATTGCATTCTGGCAACACTCACATCTCTGCTCTAATTCAGACAAAGTCCCCAGAGAAAATGTCTTTTACTAGGCAACCATATCTTACAAAGAAAATGTGTGCAATACTTTGAAAATTTATATTCCAATAAATTAACTAAACTAGATGGTTCCAAAAATTAGATATCTCCATTTCTCCAACCATATACATATACTTATTAACCAAGAAAGGCAGGTGACTATGATTCAAGACTACACTCTGCATCCAGATTGTACCTGACTTCAGCGGATGTTAATATAGGAGAATAAGGTAGAAACAAGCCAAATAAGTACCTTGATTAAATAAACACTCTTCATCCTTTACAGACCTGCAAGAAATGGAATTTCATTAACTCCAACCAGTTTGAGCATTTTTCAAAGCTAGATCTGACTTCAATATTCAAATATCCATGCTTTATTTCAAATTGTATTCAGTCTATGCACTTGGACTATATAGCTTATTATAGCAGTAAAGCTCAAAAATTAGATTTACAGACATACTGAGTCTATGCTACAGACAGCAACTGTACAGGATTATAAGGTTACAAAATAGGCTAGTAGCTATTAAGAGAACTCTTTCTTTAATAAACATAAACAAATTGCACAAAATGCTATTACTAATGGTCAATTTAAATGAGGGCAAAGCTAGCATCTGGGGAAGGGAAAGAGGAACCTTTTACTTTTTCCCTCTGTTGGAAGCCAATTACATGCTTTTAGATCCCGCTAAAATCCCTCTTGTTATCTGTCATCTCACCTGCATCATTTTTTGTTTCCCTTTTATCCCAATGTTCAGCAATTCCAGCATTCAGGCTCTCTTCCTTCCAACTTTCTTTAACTGATGCTGCTGCTTTCTCCCAGTGGAACCTCACCAGCCTCCTGACTCTTGTCTCAGCCTGCTTTTTAGATAGTCTCCTTCCCACAGCAGTGCCTAGAAAGGCTTTCCTTGTCTTTCATAAATATCCAGTATTGGAAAAAAAGATTATTTACTTCTCTGTTTAAAAGAGAAAAATGTACTTTTTGTTCTCACCAGTTGAGATGAGAAGTCACAGACAAGATAAATATACATTTAAGTAAGCATGAGTAAATTACTGCTATTTTACCAAAGCAAACAATCTGCTACTAATCAGAGAACAAATGCCGTTTTCAGTAGCTCCTGTGCCTGCAGTGCCAAATGCTACCAGCCCCAGGGTGGTCCCCATCAGCTCCAGGGTGTGCTCACTGTCCCCCATGGTCACAGAGCTTTTTCTGCAGAGCTGCTGCCCAGGCAGGCCATGTCTGGCCTCTGCCTGAGGCTCTGATTTCCAGAAGCTTGGCATTTCTCTGTGCTGAACTGCCCGAGGTCCACTCCAGCAGCATGGCCCAGTTCCTCTGGCTGGCAGCCCTGCTCTCCAGCAATGACCAGTTTTCCTGGTTTGGTGTCACCAGCCCGCATGTGAAACTAATATTCCTTCCCTCCCCCTGGCCATTGGGGAAGAGATTAAATAAAACATGTCATGGTATGGACACCATGTCTTACCAGTTTCTAGGCAGCATACAACCCATTTGCCAAGACTCCCTGAGAGCAGCCATACAGGTTTTTGTCTAGCTCCTGGCCATCCATTCCTACTGTGGCTTTCTAACTTGTATAAAACATTGTGGAAACTAAGTGTCAAAAGCCTGGTTGTCGTAAAGGTAGGTGATATCTTCTAGTCTCTCATTGTCCCAAAATCTAGTCATTTACCATAGAAAGCAATTGGTTCAGTCAGACATGATTTAGCCTTGCTAAATTCATGTCTACTTCTAAACCCCCTCTTCCCTGAATATTCAGAAATGTTATTCTGACATTCTTCCTCTATGAGTCTTACAGGTAGTATCTTGCAGCAGATGCTGAGACTATCAAGACAGCATCTCCAAGACAACATGACTGCATAAATTCAGAAATCTTTTCAAATAAGCAACAGATTAAAAAAGATTAC
Organism: Catharus ustulatus; assembly: GCF_009819885.2. Taxonomy (NCBI): domain Eukaryota; kingdom Metazoa; phylum Chordata; class Aves; order Passeriformes; family Turdidae; genus Catharus; species Catharus ustulatus. The sequence continues at coordinate 16,058,496 of NC_046262.2, read as the reverse complement.
AGTAATTTCACGACTATAAGGCACACCCTTTTGACTAAAATTTTCCCCTGAACCCAGAAGTGCGCCTTATAGTCCGGTGCGCCTTATATAATGGACAAAGTTGCGAAACTTGCAAACCCAGAAGTGTGAGCCGCAATGGGGGGGGCGGTGCCATGGGAGCGCCGAATCGCAAGGAGGGGCGGGAGTGGGTGGCCACGGCTCGCAGGAGCCACACGGGGAGGGAGGGAGCTGCCGCCAGCCCCAGCCCAGGCGGAACAAGAAGCCGGGCGGTGCCACCCCTGGCCTGGGTGCAGGGGGAACCAGAAGCCAGGTGGTGCCGGGCCTCGGCCCGGGTGCGGGGGTGGGGGGAACAAGAAGCCGGGCCCCGGCCCCTGGCCAGCAGCAGCCACACAGGGAGTGAGAGGGCGGGCAGCCCCCGGCCAGCAGGAGTAGCACAGGAAGAGAGGGAGCGGGCGGCATCACGCCACCCCAAGCCGCAGACTGTCCCGAGCTGTGGGTGGCCCCAAGCTGCCCTGAACCACAGCAACCCTGAGGTGTGAGCTGTGGCTGCCCCAAGCAGCAGCAGCTGCGAGCTGCAGCCGCTCTGAGCCCTGCCTCGCCAGCTGGGGGCGGGCGGGATGCCGGGCCCCGCGCACGGTGAGGGCACGTGGGGCTGCATTTAAAGGCTACACCAATCTGTGAAAAATGTTTGTAAATTGAGCACCTACCAGTAAACTCCACAATCGCGGGATTCCGTTACTAATTCTTTACTTTGTTGCACGTGGCACGGATCTTCACGGCAAAAAAAAAAAGTGCACCTTATAGTCCGGTGCACCTTATATAATGTACAAAGTTGCAAAGTTTGCCGACTCCTGGGTGTGCGCCTTATAGTCTGGTGCACCTTATGGTCGTGAAATTACTGTAACGACAGCCTTTCAACGGATACTACAGGTTTTCAACACCTCCTGAAAAACTGAGTCAATAGAGGTTTTATGCACACTGTCTCCAGACAGTGGGAATGAAACAGAGATCTTTTTGAGATCCGTCTTCACCACGCAGACATTTCTCTCTGCATCATAGTGCATGGATTTAGGTGTTGCAACAAGTTGCTAAAATGCTAATACATCCAGATGTAACAAAAAGAGGTGTGAAACAAAGGCATGTGGTCAGTGTCATCAGTCAAACAGAAAAAAAATCTCTCAGTAAACACAAATTGGAGGGCATCTCAATTAATAAAAGGCAGTTGTAGCCAGAGCCAGCTCTCTTGAGAGGCTAATTATCAAGAGCTGACTGTGCTGTACAGGCTAAACAAAGACCCTCCTGAGTATTCTCTGTCTCCTACTATGTGTCAGAACTGATATCCTCTAGACCATGGTTTCATCACAGACTATGGCTCTCCACACCACCAGCCAGGCACCAACAGCTGTTATATGCTGCTGCCTGTGAGAGACAGAAGTGCATTTTCAGATTTCTGTCACATGGCCAAATATGAACATTTGATACCTGCTACTACTTACATTTGGAAGAATATCTGTGAGATATTTATTAAAAATGAATTGTTGACATCTCTTCATTCATTTTGCTGTGAACTCCATGTTCTGTGGCATTTTCTGAGAGCATCAGTTTTCAAGAACTGATAAAATTCCATTTTTGTGCAAGATATTAGTATTTGCAGTAGCAGAAAAATCACTAGATGAGAGTATTTTTACAAACAATCCAAAAAGTATTTACATGGCTTTATTATATTAAAGTGATGGTTTAAAACTATTTTTCTAATAGTCAAATTTCCTTGTAGGTTTATATTAAATGAAATCACGGTCTCTGTTTGTTGAGGAAACATCTGGAATCTGATTGCAAATTCTGATCCTATTGCTCCCACTTTGACTTTATTAGTTTTGTTCAAGTCTGGATTTGAAACCTGTGCTTGTAGGTACAAAAGTCACATCTGAGACTCTACCCAACCATTCTGGATAGTGAGAGAATTGAAACATTCATGGCACAGGTTGAAGGGCTGGTACCAAAAGTCAGTGTCAGAATACATGTAAAAGAAACAATCACACATTCAGATGAATTTGATAGACATTAGATAATCTAGCAATTTAGTAGATTGTCTAAAAGATAAGAGGAAATCAACTTAGCTATTTTAGAAAACAATAATTTGTGACATTTTCACAGAACCACAGAATCAATCAGGCTAGAAAAATCTCTGAAATCATTAAGTCCGACCTATGACAAAACATCACCACATCAACCAGACTATGACACTGAGGTGCCACATCCAGCCTTTTGTTGAACACCTCCAGGGATGGTGACTCCACGAACTTCCCTGGACAGACCATTCCCATTTATAATCACCCTTTCTGTGAAGAAATTCTTCCTAATGTCCAAACTAAACTTTCTCTGGTACAGCTTAAAATTCTATCCTCTCATCCTGTCACTGCCTTCTTTCAGTATAAAATGAGATTCTCAGAATCCCAAAGGTTTCATTTACATAAGAGAGAAAAATGAGACCACAGGGAAGTAGAATGATGAAGAAATTAGAGCTAAGACATTTTGTGAAATTAAGCCCAAACTTTAAATTACAGTCAATCTTTTCATTTAATTCTAAAGTTCAGTCCCCAAACTGCCAGATTCTAGAAACATTTCCAATGAAAAAATAAACCACAGGAATAAGTCTTGGATAGTATTGCTTGTATGAGCACCATACACTCACCAGCTGTAAATGTAAATTCTCATTCTTTGGAGAACAAGCATTGTGCTAACTGAAAGGAATAAGGAAGACACATTCTACAAGCTTAGTGACATATTTTTCCTGTGCAAAGTATTTCTTTAAAATATGTCTGAAACCTCCACTACTAGCTAGCACCAAAGATCTGACATTATTTTATTTAATTAGTATACATAGTGACAGTTAATAATTGCTATTGGAGCTCAACATGCTGGCAAGTTGCACTAGCATGGACATGCTAAATGATATTGGTATTTGTCAAATACAGTACAGTAATTTCACAACCATAAGGTGCACCGGACTATAAGGCGTACCCCCTGGGAGCTGGCAAATTTTGTGACTTTGTAGATCATATAAGGCGCACCGGACTATAAGGAGCACTTTTTTTTTGCTGCGAAGATCCGTGCTGCGTGCGACAAAGTAACAAATTAGTAACAGAATCCTGCAATCATGGAGTTTACTGGCAGGTGCTCAATTTGCAAACATTTTTCACAGATTGGCGTAGCCTTTGAACGCAGCCCCAAGTGCCCTCCCCGTGTGCGGGGCCTGGCATTCCCGCCCGCCCCCAGCGCCGGTTAGTGAGGCAGGGCTCAGGGTGGCAGCGGTTTGGGGCTGTCGGGGCGGCGGTCGCGGCAGGGGCCAGCACTGCTTTCGGGGCTGGCGGTGCTTTCGGGGCCGTGGCTGCGGCAGGGGCCAGCAGCGCTTTCGGGGCTGTGGCTCGCAGTTTCTGCGGCAGCCCGCTCCCTCCCTCCCTGCGCCCCCCTGGCTCTCTGGGAGACCCACGCTGCCCCCGTGCTCCAGGTGCCCCGATGCCAGCAGGCTCGCCCCACGCCGCCACTGCCTCAATGACGCCGGGCTTTCCCCCCCATGCCCGGGTTACTCCGCCGCCACCAGCTTTCCACCCGCGCTGATGCTGCCCTGATGCTGCCACTGGGTGGGCTCTGCTCAGCTCAGGACTGTTGTGTGCTGGCACTTCCATGTTGGAAAATTTTACAACTTTGTACATTATATAAGGCGCAGCAGACTACAAGGTGCACTTCTGGGTTTGGGGGAAAATTTTAGTCAAAAGGGTGCGCCTTATAGTCGTGAAATTACTGTAATTCACGATTATAAGCCACACTATTTTGACTAAAATTTTGGTCCGAACCCAAAGTGCGGCTTATAATCACATGCGGCTTATACACGGACAAAGAATGAAAAGTTGCTGTTTTAGTTTGGAGGACAGGTGTCTGCTGAGAAAGGCAGGAACTTCTCTTTGAAAAGGAGAATAATTTTGAAATCAAGTGGCTTTCAGGCAAAAATATGGGAATTTGGAATAACAGTTCTTTACTAGGGAAATTAAAATAGAAATACAGTACTACAAAGAAACAAACTCCAAACCCTGACAAAGTCAGAGTACAACCTGACACCCCATCAGGCAGGGTGTTGGTAGCAGTCCCATTAAATGGTGGCTGCGTCCTCCTGCAGTGACAGATGTGATTCAGTTGGAGCAGTGCTCCTGTAGAAGGTGCAGTTTCCCTCCGGAGGTCCAGTGGGGATGTGGAGAAATCCGGTTTTCCTCTGGAGTCCAGTGGAGAAAGGGGCTCCCTTAGTGTCCCAAAACCTCTGTTTTTATCTTGGCATGAAATGTTGGACTCTTCTCCCTTGCTGGAGCAACTTCCAATGGGATGAAGTAATTTTATCAGTCACACAGTGGGACTCAATGGGCCATTAACAGAAAATTAGTCTCTGGAGAAAGGATGGGTTGTGAAAAGATAAAGAACAATGCCCCACCCGGTTTCAATGGATGGCCCATTAGCAGAATATCTGCCGTGGAGATAAGGATCACTGCCCCCACCCTCAACAGATGGTTATAGAATAGATACCTTTTATCACACTCTGTATTGTAACGTGCGGCTTATAATCAGGTGCAGTTTATATACGGACAAAGAACGAAAAGTTGCTGGCACCTGGAAGTGCGGCTTATACTCAGCATGGCTTATAATCGTGAAATTACTGTACTCTGTCAAACAGTATCTCAGATTAAGAGAGAGACAGCAACTGTATGCTTTGAGATAGAAAGCAGTTCCCTTACCTACTGTATTATTATGGTCGTACAGTCCCTTTATTAGTAAAAGCTGTGAAAGTGAAATCACTGAGGCATGAACATGGCTGTACAGAAAAAAAATGGTCTGCATAGCTGCAATCAGTGCTGCACACAGAGAGCAGGGCAGGAAAGGTAGCTCAGCAGCAGTAAAACTGTTTAACATAACACTGAGTCAGGCAAGGTCCAGAGACATGGTAGGTAAAATGCAGCATAGTAAGCAGGGAAGCTGTGGAAATGATGACTGCTGAGCATCTGGTAGTTATTTAATGTTCAAGGTAGATGTCCAAAGGTCTAATAATCAAGGTATTTTAAAGAAAAAAGCATATAATCTGAAATGGTTCCAAACTGAACATTGCAATTATAAAAGGGACAATTAAAATACATAAAGCAACTCTAAACTATAAACTGGCCATGTCGTAAAATGAAATAGAAAATGGTAAATGTTTTAAAGTTCAATCCTAACATCTGAGCTGTAAACAAGTCCCCTCTGACCTGTGATTTTTTGGTAAATTTTCTTTTAGTGGTGCGTGTGAAGATAGGTGTTGGATTTAGGGGTTTTTTAGATGCAGTTTTTTTAAGAAAACATGCTTTTAACTCTGCAGATGTCTGCAGACCTCTGCACTGCAATATTCTATATCAACAGCAAAGACTATTACTTTGGTGAATTTAGGACTAATCTATCCTTAATGGTTGCACAGTTGCCCTCAAGCTGGACAGATGAAAAAGAAAAATGAAGGTGTTGAGACAAGAGGAATTAACAAGTAAAATGTTCATATAATTTGGTTATGGGTAATTTTCATATTTTGGTTGTTTTGGTGCAGTGACTCCCAGTTTAACTTTTTTTTAAAAATTCCTTTCTTTGCTCTCTGAAGCTAAGATTTCAATGCCTATGACTGCACATAGTATTTTCAACAAAAGTTTGCTATATTAATATTAAAGTGTAATTTTTTCCCAAGAGAAAACAAGACTATATTTTACATGAATCCTTTTTTTTTTTTTTACTAGCATCTGCAAGTAGTAGCAGTAAAGTATTTAATGGTTTATATTGATTTTATCAATGACCAGAATAAACTTCTCCTAGTCATGCTTCATTTCTTAGGAGGTGTCCAACTTCCAGCAACTCTCTTTGTGCACGAAAATTCTATTGAAGGCTTCATGTTTACATGAAAATGAACAATTTACATATTTATTGCCTGTGATTTGTGTGCTAGCTGAACCATTAGCAATGTTCATAGAATGCTACGTGAACTGGAAGGGGAGTGATTCATGTGGTTCTGAATGAGACCAAAAGGGCAAAGAACAAGTACATGTATAAAGAGATTAGCAGCTGAATATTGTTCTGAAGAGGAAAGAATGAGTACGTATGCAGAAACAATATCAGTGAAACATTGCATTGCAAATCCATCTATCATATTTCTAACATTCTTATCACAATATCACCTAATTACCATATACATAAAATAATTTATCTCTCCAGATTTCATCTCTTTGTAAGTCTACAATTTCTCTTCTTCTAGAGTTCCTGAATAGAACAGTAGTCATTTGATTTTTAAAGACATGGATAATATTAGCATCTCTCTTTTATCAGGAAACGGTGCTTTAACTGTGTTAGTTACACAATGGTATACAGTCCCAAATAAATAGGAAAAAAGTGGCAATTACATCATATGCTGATGTACATACATCATCTCATGTAGTCATATTTACTGATTTACTCTCACTGAAGGAAGTCACAGAGATTTCTACACATCTGAAGAATTCAATCCACACATACAGTAGACCATCAAATTTTTGCACAGACTCTTTGAATGCAGAGAAATGAAAATGGGAGAGTTCAGTAAATGAACTTCAGTACACAATCTAAAGTAACTAGCACCTACCCCTTAATTAATTAATAATATAGTCATCGTGGAGTAAGGCATACTGATAATTTGCTTTTGAGTAGACAAGAGAATGTGACAAATATGAGTTTTGGCTGTTGGCCTTTTTCCCTGTGTAGTATATCTTTTCTTAAAGTTGCTGACCCATAGACATGGAGTTTTTTGTAAGTAGCTGAATTCTTTCATTCCCTCTGAAACATTTGCACTGGTCTCTGCTGGGGTCAGAAGCCTGGACCAGGTAGATTTAAAATTTTATATCATACATTAGTGTTGTTTGCAATAAAAAGAACTACTTTTTCACAGGAAATGCAATTACATTATTTAAGTTATTATGCTAGATGTTGTAGAACAGAGAATTTTTAGAAATCTTCTGTTTCAGATAAGCCGAATAAGCCTGTTGTTATGCTGATTTTCCTACATCAGAATGTTGGGTGTGCTTTTTGTAAGGACTTAGATTCTGACTTTTTTCTTTTGTTGTCACTACAAGCAAACTTGTGACATCAAAGCTAGTGCAGGTTTGAGACTTTTTTCCATTAAATGAGACTGAGTTTAATGCAATGATCCAAGCCTATACTCAGTGAGAAAAAGAAAGTGAAAATTTAATTAGGATAACAATAAAATCTGCCTCATGTACAGGTAGAAGATGGGAGCTGTCTCAGCATGAAATTTTCTTAAACTGCTCTGACTGCTGGTGCACATGTGGACAATAAACACTTACCCACACGAAACTCATTTGTCCTGTATATTACACACAATACAATCAACACATCATAAATGTTATCACCCTCTGTGATAGCCAGTTTATATATTTGCTGATTCCTATTCCTCCTTTACAAGAGGGATTTGTTTCAGATAACTCTCCTTTGTGCTATGTGCAGCACTGACAAAGTGCATACACAATATGCACCGTCAATTCTTGTTGAAAGTTCATTCATTTTGCCAGATTGATAATGATTGTACTTTATCATTTGGCACAAAAGACTTGTATTTAAAAAGTATATTAGCTTACTGGGCACTCATTTATAAAAATTGCATTGTTGAAGTCCTGCTGCTGACTTCACCATTGCAGACTCCTTTGAAGTGCAGACTTTCTTTTAACATGTTTGCACTTTCAAATGGACATATCACCAACCTCTGCTTACATTTTGCTTCACATATCTCTTGGGGTTGGTAGTCATGGTGGTAAATACTAGCACTAATAAGCTGGCAGGCTGCAGATGTGTGTATGTGAGGGGGTTGGTGAGAGTGGTGATGGTTGGTGGAGTATGTTTGATAGTTTTACTGTCTGCTCTTAACAAAGAGGCTAAATTCTGCTGTCTTCACTGCTACGGTCTATAGCCAAGCAGCACCGTAAAATTATTGAAAAATTTCACAAACAGGTAAAATGTTCATCTGGAGCAAAAGTGGAAGGGTGAAATATTTCCCTCAGATATTTTCTTTTGCTCTAAATAAACATTTCAACCTGATTGTGGAATATCAGGTGCAGATGAATTATTTGGGCTAAATATTTAAATTTGTTCAAGTCTGTCATAAACATGACAGTTATGCTAGCTATTTACTGCCCCTCATTAGCAGTGTCTGAGAACATTTATGGCATTTCTGGAAGGTGCTATTTAACTTCCTTCAGAAATGAGAGATTTAAGTAACTAGAGGTTAATCTCTACATTTTAAAATATTTGGCATATGACTTCAGATGCAGAAGTAGATCAGATTCAGGTGTCACAGTACAGACATCCTAAACAAGTTGAACAAAAAAGAAAATTTCATAGGAACTGGGTAACACCCTCTTTCCAAAACTGGAAGAAAAAAATCATAGGAAATATCATCTGAAATCATCTTTATGTCGTGCTTGACCAAATACTCTTGAGAAACAGGATTTTTTTACATTGAATAGAGGATTTCTTGAACATGACTTTGTTGCTTCTGACCTGATGCAATCAGGGGCAGCTGTCAGACTCTTCAGCACCATAAATTCCTCAGCTGCTAATTCTGCATGCAATGTAAATATTTGTCCTTCAGATTTTTAAGATGCAAGAAGACTCACACATCCTAGTTGTCTCTAACTTCATATATTCAAAAATTTCATCTTAAGGCACTTGCTCAAGATCAAATAAGAGGTGGAACAGGAACATAAATGTAAGTCTCTTAAGGTAACTTGCTAGAATGTTAACTACCACTATTCTTTGTAGATTTCATAAAATAGTGAAAAAAGAACATATTCAGATGTTAGCTAACAAATATTATGATTTATCTATATAGTTTCTGGTTTAAATTCTTATTTTGAAGAGGCTTGTTTTTATCATGCTATGAGGTTATTTCTCCAGCTGAGAACTCTCAAATGAAATAATGATGTGAGAATCAGTATTGCACAAGGTTGCATAAAAGACCTCTATAATCTTGGCTTGGCATTACATTGTAACCTTTGATAAACATATTTTTCTCCAGTCATAACTGTGGCTAATACTACATGTTTCACAAATTCTTAATTTTCATAGGCAATGTGGTTGATTTCAACAAAAAATAAAATCACAAAAATTTATTCCAAAGAAAAAATTTAAATTAAATCTGAGTAGTGAAAAAAAAAATTTGAGAAGGCATTTTAAGGATAAAATATAATTAATTATTCTTGGAGCATGCAATGTAACTCTGCACTCAAAAGTATTCTATGAAAACTGAATACAATAATAATTGAAAAAGCAACTGTGGCAGAAAAAGTCTCCATTTATCTGTAAATTCTATTTTCCATGAGGATGGTCCAAAATCCTCTGATCTTGATTTTGCTTATCACTTTATGCTGCATGTCAGTAATGCGCCAGGGTATTTCTAGGGCTGCTCAGTAATATTTATCCAATCTGTCTGCTTTTTGGCTGCTGTTGCCAGTGTTCTGATCTCATTAGTTTAATTTCTGTTTATTTTTCTTCATTTTTATAACTGGTAGGCATATATTTAAATTACATTGTTTCACCTGGCCACACAGCAATCAATGCACCTCTTTTTGTCTTTGAAGACCTCTGTCCAGATAGACCACACTATTTCACTATATTATTGTCTATACAGTAAAAAAACCCCAAAATCTATGACTGTGTTTCCTAATTAAGACAATATAATTATTTTCTACACTTTGTAGACTTAATATGTACTTTTCAATTTATTACAACTTCATTTCACAAATAAAGCCCACTATGTTAGTAAGAAAATAATGATTTACCAGTTTTTATTCCATAGACAACTGATACATATTCTTCTTGAGCAAATAAAGTATTATTATTTGTATTTTACAATTAAGAAAACCATAACAGGAAGGAGACATGTAATGTCCAAGAAATTCTAAGGAAAAGGCTCAGATCACAGGTCCTTGTGGCTTTCTAATTATATATTTGTTTTTCTAGACAGCTGTGAAGACAAAGTGTTAGAGACATAGGAAGATACTTTAGTATTTTTTAATTCATAATCTTGGGAAAGAGCAAAGTCAGGACCCTGAACTTTGGAGCAGTAAACTTCCATCTGTTTAAAAACTGATGAATGAGATTCCTTGAGAAACTATTCTGGGGCTGTGCAGAGCTGTCATCTTTTTAAAGTAGATCTTCTAGAGTGCAAGATTTTCCATCCCGATGTGTGGGAAATCAAGTAAGACAGGTCAGAAAATTGCATGGCTGAGGAAACACCTGCTCCTCACACTGAGAAGAAAGAAGGAAATGCACAGCCAGAGGTAGCAGGAACATGTTTCCTGGGAAGAATATAGGGATAAGGTTTAAATATGTAGGACTAGGGTCAGGAAAACTGAGGGACAGGTGGAATGGTACATGATTTGAGAAGGCATATGAAGAGTAGTGAGAAATCCATAAGTCCATAAGTCAGAAGATACAGGCCAAGGAGAGTGTACCCAACCAATAAAAGAGAAGGAAGAATGGGTAACAAATACAGAGAAGGCTGAGACAATCAGTAATTTCTTCACCTTGGTGTCTCCGTCAATCTGACTTCTCAGATGTCTCAAGTCCTTGAAGCTAGAGGTGGGGGTGGAGGAGCAAAGTTCCTCTCATTGTAAGGGAAGTGCAGGTTCAGGACCACCTGAGGAAACTCAGTGGCCACATATATATCTATGGGTTCTCTCGAGGTGGATTTCAGGATCCTGAAGGAACTGGCTGATGTTATTGCCAAGTCACTCTCTATGGTATTTGAAAATTCATAGTGCTCAGGTGAGGATCCCATTGACTGGGAAAAAGGAAACTGTATCCTATTTTTAAAAAGTGGCGGTGGTGGGGAGGAAAGAAGACCTGGTTGACTACACCTGTCACATTGACTTCTGTGCCTGCGAGGTCATGGAGCAGTGGCCACGCACATGCAAGACTAGGAGGTTATCTGAGGTAACCATCATGGTTTCACCAAGGGCAAATCGTGTCTGACCGTCTGAATGCCTTCTACACATGGAGTGACTGCAGCCACAGACAAGGGAAGGTCACCTGATGTCATCTCTCCAAACTTCTACGGAAGGTTTGCAACAGGGTCCCACATGACTCCATTATTACCAAACTGGAGACACATGGATTTGAAGGGTGGACTGTTTGGTGGATAAGGAACTGGCTGGATGGACACAGCCAGAGAGCTGTGTTCAGTGCCTGTATGTCCAGGTGGGGGCTTGTGACGAGTGGTGTCCCTCTGTCTTGGCACTGGTGCCTTTCAGTATCTTTATCAGTGACACAGGCAGTGGGGTCAAGTGCAGCTTCAGCAAGTTTGCAGATGACATGGAGGTGAGTGGTGCACTTGATACAAGAGAAAGGTGGGATGCCCACTCACAGTCCTGAAGGTCAGCTGCACCCTGGGCTGCATCAAAGGAGGATTGGCCAGCAGGTCAAGGAAGCTGAATGCATCTTCAAGGTTCCTTGCCATTCAAACTATCTTCATTTATTATAGTACCATAATAAACCATATAGGGGGAAAAATATGCCTCCCAATTGTCACTCTCTGTGTAAAAAATCATAGTACTTGTACAACAGTGATATGTTGGAAGAGAATAAAAGAACTTCTCTCTAAAAGGATACTTCTCCTGAGAGCACCTTAACCCAGGCCTTAGGCAAAAAAGCAGAATATTTTGGATGAATACACAGAGGATCAAACTAGCAACAGTTGCCTGTAAAAGCCCAGGCCAAGTTCTGAACAGATAAGATAACAAATCTAGAGAAAGAGATTTCAAAGTACTAAGGAAGAAAACTAAATGCTGGTGCTCATAAATAATAAAATTTTGCATTGTATCCTTACCTTTCTTTATTCATGGATATTGAAATGGCTAGGGAATTTGAAAATGCTATAAACAAATGAGGAATGTATGCCCCAAGACAAGTGCAAATCCACCCCATGCATCTAGTCCTATGTTTTTGTTACTTTTTACACCTAACATCATCTATCAACTAAATAATTTGAGCATGAAAAGTCAAATCAATAAATAAATGATCTCAGATATTTTTTTGATTAACATTCTTCAATTACATCATCTATAAAAACTCTCTTAGTACAGCATGTAGTACAGATGTCTGAGTCTGATGAAATTGGGGAGAATATCTGTTGAAGTGATAAGCAGTTCACAGTGGTTCATTAAGTGATTTTGGTAAGTGAGCTTTTCACGTGGACTAGTATGATCATTCAGGACCATGGAGTATATGCATTACCTCATCAAATCTTTTGACTTGTCAAAATATCATTTTAATTCAGATTCTAGACCCTTCTGCATTTAATTTCTGATTCTCCTTTCATGCACCCTTCACCACTCTTTCTTAGGAATGCATAGAACTATATAGCTACTTAGAAAAAAAAGTTAATGTCAGCCTAATTTCACAGCCTAATTTTTATTGCATTGCATATAAATACATTTTTAAAGAGATTTCATTGCATGGGTTCATACTCTCTTTAGCCAAAGGGAAGAAGTGACTGAAAATTAGGGGGTAAAAAAAGGCCAAAGTAACATAACAATGGAAAAACAAATAACATATGTGTTATTTTTCTAGATTTTTTACTATACCTTTTTTCACTGTATTAGTCCTCTAATGCAACAAAAACTTCAAGCCACAGAAACAGACATCATCATATAGGAAATGCCTGATATGCATATCTAGTGAAGCTTAAATGTCTGATATACACTGTGAAGCTAAAAATGTTGTCTAGAAGGCATTTCCAAGATCAGTTGAAAAGTTGATTGTTATGTTATTGTTATGCAATAAAGAACAAAGAAGATGAGCATTGTCACAGTATTCTATTCAAATTCATTCATTAAATGCTTTCAAAATCTGTTTAAAGTGAGAGTATACACTGGAGCACATATTACGTGTAGAACTTAAGTTGCATAACCTGCCCTGAAAACAAAAAGGATTCTATCTGGTTAAAAGGTAGAGAATGGTAAATGGAAACTGCATTTCAAATAATAGGCTTTATGCTCAAATTCATAACCTCATCTCAGGGAGCTTCCAAGCAGCCACTCTAAAATTAGGATAATATTTTACTGTGCAGACTATAACTTCTTTGTTGTGCTTTGTTTTTTTTTCTCCTTAATACAAGACTGAAGAGCAAGAATTGGGAGGATAAGAAAATAAGTATCTTCAGAGGTCTTGGTCCTACCTTAGTATGTGTGGATCCCAACGTTATTCAATTCAGAATACTCATTGCTATGAATCTCAATAAGCTTTAAATATTCTTAGGCCATATGTTTATATCTAAATTTTGTTTATCTTTGACATGGGAAAGAGCTAAGAATAGAGACATCTTCTAGATCCAATAGAGACTTTAGTAGTTAAAACAGTTCCAAACCATCATTATAAAATAGTACCCTGACTCATGCAGAAAGTATGTGTAAAATTGTATGATAAGGAATAGATTTATTTGGCTAGGAACAGAGAAGCAAAGTCAGTGGAACATCCTGTTTGTGGTATTTTTTAAAAATATAGTCAGTATGTACTGTTTGTCTGGACTTTAATGTACACACTAACTAATATTTTTATAGTGATCACTCTCCTGAAATGCAAATAACAGATTCTACTAAGTCTTTCAATAGGCTGCTGATTGTGTCGTTATTTCACTCTTGGGGAAAAAAAAGTTAATAAAAGATAAGGTGCTTTTGAAGAAGGTGAGATTACATTATTTAAAAATTATACATTTTATAAGATAAGGTTTAAACACATGTCAGAAGAAGTCAACATTGTGTTATGAATGGTAGTGATTGTGTTATCTGTAACTTTGAAGCTTTACGTACTGATGTGAACAATTGACTTCGTTGTTTTGTCATTACCATCAGCATTCCTCTTTCAGAGCTGCTGAACTGACTGCTGTTTGCGCAGTAAGAAGGAAAGTTTGTTTACCCGCTAATATTTCATTGATTGTTTAGCCTGAGTTGATAGTAATTTTTCATCTTCCTGTCTGCTGGATCTTTTTTTTGCCTGTATTGTAAAATTGACTGGATAGCTAAGTCCTTCACATGAATCATTCATTTAAAATAAAATCTTACTTAAATTGTCAAGAGCAGTTCCTAAAATTTGCTAAAGTTTATAGATGTTGTTACTACCATTTTTATCTTATTTCTTTATGCTATTATGCTGGCAGCATTTAGTAAATATTTGGCCATCAGATCAATGTCTAGTAGCTAAAACACAAGAATAAATATTTATTTTTAAATAGCTATATAGATTTTGCCTTAAAGTGATATTATGTATTCTACAAACTGCGGTGTTTTAAGGGGACGAATAAAATAAAGACGTCATCATATTCTTTCTGTATTTGATAAAGTATAACAGAAAATATGTGAAAATTATTTTCCCTTCTTCATTTTTGTTCTTCTCTAGGCTTAACTTTCCTTCAGTAAATGGAAAGAAAAATTAATTTTACTCTACTCATTTCATTTCGAATCAAAGTTTAGATAATAAGAACAGTAGTAAAATCTTTGGTTAAAAAGGAGCCAAACCAACAGCAAGAGATCTTACGACCCAGAGATATGTTGCATGTTCCTTCCAAATAAATTAATCAGATTTATTTTGTACATTGTAACTATCAGTAGATATTTTTGAGGGTTTTTTGTTGTTCTTGTTTTTTGTTTGGTTTGGAGATTTTTTCCTTTTTATCTTATTTTGTCAACTTTAAATTGTTACAATGTAGATCGCAAAGAATTTTTTTTTCTGGAGATGTCTAAATTTATAATGATTTAACTGCAGATTTTACATTCTTAGTGCTCAGTTTTCAAAATTTAAACTAGATTTTATTGTTAACAGTGAAGAATATTGAGAAAAACATGCTGATAAATGTTCCTTTATAAAAATCCTGTGGATACACTGTATTCATTGCCAGAAAAATACAGATTACTGGCTTTTCTGTAGTGAGAACAGTGAGACTTAATAAGCCAAGTAAAGCCTCCAGATGAAATCCATTACTATGTTATTTTGTTGCCCATAGGTTGTAATAACAGAATGCTTTGTTCACTGCAGTACCACAAGGCCTTTTTTTTTTTTTTCTGGTCAAAATTAAAATACAACAGTAAAACAAGTTAGAAGCTTCCCCTTCCTGCCACAGAACTAATCCAACATTTTTCCCTTCAAGAGCACTGAATTCATATTGTACAGCAAAGACATAAATTCAAGTTCATTAAAGAGAGAAACGTCATGCAAATAATTTCAGCATTTTCACATAACAAATTTTTGAATGGACTAAAATGATGCAAAAAGCTCATCAGCATTCTAACATTACTTGTATGATATTAATTGTATGATCTACTGCTGTTAATTTGAAGACAAAGAATTTACAGGAACAGATTATTTGTATTTTCAAGAAAACCAAGAGAATAGTCTCTCCTCATCTAGAAGGCGTAAGAATATGACTCTTCTCCAAAAATATGTATTATATGAAAGAAATAATTTCTGTAGTCACAAATATTTTAAGCATTTTTTTTATTTGACAAAAATGTGGCACTTATAAAAAGTTGCATTGATTCTCTTTAAAAGAAAAAGGAAAACCCAAGTTAAAAAGTCATAGGAGGTCATAAAAGGAATCAGAACCCACAATAAGGTTAGAATATATTTACAGATGTGAACCATGCCAGTGAGTTCAGGATTACCAGCAAGTTTTATTTAAAGGAAGTGTTTGTTTCTGCAGGAATAGTGCCTATCTCCGTTGTTACTGTATTTGTTTTGTTGTGTTTTTCTATGATAGGATTTATGATAAATTTATGATTATATGTACCAGAAGGAAAGGACGTAAGTGGGTAGATTTGATATTACATGTAACCCACATGTCAAAATGTGCGACTTGCAAAGCAGGAACTTATAAAACCAGGAGGACGTTTGCCAACTTGTTTTGTGGCATTCTGTAAGACAGGATTTTTAAAGAGTGATTTTTTAAAATAAGAACATAAAGACTTGGCTTTTATGGCTGTTCTGACAATCTTGGCATACTGTAGAGTCAAGGAGAAGTAAGGCAATTCTGCTCTTTATTGCAGCAACAGTTTTCCTTAGAATTAAATGCTGATTTAATTGACAAGTGGTTGGATAAAGAGGACACTGAGGAAAAAGCAAAAGGCAGAAGTGAGTGTTGATCAGGTTTAATTGATATGGCTGTGTGAGAATGTCAGTGTTTTCCCATTTCTTTTCTGCAAATGGATTTCATAGTAAAATTTTTCTATTACAGCCAACTCAGCTACTTTGTATCAGTTTCTTATTACTACAACCCTTGTCTTCACTCTCATTTGGGAAGAGCTGACATTTTTTAGTTTCTAAAAGTTTTATTGTGATTTGTACCATTGAATTTGTCTTTCTGTGGTTCATGTTTGCCTTGTAAGATTCCCATCCTGTCTCTAGTGATGGGCTCTGGTTCTCTCTGTGTCATCAGCACGTGCCCAGCTTTTGTGCAACTGACATTATCAAGGATATAAAGATGAGAGCCATTCAAAGATCATCCCATGTGGAATCCTCTAGCACACCAACAACGACTGCATCTACACATGTTGTCTCCTTCATTATAATTTGCTCTCTCTTTCTTCTCAAAAAAACTTATTAACTTACCTTATAATTCTTGGACTAATCCTTTACTTCCCTGTGTAACCTCAAAACTCCTACACAACACTATGTCAAATATTTTACTGAAGTAGAGATTAAAATGATTGTATTTCCTCTGTTTAGAGAAATTTATCTTATCAAATAAGTTTACTTAGCTATTTTGGCATAGCTGACCCTCAGTAAATCATTTTCCATTTACTGTTGTAGCTTTATTTCTTCTTTAATTCAGAATCCATTCAACAACCTTGGTATTGCACTTGGTGAGTCAGTTTCTCCACTTATGAAATGGTGCTCAAAAATACATGACTTTCAGATATTATACGGCAATGCATTGTCATTGCTAAAAAGCTTTGTGATCCCTAGTAGAAAACTATCTGAAATACTGAATACTCATACTGTATTTTTCATGTGCTATATTCAAAGAGGTACCTCTAAGAGTTGTATTATGTCTATTGCTCAAAGAGCTCTGAGTGGATGCTTTCATTTGAGAATGTTATTTTAAATTAAAACATTTTTTTCTTAATTGTCAAAGCATATCACATTTAGAAGCTGTCAATCAAGATTAAATAAACTCAAACTATCCTTGTGTTATATATAAGATATAATGCTTTGATAAAAAATATGAGACAGTATATGATATAGATAAATCTATATGTCAAGCATTGTCATTAGTATTAATAATTTCAGACTCTTATCTCTCATATTTGATATTTTCTGACTAAATTGTGAATATTTGATTAGTTTTAATTTTAAAGCTTTCTAATTAATTAAAATATCCATTCACATCTAATCTGAACATGAGAAAAAAAGAATGTAATTAACATGGAAAATTTCGAGTAAAAACACATGATATTGGTTTTATTATTAATTTTTGGGAAAAAAAATCAATTCATATCAATCATTACACCATAAGCAATTACTTGTACTTCTTTTTATAGTTCTGTTCCCCCTCTGTCTATGTACCTGAAAGAGAAGGGAAACAACTGAAAAGGAGAAAAATATTCAAAATGCAGAAATGAATATTTTTTCGATTTGTCAGGTATTCAGTGGAATCATCTTTGCATTTTTCAAAATAAATTCCATAGATCTTAAGAAAACTAACACTGAAAATTTTTTGCAGGAGCTAACATAAAAATTCACTGGACTGAAGAAGACCCAATTGTTTTCTAAGATTTGAACCATCCCAAGCAATTTTACAATAATTGGTATTTTTCTTGCCATTATTTTTATAATTTTATTATTTAAAATATACAGAATATGATTGCATTATTTTTGTAAACTATTACCCAGCATTTTAAATATTAAATATGAAAATCTGAAAAAATAGAGCATGTTTATTTCAATAGTTTAATGTAAGTCCTGAGACGTTCCACTGAAATTTTCTGAGATGGCACATTTCCTTCCTGGCAAGATCTCATTTGAGGTTCACTACACCCATATCAATGAATATGCCTCTGAGATTGCATTACAGGAATGTACAAGGCTTCACAGAATGCAAAAGATATCTTAGAATAATTTTTAATGTATTACCTGAATTTTTTATTCAGTTAATTCCATAAAACTTTGTTGTTTCAAAATACTATTTCTTCTAAAACATACTAACAGACATAATATTGATTATACAGAATCATACCTTTCTTTGAAAGTCACATGACATCATTAACATCAGAATAACTTTTTCTACTTTGATTGTCAGAAGAACCAAAGTTATTTATTAAGCCTGTCATATTTTTTCACAGATGGCCGTTTAAAATTCTAACCATAGTTAAAAATCCCAATATTTAAAATCCAATGTGCACTTAGACTACAATTTTAAAGGAATAAAGCAGTTATACTCTCAATCAAAAATTATTTATAATAGTAGATGCCAGATTATGGATCTGTCTGTTTCTAACATGTCTTACTTCTCCATTTGGGTTTATCTAACGAAACATAACGGGAGCGTCTGCAAAATTCTGTGTATTGGTGGCCTGCCCCCACATTCTCCAGACCTCACCATCCCAATACTGACCTTCTTAGATATGTTTTCTCATGAACATTGCTAGGAAACTCAAAATTATATTATCTAGTCCTTTTGTAGGTATTGTTTAATCTTTGATGATTTTGACTGAGCTTGACTTTCGTTCCATGTTTCTTCTGTATGCATAAATTCAGATTCATAAATGTTCCTGATGCTTCTCCTTGTCTTCAGATAACTTTCGTTGTGAATGGAGCTCTCACTTGACTGCCCGTTAAGACATGACTTTATTTGTTACTCAGTCTCAGGCTGTATTTGTAAAAAATATGAATTTTTTAAGGAATTTTCTTTTTAGGCATGCTTCTGCTTCTCACTTCACTCTTTTGAATTGAACCTAGCGTGCCTATGAACTAGATTCTAAAAGCAATTAATAATAAACTCTTGTGAACTCATTCCTGTGTCATGACTACGATGCAAATTATTTTTGTGGGATAAGAGTTTCATAATTAAGTTTTACCTATATGTTGCTCATCACCTTTTATTTCTCAGATACTAATGAATAAGATCAGTTACAAAGGAGGAAAGTTGTTAGGAAATTGAAATTTGAGATTGCTTTCAACAGTTGCTGCTGAAAAGCGTAAAACCAAATGGACTCTACTTCAGACACTAAGATGCAGCAGACAAAACTATTATTTCATCCCCTGTGGGCCACTGTCTCTGTTCACTCTTACTTTTATGTCATCATGTTAGTTTGACACCTATAATATGTTTAATAGGATTTTCTCAGATGTTATTATTGGCTAATGATTCTGCTTTTCCATGGAGATGGCAAAAATGAGAAGTCACACAGTTTTGTTTTATGTAGCTCTAGAGGGACAGTCTCAACCATAGTACTCTATGGGAGAATGTACTCTTCAATGAATGGATAGGAAGTTAGCCTTTAACATTTGGATTGCCTGCTTCAGTTTCACAAATCAGGCTAGCAATCATATGCATCTTGATTCATATATTTTACACTTCTATTGTTTAAAGAGAACTAAAGCAATGATTGATTTGTAAAACATTATGAATGTTCTTTATGAAACAATTTGTTTTCTAATGGAACAGTTGTCACATACTGATATCTGCAGATTCTGTGAGATCTTGTTTCATTGAACAAACTGGTCTATACCAGTTGTACTCATCATATCTATCTTTAAAGCTTTATCTTCCAAAACTATAGGCAGGAACTATTAAATTACAGCAAGTTTTACATTTCAGAAATAGCCATTGGAAAAAGATAATAAACATCAGTACAAGTGGAATTATTGCCAAGCTTGCTACTGTAAATCAGCGGCAAAATATGTATGTTTTAATGAGTTCTTCAGAAATCTTAAATTCTTCATTCATTTTTAGTTAAAGATCAAGGGATAAAAAGTATAATAATGTTTGCATAACGTGAGCAAAAGAAAAGCTGTTCTAGATTTTCTATGCACTTGAGCTTCACTACAAAGCCTTTCCACCTAACTCCAAACAATCCCTCATTGTGCTGGAATGTTTCCTTAAAAAAAAAAAAAAAAGCAAAACTGAAAAATAAAAAGTAATTTTATTAAAAATTGAAATCTTAGGAAATATATTTTTGTGGATCATAAGTGAAGTTGCAGTGAGGAATTACTGTGGTTGCTTAATTCCTTCCATTTTTCCAGCTCTATCTAATAAAGCATCAGCTGCTGTCTGAGATGGATGCAGATTGTTATTTGGCTATAATTTTGAAAGTGGCACATTGTCAGATATTCACCATTATTAAAAAGTGGTGATTGTTTTCAAATTTATAACTTTCCTTTCTCTAAATCAAGAGTGGCTTAGCAAATAATTAATGATTTTTTGATAAAAAATTGAAAGCATTTCTCCCTGCATTTTTGCACTATCTACAAAGCAGTTAGGAAATGAAAAATTTGTTCAAGAATTATTTTGGTTTGATTTCTTGTTAAAGAAATATTTTAGAAAAGTTCTAGCTAATAAATATTAAAAATGAATAGCAAACAAACACTTGGTTAACCAAAGAAATATTTTTTAAATTGAAGAACATTTTCAAGAAATAGAATTCTAAACATATATATATTAAACATATAGACATATACTTATGAACAAATATAGATTTTCCATTAAAGAGTACATACATGTCACATTATCAGATCTGACTTTTCTTGTTCTTCACACTGAGAAAGTTCAGATGGGAAGGCATACAAGGAAGGATATAACAGTAAGACTGCCCATCAGAGTTAGCCTTGTATAGATTTTATATAGTCACAGTATGTCTGAGTGTTTCCACTTCATAGATTACGTGGGGGGAAATGATGAGAAAGCTGGGGAGATGTAATATTTGAGTTAACAGAATGGATAACATATATGGATATTTACCATATATGCCTTTTCACTAGATATAGATATAGATATAGATATAGATATAGATATAGATATAGATATAGATATAGATATATAGATAGATATAGATATACAGATATATAGATATACAGTATTTGCTATACACATGTGGAAACTTTTTCCCCCAGATTTTATTGTCATTTATATATTATTCACTTGTACAAGGCCTGTATCAGAAAATTACAGTAACTTGGATAAGTGCTTGAGACACCCCTGGTTAAAAGCCTGCTTCTGCCTAAACAATGTAGAAGAAAATTAAGTGCATAAATTAGGAATATGTGGTGAACTAACCTTTAGCTTCTATTTAAGCCTTAGTTTTCCTTAGTGAAAACTATTATGTTTTTTTTTTCATTTAGCTCTTCTAAGAAGAGCTAATTCTAAATAAACTCAGAAATAGCAAATCCACACGAGTCTGTAATGATTGATCTTGAACTGTTTGGGAAGAAAGTCAAAAGCTGTGAGCTGAAGAACTGAACAGAGAATAGTAGCTAGGATCAAAAAAAAATAAAGAACCCTGTTCTTTTTCTTTCTCCCTGAGACTTCCATGCTTTTTAGTTCTCAAAGCCTGTAACACAATATAAAATATTTAAATACTTAAGAAAAGGAGTATAGCTGCAAATTAGTTTGTGCAGACAACATCAATCAGAAACAGAAGAAAACAGACAATAAAAGCAAACTTTCCAAGTCAAATGGTGTGTTTGTTTCTTCATTCTTATCCAGGGTTTTACTTATTATGTCCTTAGGGTAAAAGAATGCTTAATGTCCCATTTCTTTCACCCTTTGTGTGTGTACGAAAGAGGGAAGAGATGCTAAAAACGAACCTCCGTGGCCTTGAGGAAACACTAGACTCTTAAAACATCATTCTGCTGAACAGACATAATATCCAAGTTTGAGATGTCCAAGAATAGAATAATGGGGGAAAAAAATGGTGTAAAATATTAAATGAAATTTTTTTGGGGGGAGGTTTTTGGGGTTTTTTGGGTTTTTTTTTTTGCTATTCCTAAAGAGTTTTGTAAGGTAAAATGGTGGACGGTAAAAAGACATCAGGTGGTGTGCCAGACAATTTGTGGTCCCTTTTGAAATGGGCCTTTGATATTTTTGTGTCTTTGTACTACATCATTCTATCTAGCATCTGGCAACGATTCTGGCTTAGACTGAGTACAGCGCAAGGGTGACAACTTCTGTGTTTCTATGGTCATTGGCAGTTTGGTTGGAGTCCCAGTGTGCTCATGGGAGGTTTGCTTCCGGCTTTTTTTGAGAGAAGTGTCAATTCTAGATCTAATTGGTGGAATATTTAAGGTCACATTTTCCAGACTTCACAGAATAAAAGTGAAACAATTGCTCTCAATTTTTGCAGATCTTCGTGATGAAAAGCTGGGGTAAGAGAAGAGAAACCTTGAAATTCACTGATTAGAGAATTTTCCTGAGCCTTCCTATATCAGGTTTTTCTGATTTACTAGTTATAAAGATGGTGGAGAAATGGATAAGGCCTTCTGATCTGAAAAATCCAGACAAAAATTACAGAGTAGATGAAAAAAGAACTGAGAGAATGCTGCTAATAAAATTTATTTTGTAAATCTAATTCTAACTCAGGTTTTGTTTTACCACACTAACCCTGAGTAGCATCTCATCCTAAACATAACTTCATTAAGATAGAACTCAGGTGAACTGAAAGTAAACCTACCAGCATTTTGTAGGTTCACATTAATAAAATTTTCTCAAAGAAATAAAGAGCAAATTTACTGGTGAATGGGAACTGAAAGTGAGCTAAAAGAGAGGTGTTTCAACTACTCTCCCTTTATTCTTTATGAGAATATTTAATGCCATTTGACAGAAAAGGTCTAGGCTGCTACATGCCAATGAAAGCCAGAAGTACTGAGGAAGAAATGCTGAAGAAGTTACAACTAAATGCTATACCCCTAAATTGTTCCCTGGGGATGGGGGTGGGGCACCAGGAGTGGAATCCAAATGTCTAAGACCATTAAACCAAGGAGGTTTTCTTGCAATTCCAGTACTGAGTATTAATCTCACTCTCCTAAGCATATTCCATTTAAAGAAAAGAAAGTTCAACACTTGTGTTCTTTTTCCTACAAATCCTAGCATGAGATCTCAGATACACATCTGGAAAGAGAGAAAGGAAAAGCTGCTACACAAGTATTGCTTGTTCTCCCCCTGGCTATGTTGCCACTACAACCATCCATCACTGAAAAGTAGTCAGTCATAAATTTGAATTGAATAGGAGAAGTGACTGGACTGTCTGCTGCCTCAACTGAAACCAAAAGGCTTCTCAGTAGAATTTTTTTTCTTCTAATCACTAATGATATGATGCTTTCTTTAACATGTTGGCACTAGGCTAAAAATAGACAAGAAGAAAAGGCTTTAGCCATTTTAAAGAGCACAAGTGACATGCAGGCTGACCTCTTGACTGCATGTGTTACAGCTATAGGCAACCCAAATGGTGCCAGGTGGAGATTACACAGGGCAGAGCAACATCTGCTTCACTATCACAAGGGTAAATGATAGTTCCTCATGTTATGCCATAAACAGCCTGAGGTAAGAAGGACTGGTAGAGTTCCTGTCACAAATTAAACTCTTGCCAGCAGGTAGGATTCCACTCCATCTGTCTGTGTAAGTAGCTCAAACAGAACAGAAGCTACATAAAATATTATCCAGAGAGATAAAAGGCAAATAATGCAATTTATTTATGGGATAGAGCCAGAAATGAAAGCAAAACTAAATAGAAAGAGAAGATGTTTTTCCCTATGATGAATGGAAAGTGCTCTGCTGTTATATAATCTGTTTTCAGAGGTAGTGGCTAGAATTTCTGAAATGCCTTTTGCTTTTTTTTTTTCCTTTTCTTTTTCTTTTTATTACAGCTTGTTTTGCACACAGACAAGACACGGAGGCACAAATTATGTATCTTGAACATACACATGTCATGGCTCCCAAAACTGTATTCCAAATGTTTATTTAGTCAATTCCTTTTTTTCTTTATTTCCTATTTGAAGATGTTAATAAAATGATCAGCAATTGTGGTTATTCAGTCCACAAACAACTTTGTGAAGAAAGGAGTGTGAAATACATAAGCTAATACCTCCTTAAAGGCTTACAAATATGCCTAAGAAATAACTGTAAGTCACAAGGGGCACCTATATTTTGGATAGCAAACATAACTCTGTCCAGTGTCGTACACAGACAAGTTTAATGAATCACATTATTCACATTGTTCACACCTATTAGGAGACAGTACATAAGTTAACATTTCTCAATGAAAATGCAAGATGCACACAAAACAAATACATTGGGTGGGACAGAACTAAGTTATTCAATGAAAATTTATTTTCGTTTCAAGACATGGAATATTCTCAATTCCAACATAATTTTCATTTCCACTAATGGTCAGTTATGATATGTGTACATAAGGAAACCCCACATTTTTATTATCTAGGGAAAATGTATATCTACTATTCTATATGTGCTATTTTATGGCAAAACATGCAAGAAGAGGGCATAGGATGTATTCTAAAAAGAAAGTTTTTGACATAAAAGCCTGACCAACTTATGAAATTTGAGGAATAATTTCAAAATGTAACAGTATTTTTATTGAATAAAAATCATCTATTGTTTTATAAGCGTGTGGTATGTTTTAGAAGTATCTTAAGCTCTCAGTTCCTTAAGCTTGACTCATAGAAGAAAGAGCTTTAAGCAGTGATTAGTAGAAGTCAACCTTTAAGATATCTGAGTTCCTAAGGGTGCAAATCTATCCTAGTGGGATTTTCAATATCCTTTTAGGATATACTCACAGTTATATACTATCCACTAATTATGTCTAAATATTTCCAAAAAAAATTTACCCTTAATGAAGTATTTCTAGGATCAGACAATTAGTATCGAAATCACTTAGAACATTTCGGAAAATATTTCCTTTTATTTCGCGCAATAATAAAATGTGTTGTAGACTTTTGTGAGTCATGTGGTTTCTAAGACCATTTATTGAAAGTATTTCTGTGAAATATATAACTTGTTTATTTATTTGTTTAGGATCATAATAAATAAACTTCCAGAGATATCTGAAAATATTGTTTCTGAAAAATTAGCACTGTGTCACCATATACTTTTAATGGCTTTCTGAAACAATAAATGGCATTAGTTTTTAAGATCATCTTATGTTCCCTTTAAAACATTATATTGGAAAAACCTAACCTAAATATTCTTTATATGCTTTTAAACTAAGCATTAATTAGAAGAGCATATTTTTTGTTTCCTGAATCATAAGAAGTAGATATTCTAAATCCTCCAAGAATACCTCTATGTGCATTTGGTTTTTTATTAGAAAGAGCCGAGCTGGACTTTACATTCTAACACCAGGTATATATAAAATGATTACTTTGGTCAACACTGCTGAGATTAAAGTAAAAGTATTGCAGTATTTGTGCATACAGTCATTACAAGTAAAGGAAGCTTTTAGATGTAAATTTGTATATAAATGGTTCTACTCAAGTCAAAGAGGAGTCCAATGCAACAGTAGGAAAAAGAAATTACTGAGACAGCACAGAATTTAGGGTCTGATTTTCTTTTGGTAGAAAGGCCACAAGTCATGAGCTATTCAGGTAGAACTAAATGTAACACTGAATCAGTTGTCTTTTGGAATATACTAGAAAAGAAAATAAAACATGATACATGATTACACTTTCCATATTCTACCCTACTAGCATATACAATGCTATAAATTAAAAGTGAATATAGGACTAAATTTTTCTTGGAGCCATTAATTATATTGCAATTACAATGAACAAGAAACTTTCATTACTGTTGCCATAACAGCCTGCTATTGATCCATCACTGCCTTCATAATGCAAAAATAATGGTTATTGTAGCATATATGCTAACACCTCAGACGATGAATGGTTGTCATATTTTAAAGATATCAAAGAGAACACCTGCACTTATTGCTGGGCTATTGATCCTAAAGTACAACAAGAAGAGAAAAAGAGAAAAGAGCTTAATATGGAACTTTAAAAATAATTTTGCAGTGTTGATTGCATCTATACACAAGGAAGAAGAGAAAGCCAAATAGAATTTTCAGAATTAAATTACCAGACCAAAGAAGAAAAAGGTAACTAAAAGAGCTCAAAAATGACTTTGGAATGTGACAGTTTAAAAAAAGTCTAGCCATGTGCATTAAGGCAGTAGGTAGAGACCCTGAGATATTATTGTCTTCAGAAGCAGTACAGTTTGCTACTTTTGTATTTTTAAACTTTGTGAGTGTTAGTCAGGTGTTTAAATAGAGAAAATATAGATTCTAGATGATAATGACTCATCCAAACACAGTCAGAGTGGCCTAGAAAGTTTTTTTCTAACATTTCTGTCATCTAGAAGGAGTAGGTATAGGTCACTGAGGATGGGAGAAACAGAAGAGCATTTCACCAACGGGCACAGAACTGTGAGACAGTGGTTACGTTACTCATCAGGATACAGATTCAAGTTCTGTCTCTGGGGACAATAAATAAGGATCTTTGCTGGTTAAGGTGTTGAGGAATACATTCAGGGCAGATAGCCCTGGGTGCAGCTGCAGTGGAGCTGCAGGCTGAGCTCTGGGTGGTAGGAGACTCATGCAAAAGGCCCTGAATTACTTAACAAAGGGCAAGAGGACCTGCAGCCAGGGGACTGACACTCAGAGACATGGTAGGGGCTGACAAGGTCAGACTTTTCCTGTCTTAGACTGAAAAGTCCTTAGGAGAAAGGGGTGTCCTTTGTTCAGGCTCCCTCCTTGGAAGCACCCAGCTCAAGCTGTTATATCTTTATTTATATATTAAGCCATTTGAAGTATCTTAAAGACTGAGACTGCTATGGGAAATTTGGGGTTAAGTCAGTGAGGAAGCCTTGCCTGACAATATCAGTGGTGTCCGTAGGGAGTCAAGTGGGGCACCCCTCAGGAGCTGCCAGATGCCAAGGGGCCTCAGCCCTAGTTGAGGTACTGGAGTCTCTTGGATGGTCAGACAGGAAAGTTTCCATAACAAAGGAAGGTTTTGAGGCTATCCTTCCCATGGAATAGCCCTGCATGACTCGGTTAAGATGTGCAGCACCAACACAGGAGTCAAGCTAGAGGACCGCCAGCATTGAAAGACATATACAGTAGTTTCACGAATACAAGCCGCACGGAGTATAAGCCGCACTTCCGGTGCCTCGACAATGTTGCTGTCTTTGTCAATAGATAAGCCGCACCCCGAATATTAGCCGCACTTTCGTTCGTAGCGAGAATCCGTGCGCAGCTTTCACAAATTGGCCAATTAGTAACAGGATCGCGGCATAGCGGGCTTTACTGGCTCAGGGCGGGGCCAGGCAGGCTCGGCCCGCTCATGGTTGCTGATGGGGCCGGTCGGGTGGTGCTGCAGCCGCCGCCGGGCTCACTGGCCCCCCTCTCCCGTCAGCAACGCCTCGCTGCCGCGTTTGCTCGTCCTGCCGGCCGCCCTGCCGCTGAGTTTACTCGCCCTGCCGGCGGGCCAGCTGCTGCCGCCGCTGCCAGGCACGCCGGCCGCCCCGCGCCATGTTAGCTCGCCCGGTCGGCAGGGCTGCCGCCGCTGCCAGGCTCTACTGGTGGGGCGGCCGCCGCCAGGCTCGCCGGTCGCCCCCTCCCGTCTGCACCGCCGCCGCGTTTGCTCGCACTGGCCGGCACTGCAGGCCCCCGCACCGCTGGGCTCTCCCACGCTGCTGGGCCCGATTCTGCTGGGCTTCCCCCGCTGCCAGGCAGCCCCACCCGCTGGCCTTCCTGCTTCTGCCATGCTCCCCTGCACTGCTAGCCCCAGTTCTCCCGGGCTCCCCCGCCCTGCTGGCCCGGGCTCTGCCGCCCCCCCTGCCCCGCCCTGCTGGCTCAGGCTCAGCCGCCCACCCCCACACTGCTGGCCCCGCCTCTGCCAGGCTTTCCCACCTCAGCCGGGGCCGGCCGGGCTCCAGCTTGGCTTGGGGCTGCCGCGGACTCTCACTTCCGTGTTGGCAGATTTTAGAATATTGTTCATGTATTAGCCGCCCTCGAATATTAGCCGCACTTCCGGGTTTCCACCAAACTTTTGGTCAAATTGGTGCGGCTTGTATTCGTGAAATTACTGTATTTTCAACCTTGCCAATTTTCAGCAAGTTTGCCCTTTCCTTTTGCACTTCCTTCATGTACAAATTGCATTGTTCCCTCCAGTCTGGTGGTTTCATGTGATGATTTTTCACAGCGGTTTAACTATTCCCATCAATACATGAGGATTCTGCCTGTCAAAAGCACACATGCTTTCAGTGTGCTGTACTATGCCATGCCCATTCTGTACGACACTTTGAAGACCTCAGTCTACATGCATCCTCAACACACTATGATAAACATTTCATTCATAGGACACTTACTGAAAGAGAGAGAAAAGTTGCTATCAGTAAAAATTTTATCTATCAGTAAGCCATTACTTTTAAGAGTAAGTAAATCAAATGTATATTCATTTGAGACCAAGTTTGGGAAGAAAGAAAATCTACAGAGCAACCTGTAAGCAGATGGACAATATAATTTCTTTAAATGCAGGGTTTTTTTAATATAACGAATTACATATGCCCACCTGGGTATATGCTTTGCTAAAATGACTAATTTTAAATTTCCTGAATATTTCTTCACAAAAATTTGTATTTCAGGCAGTAATAGGGCTCTGTAGCCATTGGTAGGTGGCTGCCAGCAGGGAGCCATGCCTCCGCTTTCTGTTCATGCAGGTCTTGAGGCAGCCCCCAGGCAACTTGTCTAGGCTGGTTCCCTTGTGGCCTGAAGCCTGCTCCCTCAGCACTCGCTCAGCCCTCGTGGGCTCTGCTTTCACACTGCTGTCCATTTGAACAGCAAATCTTGTTGTAAGGATGGCCTTGGGGGCTATTCTCAGAGAACAGTCTAGACGTACATTATTGTGTACAGTCCATCTCTTTTGTATACAAGAGAGAAAGAGTTCAATGAAGCTTTTTCCTAATCACCATGTAGCATTCTGCCAGGCACAAAGCAGAAGAATGGCATTATGTATTTTATATAGGAACTAGGAACATGCAGTGATTACTCCTTTATTTCCCCTATCTCACTTGCTGATTTACCATTCACGTGCTGGGTACTCAGTTGCTCCTGTTCATTCAGGATGCAACTTTTTTGAAAACTCAGAATTGCTTTTTTGTTAACTGCATTGTTTATCAGAAAATAAGGTTAACTTTCTTTCATCCAAAATTATTTGTAAACAGAAAGTGTTCTATACTTACCCTATGGAGAAATAAAAACCTAAGGAAGAGAATTCTTATGCTTATAAAGGACAACAAACTGCCTTTTCTAGGACACTATTAATTCTCAGCCACATATGAGTGTAAAAAGTTATATTTTGTCTGTCTCTCCAGTCCACTTGTAGGTGTTTATATTAACAGATAAGGAGGCTGCCACATACTTCTGCTGATTTGTTGCAGAGTTGCAGTGCTTTACAAAGGAATTTGCATGTTTGGTGAAGAGATATCTACATTTTCAAGGGAAAGGAAGAGTTGTCTGAATTGAATTTTCATGGTGGCTAAGTATTAGAAAGAATTTAGTGAAGAAAGATTTTCTTATAAATGCATCCTTGAGAGAAAAAATAATGTAAAACTAAGTCATTGGCACTAGACAGTAGCATAGAAAAGACAGTCATATATTATTAGCATACTAACTGAAACATTGAAAGTGTAAGAATTTTAATTATGAAGAACTTTGAATAAAAATATACAAATTTTAAAGCTAGAAATTTTATGCATGTTTAGTTCTATCAAAAAAATACCTGTAGACAACTCACAAGTAGCAAATTATCTTCATTTTAATCCTAAGAATCTGTGAAACAATGTTTGAAAGAAGCTGTATCATCTTTAATTTTCCTTTTAAAGACAGCTAGGTGTCCTTTATAAATATCCTTTTTCAGCTGGGAGAGTTTTAGATGCTTCTTTCATCACTACTTGCTACACAAGTGGCCAAGAAAGATAATGGGAGGCTGGGATGCATTAGGCCAGTGGGTCTGGGGCAGGAGATTCTGTCCCTCAATTCAGTCCTGGGGGCCTCCCCTGGAGCCCTGTGTTCAGTTCTCAGCTCCTCAGTACAAGAGGGAGACAAGGAGTTTCTGGAGAAATACCAACAGAGGGCTACAAAGGTGATTAGGGAACTGGAGCACCTTATTAATCTTCAATATTTATCCTAGTAGTGTGTGCAAACATCTGAGTTGTGATGCTATCAGGCAGCTTTACACATAAATTCTGAGCAGATTCCTGAAATAAACACCCACCAGTATATTTTCTGTGTTCTCAAACTTAGTCCAGAAGTTTATCTAGAATAAGTTTATTGGATTGATCAAAAGGATGGAGACAGCTTCTATTTTCTTCCAATTAACTACTTCAGCTCCTTTCTCTTCCACTGACTGATATGCATTTGGATTTTGAAGTCACCAAATATTCTGGCATTCCCAAAACTGATTTACAAGATATTTTCAGTTGGGGTCTGTTTCTAAAAATATGCCTTCTCTGATGCAGATACACATTTTTAGACAGACCTCAATCTCTCCCAGGTCAGATATTTTGTTTTATAGAAAATCCTCAATTATTTAGCTCCTTTTTTCTGACTTTCCCATATATGTGATCAGACACATAGAATAGATGTAGTCCTTATTTCATTCACTAGACTTTGATCCAGCAGGGATAGAACATGTGCTTACTACATTCAGTGATTTATATTGAAAAAACAAGTAAATGATAAACAATAATGAAAATAGAAGAAGCAGACATTTAGGATTATTATTATCATTATTATCATCATCATTATCATGATTATACCTAATAATGTGTAATACAATACTACTGCTAATATTATTCAAGTTTTCATACTCCAAGTATAGTACTGCCTTGGAAAATTTAGAGGATTTTATAGTGCTGTGAATGTGCATAAACCTCTATAACAAAGCAGGAAAATATAAAGATCTTCAGAGAATGAAAACCCCTGAAAGTATCTCTGTTAGTGACTGAAAAATGAACTTGAGCTCTAAAGCTGTAACTTTGCCTCTGCAGGTAATAAACGGAGGTGTGATAAATGTGGGGTTTGGTGCAATTTCTTTTTTCCTTTACAGATGCGGATGTTGTTTATGAAATGTGTTGCAATATAATGTAATTATGTTATTTCAGGCTACCTACAAGTTATTCTTTACAGACTTGGTTACAACTTGGTTATAAAACACTCTTAAAATAAATTATAGGGTGTTACGATGCAAACCAGAATCTTAGGGAGTGTCTGTATTTAAATTAAGCTAGAATCACCTCTTTAGGCTAATATTTAAATAAAAGTAATTTATTCTTATTTCTCTGCAGTGATGCTCTACTGTGTTTCACTGAAAGCAGATCTGTACCAAACAACATCAAATGAAATGAAGGTCTATCATGTCTGTGACCATCTTAATGTATGAAAGTTCAAATTTTATTATGCTTGTTAAAGTAAAAAATTAAATAATTTATAATTCTGCAACAAACACTTGTACAATTTTTTTTACTCCTGCTTACATAAACTAAATATGCATAAGGCTCTGCCATTTGGTTGTTAGATGGCAATTGCTCACTTTTGGTTCAACTTGATTTCACTGTTCTTGCAGTCATACCATGAACTCACTAGTGCTCAAGTTTCCCAGGCTGAACCAAAGGACATACAGTAACATTAATATTTTTTACTTTGAATAGACAAAAAAATGTATTTCTCAAATTAAGGGATCACTTTCAATCCTGGGGGACTTTCTTTTTGAAACTTATATGAGAAGGAGAAAAAAATGTTAATTGAATCTTCTCATTTACACCTTCCATCTGTTTTTGTTCCAGCTGCATCTGCTTAGATACTTGAGAAGCAGGTCAAAATAACACTTAATGGGTCTCAGCTGATTATTATAGTAATATAATAAAACTGCTGCAAGTAGAAAGTTGAAATGGGGTCTCCATGTTTGTATTAAATGAAGAGAGTTGAAAGTAATTTTCTTGGCTTTAAAGGTTATCAAAACAAGTTGGGGAAAAAATGCATAATTCTCTTCCACAGGGAATTGAGTCTTTTTATTTTTTTTTTTTTTTTTTGCTTGCAGAAATTTGGCCATTGTTTTCAAATCGTGATAGTTATTGAGAAATTGCTATTTTGCCTATTTTTTTTCATCAAGTGCTATGTTTAAGTGTTTTTTTTCTTCTGAATCTGAAATTTCTGCCTAGTATTCTGTCTTTTCTAATTCTTTATGTTTAAATATTTTTATATGCACTCTTATAGTCCATATGGTGTGTCTGAAGATTTCTTTTATGGTATTTAACTTCTACCTTTGGAAAACTAGCCACTTTATTTCCCAGATTTAATCTTGTAATTTCAGTAGCCAATGATGCAAGTGAAGCAAATTGTTTAGAAATGTAAAGGATTTTTCTTTCCTTCTAAATATTTCTCTCTTTAAAAAATTTTGTTATCTTATGAAGGCAAGCTTCCAGGTTTTTATCACCTACTTCACATTGCTAGAAAAAGAAAATATAGTTTCCTACAGAAGAAAGATTTACCGTTTTTACTGGTAAGGTTTATATTTCTCAACTCCGTCCATCTAAGAGTTTTGTTATTTC
This sequence comes from Catharus ustulatus, assembly GCF_009819885.2. Classification (NCBI taxonomy): domain Eukaryota; kingdom Metazoa; phylum Chordata; class Aves; order Passeriformes; family Turdidae; genus Catharus; species Catharus ustulatus. The sequence goes on along the minus strand of NC_046262.2, from coordinate 16,025,792 downwards.
TCTACCAGATTTGGAGAGACAGACAGCAGTCAAAATTAATTAATTCCACCTCGGGACTCCATTCACAGAATCAAATATTTATGTGTATATACATTTGTAATTATAATTAATGTACTAGCTGAGTCATTCTGAGCATATTAATAATTTTCTATCCTGTGAGTACTTGTCCAACATGAAAAGAATATTTGTGAATATACTGAAGGGCTTCTACCTACTACACCCAATGATCTGTGCTAATTAAATGTTTGCAACTCAGAGGAAAGAATTTTGCTCCACAAAAGAGTGGGCTGCTCTTACAGAATGTCCCACAGAAGAAAAGGGGACTAAGAAGAGGAGAAATTGTGGCAGATAAAGTCAACAAAGGCTTTGGTGAGGTAAATACTACCAGGTGCACACAGAGTGAAAAATAATGACGGCTATTCTGAGCACATTTATCAAACCAGGCACATAGGTGGGCAAAGATGGAAGCATGTGTGTCTTAACAGACTGGTGAACATGGACAGGAATATCCTTCACCTGTTTGGGCTCAGAGATGTATAAATAGAAGGAGACTACAAAGCATCCAGATGTGGAATTAAGCTAAAAGAAAATTAATAAAAATAGTCCTTTTAACAGATTTTCTGGGAAAAGTTTGTAATACGAAAGAAAAGCGGTGGTGAAATCTTAAAGATCAAGGCTAGTGTAAAGATTACAGAGCAGGCTGATGATGCAGATTTGACAGAATGGCAAATGAGGATGCTTTTCTTGCCCTGAAATTGTAGACATTTAGTTGAATGGTTTTGATGTCAGAAGGTCTGCCTAAGATTAAACAAGAGGAATGTTGTCAAATTATGAAAAATAGCAAATGAGATGAGTGCTAAGTGCTACTGGAATTGAAGTAGAATCTAACATTAGTAGGGTGTATATATAAGATGATTATCGAGGAACACACAAGAAAAGCTAAGTGCCAAGGAATTAATGTGTAAAAAATCTGTTCCTTTTCTCCTATCTTTTTCTTTAAAATCAAGTTCTCTAGCTTCACCTGGCAGCAATAATTATCCTGTGTTTATTCCTGTTCTGAGAACGTGTCCTTTACTTAACTGTACCTAAGCACTCCTAACTACTCTGATTTACAGACACTTTTCTAAACAAATGCATTTCTAATTTTCTTTGGATCAGTATAAAGTTTAATTCATAGTTTATAGTTGGTTAGAATGTAAAACACATACCATAAATCCATAGAAAAGAATTTGAGGCTGATTAAATATAAATGGCTGGGATGATGAACGGAGGTGCAATCAAATCATGCTTTATAGAGCTGGGAGGGGAAGGTTTTTAAAAGGTTCGGCATTTTGCTTCAGAGAAATTTTGCAATCATAAAACAATGCAAACACCCAAACTTACATGAGGATACATTCTGGTCACAGCTCAAATTATGCATGTTTTAAATATTAGTGACATAAATTAAAATGTTATTCCTTCAGAATATAAAACCTCTGTGGAAGTGAAACTGTGACATTCTTTGAATGCTTCTGTTTTCTGACACTGAGCAGGCTACCTCTCTGCACAGAGAGTCAGAAGTGGAAGCTAGACAGAAAGTATATGAGGTCACACTAAAAGAAGGGTATATGAGAAAGCAGGAAAATAAATTTTAAAAAACCCAAAACAACAACAACAAACAAACAAACAAAAAACCCCAAAACAGCCCCCACAACAAAAGCAGAACAAGAAGCCAGAGTTTATTCTTTCTGATTATTAACAATTCCCTTCTTTGCCATGTCTCCATTTTGTTTAGTTTCCCATGAGAAGGAATACTGCAGAGGGCCTGTCTTTTTTCATATATGATACTTTGGTCCTGTTTATTGAGCCAAACACTTTGCCTGACTGATGGAGAAGTAGGAAAAGATTCACAAGGTTTAGAACCAGCACTCCTGATATTGTGTTCAGAACACTCTTAGAAGCCTCCACTCTTCTCACCAAGTACATCAGTGCTGAATGCAGAGAAGCACCTCTTATGTCAACTGCCCCTTATAGTTTTTGTCCTTTGGAATCACTTTTGTCAAAAGGTGCCACCTAAGACAGAAAAACTAGAGGGTTAAATTAAGTCCTAGTGAAATTCTCAGGCTCAGAGAGTCATGACCATAACTAATTTGATATCTCTTTTACATATCAAGTATTCATCACTATGTACACCGAGTAGAAGTTGCAAAGATAATCTTTTGGACTCTAAAAGACATGCTACCTATGATACAACATGAATTTCTAGTAGAGGCCTTGAAATAATTTTCTCATTTTTTTGACATGTTATCACACACCTGCTTCCAAGTAGTCATGAATATTTGAAAAAACGGAATGTATCTTTTAAATATCTGTTGTCCATGATGACAATAATCAGAGCTATCAACATTTTGAGCTGAGTGTTGTTTTTCAACCCTAGCCAGCCACTTGCTTGCTCCCTTACCAGAGGGATCAGGTAGAGAATTGGAAGGGTAAAAGCTATGAAAATCATGTGTTGAGATAAAGACAGTTTCATAGGGAAAGCAAAAGCTGCATAGAGAAACAAAGCCTTGCTTTGCACATTCCAGATCAAGTAATTAAGACATCACTTCCCATGGGCAGGGAGTGTTCAGCCATCTCCAGGAGAGCAGGGCCCCATTACACTAAAAGTTACTCAGGAAGATAAACTTCAATACTACAAATGTTCCCTCCTTCTTGTCCCCTGTTTATATACTGAGCATAATGTCATATGGTCTGGAATATCCATTTGGTCAGTGGGGTCCCCTGTCCTGACTGTGTTTCCTCCCAGAAAAGGCCTTGCCTCTGACTAAGCCCTGCTAAGCAATAACAAAAAAAAAAAAAAAAAAAAAAAAAAAAAAAAAAAACAAAAAAAACCCCTCTATATTATCAACCCTCTCCTAAACCTCATACCAGCCCCTGTGACAGAAATTACTCTACTCCAGCTGAAACAAGCACATATAGGTAGCTTCCTACTAAGGATCAGCCTTTCACACCTTCAGAGCAAATAGTGTGATTATTATCATGATTTTGCATCATGGGCAGAAATTGTTCATAATGGCTTTTAGAATCATGATATATCCAGTAGAGTTTTGGCATCTAGTTGAAAGAAAAGGAAACCAGCTGTTCTTGAGCTGACATTGCACAATCAGTACAGATTATATTTCTATTTATTTATGCATTATATATTTATACACATTTATTGAGAAACATGGCTGATTTCCTTCTCAGACTTACATGCACACGTGCCAGAACATGGAAAAGATATTTGCATGACAATATCAAGTTGGTCTTTATTTCCCTTTACTTCTCCTTTTTTTATTGGTTGGATTTATTAGATTTAGGAGTATGATCTTTCATTTTGATGGTTATAGCACATCAAGAAATTTTAATTAGTACCAGAATTTCAACACAGATTTTATGTAAAAACTAAGACATATACACATCTGAAAATCCATGAAAGGCTTTACAATTCACTTTTTCTTTTAGCTGCAAAAAGCACAAACTATCAGAACCACTTTTCTGTTTCACTTGTGTCTTACCTGGAGTGATTAAGAGGGAATAGTTATTCTCCTTCACTGCGCAAATCAGGAATGAGGCTTCTGAGAATGTTCTAGGAGGACTCTGAGGAATTTTCTGGCATGTACTAACTTTGGCCAGCCCCTCTCCGACCCACTCTCTCCTACTGCTTTTGTTAATCACATCATCACACCACTTCACTGTGCTGGGCAAAATAAAAATGCCATAGGTGTTACCCCTCCTTATGTCATTTGTCCCCACCTGCTTTACTTGCCTTGGTACCTCAAATGGCCTCATGCAAGGTCTGCAGAGGCATCTGTTGGTAGGACAGAAAAAAACAGCAGTATTGTGAATCTTCTGAAGGTGCAAGTGCTGTCCAGAAATACTGAGGTATAAAAGGTTCTGAAACAAACCCAGAAATTTCTTGCTCCTTATGGTGTACAGCTCAAATTAACAATTTATTTTCACTTGCTTCCTGAATGTTTGGGGTTTTTTTTCCTGGGACTTCTTTTCTGTTGCTCTTTTTGAAAAATAAAAAAATAGGAATTTAAAGACAGGACATTCTTGAATAAATTATCACTTCAGTTTCATAATCCTTCTTTGAGTTTATATTCATTTATAACATATGGCTGTAATTTTAACTTCAAATAGATCTGATAAAAATGGAAGGAAGCATTTGCCGGGAGATGGTCTTGAAATAAGCCCCAAATAAATACATTCTGAAAGCATTATTTGGATTCTGTTCCAAATATCATATTTGGTAGCTCACTTCAGTATGTCATCCTGCATATCTGGCTTATCCCCCTCCAGTGACAGGAAAACGCTGCTAACAGGATGAAAACATATATCTGTAATTTGCAAGGCAGGTCAGGCCACAGAAAAATTGCTGTGAAGTTTGTTCTTCAATGTAGGCACTAGTCAGCCAAACATTTATATGCATACTGAACATTATAGGTGTCCTCAAGCTTGTTCAATCAAGTTCTTGCAGGCTGCCAAGGGAGCACGTGCTTGTCTTCTTTGATGAAGCAATGGTGCAGCTGGGCTGTGGTCCCATTCTTTCATTGCTGGGATTTTTTAGGAGAGAAGCAGCTAAAAAAACCCCAAAGAACATTAACAGACGTGAATTACACTCTGACTGAAAACATGGAATCATAGCATCAGGACTGGAAAGGGACCCACAAGGATCTTCAAGGTCCTGGCCTAGCACAGAACAACCCTAAGAAACATACCATGTGCCTGAGAGACTCATACAAATGTTTTTTAAAATCAGACATGTTTGATACCATATCTGCTTCTCTGGGGAGCCTGCTCCAGTTCCTAGCCACCCTCTGTGTGAGAAACATTTTCTTAATATCCAATCTAAAACTTCCCTGACACAGCATCAGGCCATTCTTTTGTGTCCCATCACTGGTAACCAGAGAGAAAAGATCAGTGACTGCCCCTCCACTTTGCCCCACGAGGAAGCTTTAGACTGTGATGGATATCCCTTCAGTTTCCTCTTCTCAGGCTAACAGACCAAGTGACCTGAGCCACTCCTGCCTGCCAGGGCACTGCTGACTCGTATTCAGCTCATCATTGTCCAGAACTCACAGGTCATTTTCTGTGGAGCTGCTCTCCAGCCTCTTGTTCATGGGTCTGTGTGTACATTTCCCATATAAGAGTGTATGGACATGCTTGAAAAGTAATTAAAATGACAAATTATTTAGAGAAAATAAGATCATATTATTAACAGCTGTGAAAATTTTTAGAGCCCCTTCCAAAAGTAGTTGGTTAGATGACAGGGATAACTGTCCATATTTTACGATCTATGTATGTGGATAAAGGAATTTTAAAGTCTCTGCTAGTTCTAAGCAGTTTTCATGCTATATTCCACTATTCATAAGGTGTTTGAACCATGTGTGTGTGCATAGCTATTGTTAAAATCTAAAACATAAAAGTAATTAGTCATGGTAGGTTTCTTCAAATTAATTTTAATTTGTCTGGCATTTTTTTTAAGCATCTTGTGTCTTTTGAATGTCAAATGCCTGCACCTGGTAAAGCAAATGCAGTGATGTGCTGTATTGTTACTGCTTTCCAAAATCAAATGAACTTTGTTTTGAAACCTCCCTGCCACACAATCCTTTCATTTATCTTGGAATAAAATCATATTATTTTATTTCTGTCATATATTCTTACTAATGCTATTATACCCTGACTCCATGCTCACAAGCCAAGCAGAGATTACATTAGGATCCCAAGCCATTACTGTATGCACTCCCCCAGCACAGAGTCCTGCTGAGTGAGCTTGCCATTTTGTGGGACTGAGCTTCTGCTGACAAAGCCCTAACGCCCTTAACACTGCAGAAGTCCTTCCTTCCCTTTGGCCGTGGGTGGGGCTTCCTATACTCCAAGAAGGAGATCTATTAGGTGTGGTCAGAAAATTTTGCCTATTTGATTCTTATTCTGGTACAATGTGCTAACAGACTGGTTGTATGCCTGGGATCTAGCATTATTTGAAGAAGAATTGAGAATTATTTGAGGAAACAGGTTTTGCTGCCAGTTGCTCAGCCTCACAGTTCTAAAGAAGTTCTTCAGATACCTTCTCTATTAACATAGATGCAGGAATAGTGCAAAATTCCTCAAGACACAAAGCGAGGCAGACCTGGAATGCTACCAAGGTTCTCTGAAGGCTATTCTTCCAATATCTGAATACCACAAGTCAAGTAAGTGAGGCAGAAGGCTGCTTGTCTGAACAGGAGTCTTCTCTTGGAAATAAGTCAAAAAGTGAAAACGTATGTCCAGTGGAAGCAAGACTGGGTGACATGGGAAGAACACAGAAATGCTGCTTGTCACTGTAAGGAGAAATTTTTTGCACTCAAAGCTGTTGCTGGCCCAAAATGTGAGGGGCAATAAAAAGACTTTCCTGAAATATATTAATGGCAAAAGGCAGTGTAAAAATATCATCAACCCATTAGAGTATAAGGATGGTCACCTCACAAGCAGTGACATGGAAAGGCAGAGGTGTTTAACACATTCTTTGCCTTTGTCTTCAGCATGGATGGTGGAACAAGGGGGTCTCACTGCCCTGAGCTGGACGATCAACTCCCATCAACCCCGAAACTGAGCAGTATTAGCTGCTGCAGCTGGATCCTTACTAATATATGGACCCAATGGGATTAATCTGAGAATCCTCAAAGAACTGGCTGACGTCAATGCAAAACCTCTCTCAATGATTTTTGAGCAGTCTTGGGAATCTGGAAAGATCCCAGATGACTGAAAACTGGTGAACATTTTCTTGATTTTCAAAAAAGGCAAAAAAGAGGACCACAGAAACTACAGGCATGTCAGTCTGACTTCAATGCCTGGTAAATGTGGAGAAGAATTGTGGGTGCAGATTGAAAAGATTTGAAAGTAAAGCAGTTGTTGGTCAAACCAGCACAGCTTCATCAGAGAAAAGTCCTGCTTATCAAATCTTACTTGATTTTACCACAAGGTAACCCACCTACTTGATCAAGGGAAGACAGTTGATGTGATATTTTTTTATTTCAGTAAACTTTTTGTTACTGTCTGTCTCTTCTTGTTATCCTTCCAGCACACAACTGGATAAACACATCTTGCAATGGGTGAGCAACTGGCTCACAGGTCAGGCACAAAAGGTTACAGTGAATGAGGTGACATCAGACTGGGGACATGTGACCTGTCACAAGTGGGGTTCTGCAGGGTTGCATCCTCTGCCCTGTGCTCTTTGATTCTGCACCTGGGATGGGGCAGCCCTGGATGCACAGACAGACTGGGCAATGAGAGACTGGAGAGCAGTGCCATGGAAAGGGCCCTGAGGTTCTCGTCCATGGCAAGTTGAACATGAGCCAGCAGTGCCCTGGCAGCCAGGAGGGCCAAGTGTGTCCTGGGGGCATCAGGGACAGCATCACCAGGCAGGCAAGGGAGGGGATTGTCCTGCTCTGCTCTGCAGTGGGGCAGCTTCACCTCCAGTGCTGTTGGCAGTTTGGGTGCCACAGTATAATGAAGTTATTAAACTATGAGAGAGCATCCAAAGCAAGGCAGCAGAGACTGAGAAGGGCCTTGAAGGTAAGCCTTATGAGAGCAGATGAGGTCACTTGGTCTGGAGGAGACTGAGGTGTGAGACCTCACTGCAGTTACACCTTCCTTGGTAGGGGAAGAGGAGGGGCAGGCACTGATCTCTGTGTGACCAGTGACAGGACCTGAGGGTGTGGCCAAAAATTGTGACAGGGTGGGATTAGGTTGGGGATTTGAAAAAGATTCCTCGCCCAGAGATTGGGCGCTAGAGCAGGCTCCCCAGGGAACCTGACAGAGTGTGAGAGTTTAGGCAATATTCTTGGGCACATGGTGTGATTCTTGGGGTGACCTGTACAGGGCCAGGAGCTGGACTCGGTGATCCCTGTGGTCTCTTACAATTCAGCATGTTCTGTTGTTCTGTGATCTTTTTGTATTGAACAAAGACTCAGTCTTGAGGTACATAGAGGTGGCAGCAGTAAATCCTGTCACTGGGTGCTGGATCCAGGGGTACAGCAATGTGCCTGGAGTCAGGGAAACTCAACAGAAAACAGAGCTAGAGCTCTGGCTGGCAGCTCTAGCAACAGAGGTTGATGCAGCTTGCCAGGAACAACTGCCCCTGTGTAGAGTTGTTACCAGGGACAGCAAAGAGGAATCAAGAGGATGCAGTGGTTTGTGCAGGAGGGCATACAAGAAGGTCCCTACACACTGCCTGTATTTCACAAATGAGGGAGGTGCTCTAGGTCCCTGTAAGGATGGTGAACACTCACCTCAGAGCTAAAACCAGTGTTTCTACAGAGAAAGTCACTGAGAGATTCTTATGCTTACACGCGGATAGAGTAGATAAGGAAGGAGACAGTAGAGCCAGTAAGTCGTAGTAAGTGCACAGATTCTTCTCTTAGAGAAAAGGTAAGTACCTGCAAAAATGTGTATATATCTGTTGCATCAGCCATCTGAATTGAAGGAAATAGTTAAAAGGCTGTGTGCTATTATAGGGGCCAAGATTGGGATAGACAAGTGGTTTTAGAATCATGTTCCTATGAAGGGCACCACCAAAAATACAACTTATGACCCACACAAACAAGATTCTCCATCCTTTGATTTTTTACAATCAAGACCAGATATGAAGCTACAGCCCAAGAACAAGGTCTGCAAGGAGAAACTGTCCTAGAAACACACATAGAGTATTCCACCAAATGGAACAAGAATGGAATATAGTGGGTGGCTCTCTTACAGGATACTGAGATGTTCATCTGCTGGTTTGACAAGGAGTCACAAGAGGGACACTGCCTTCCAGGAGAAAAGGTCCAAAAAATTTTGTCTACAAATCAATGGGCCCAGCACCTATCCACTGTAGGGTGTTAGGAGAATTGACTTCATTGCAAGGCCCCTCTCCATAATCTTAGACTATTCAAGGAGATTGAGGACTATCCCAGAAAAATGGAAGAATGCTAATGTGACCCCTGTCAACAAGAAGGGCTTAGAAGACGATCCAGTAAATTACAGGCTCCTGAAGTCTGTCACAAGTCAGATGAAGCACGTGACTGGGAAAAACCAGCATGGAATTACCAAGAGCAAATTGTGAATGACAAACCTGATTGCCTACTATAGCAGAATGACCTGATACGCTGACATGGGATGAGCAGTGAACATGGTCTACCTGGAGTTCTCCAAGGATTCTGACATGCTCTGTCAAAGCTTCCTCCCAGAAGAACCTGGTGTGTTACAGTCTAATGAAGTGGTCCATGCAGTGGGTGGGGAACTGGCTGACGGGCAGCACTCAGAGGGTGTTGGTGCCTCTCTCCTTGTCACACTGGCAACCTCTCTCAAGTGGGGTCCCCAGGGGTGAACTTTGGGCCCAGCACTGTTTGATTTATCTATGGTGGTATCTTGATAAACCCTGATAAAAGTTTGCTGATGATACCACACTGAGTGGGGAAGTGGACACTTTGGAAAGGAAATTCACCCTGCAGGAATACCTTTTCATGTGGAATTGCATAAAAAAAGAACATAATGGGCACCAGCGACTCCTGGGGAGATTCCAGCTGGACACAAGAGAAAAATTTTTCACAATGAGAACAATCAGCTGTTGCAACAATCTCCCCAGGGAAGTGGAGGGTTCCCCAGTGTTGAACATTTTGAAGATTCATGTGAACAGGGTGCTGGGCCATCTTGTCCAGACCATGCTTTTGCCAAGATAGATTGCTCCATATGATCCTTGAGCTCCCCTTCCAACCTGGTATTCTCAAGAGGAATAATCATGTAGAGAGCATGTTTTTAATTTCTGCTCCTGCCTTTAGAAAACACCTTCAATTATTGGAAATATCTTTATATCTAAGTGTATTGATAGATTTATATGTTTTTTAAAGAGAAAATTGCCTGAAAATCATAGTTGAATCTTTTCTTTTACTTGTTTTACTCTCCACAATTTTCACAAGATTAACCAGGTTAAAATATTGAATATAACTCAAAAATGCAGCTTTTCTTCCTCATCATATTTATGATTAGGCAACTAATAATTTCCCTCTTTTACTTTGTTTAAAATGTATTGTTTATTAAAAAACTAAGTTTTGAACAAAATATAAGAGATATTCAGAAAGCGTGAACACCTCTACTTGATCTCTTACTTCTCCTTGATATATTTAACCTGTATAGATTTAGAGTTTTTTCTCTTTTGAAACTTTCCTTGGGTTTTTCACTTCTTGCCTGGCAATTGCTGGCTACTGAAGTGCTGAGCACAGCACTTACTACAAACCAATAAAAAGTCAAAGACTTGATGTCAGGCTCTCTTAGACTTATTTAATCACTATGAGTGGAAAGAAGACAGATTTTGATTAAGACCAGCTAAACCGATCAATAAAGTCCTTGAACTTGCATAAGTCACTACTGGTTACTTTCAATAACAGTGATAGCCTGTACCTAGGAAGAAATATTCTTCTGTTAGGATCTTTACATATGAGACATACATGTGAATGATCACTGGATGCTCCTTTAAGGGAGTGCATTATATTTCTTAACAGTCCATTGCTGTTGCTCTTGGGGGTATAGCTTTAGCCAATTTCTTTTCCACTGAATCTCTGAGAAAACTGAACTGGAAAATGACACTTGGATTCTATATATAAACACAAAAGGGGACTAAATATATAGTGAGTAACATGACAACCTTGAAATGTGCAATTTTCACTAATTCTATTCTTGATATACTAGTCCAAGTTCTAACAGGGGAGAAGGTCAGGGTAGAGGTGCAGTACTTCAGGATCCTCTAGATCCGTTGGATATGAGACTTAAACAAACAAGAAATTACTTTCATTGATTAAATGTAGATTGAATTAGTGGGAAAAAATGACAGGCCCTGCTAAGGTTGTGTCCCCTAGTCATTGTTTAACTCAGCGTGACAGATTCAATCTGCTCAGCCCAAAGGAAGGCCAAAGATGTCACTCACAGACTCTGCACAATGCTCCAGCCATAGAAGAGCAAAATCGAAAAGTTGCACTTTATCAACTCACAGCCTGGAGCCACTGTTCTCATTCGGGTTGTGTTAGCAGAACAATGAGCTACAGCAGGCGCAGGGCTGCTCCACATAATAATTATAGGTATCCCACAGGCAAAGCTCTTGTTGCTTTTAAGACTTGACAGGATGTGTCTTGTAGGCATGACCTAGCAGATGGGGGACTTTTCTCTTTCATCTTTTCCTAAAAGCCACCTAGGAGAAATATATAAAGAATCCTGATAAGGGATGTATTTTCTCCTAAACAGGTAGGCTGATTACTATAAGCTACTCTTCTTTTTCATTCACGCTTAAAAAAATTGGAGATTACCTTAGTAGAAGGAAGTCAAGTATAGCAACAGAAACAGGGATAGACCTTTTGCTCTATCCTGCTAATTTGTGTCACCTACTGCACTGCCTTATGTATTGATGGTAGAAAAAATGAAGCAGAAAATTAAGTCTGAAAGGCATTTTTGTCCTGCTGTCACTTTGTACAACATTTAGTTCAGTTGACATGACACTGTGCCTTTTGTTACATAAAACTGTCACATTGTCCCCTTCTGGTTAGCCACAGTTGCCTACCAAATCAATAATGTCTGTCAAAACTGTCAAATAATGAAAACAGCTAAAAATATCTGTTATAATAGATAATATTTTTATGACAATTAAAAGATAGCAAAAAATTATGTCACCAACATAAAAAAATAAGATAACCTTAACAATAAGCACAAACTGAAGAAGGATGTTCTCCGATATATTGTCATGTCTGGACATTTTAATTATTTAATACTAATTTTTGATGTTTTAATATGCTATTAATCTTTAAATACAGTTTGTGATTGCTGAAGAACACTTGAGACATATAAGGTGTATGCATTTATTTTGTTAGAGTTGCTCAGTACTCTATGTTCTACTTCAATTTTTACAGATAAAACATAAACTACCAGCAGCCTATAAAAGCACAGAAGGAATCCAATGGAAATACAAAGAGACTGATTGTCCTTTTCAGTCTTCCACTCTTGCTTGGACCATGGTATGATACATAAGTTCAAAGACAAATACACTGAGATTTGCAAACCATTTGCAAAATCTTATAATTGTGCTTTCTTTTTATCTTCCATCATTTCAGATTGAAATTCTCCAGAATCTTTTTTGTTTATAGTTTAAACCCAGAAACTCTGGTAAACGTGTAATTTAGCTAGAATGTGGAAGAGAAGATTTCTGTCCCAAAAAGACACAGTTTATCCAAAAGACATTGTAGTGCTGGCATGTGATATTGAGCTTCCTGTCTGGATACTGCTGGAACCTACATAGCCAAATTTGCCTACTGTTCCTCAAAACAGACATGACAATAAATATCAGTGCCATCCATATAGCCTTCAAAATACTGTCCTTTTGTTTAGCATATATTTTGAAGAGTGTCACTTGGACTTCAGACTTTAAAAACTGGGTTCTGCAGTTACTTCACATTCTCCCTGGAAGACCCAGCAGGAAATGCAGGACTGGTGTAAGTGGTCGTTTTGTAGAGAGAAACACATGGATTTGAAAGCCTTTTGTAATTTTTTACCTGGACAAAGACACTCCTGAATTTTACGCCTTCAGTGTCTTCACAAATGTAATGTCAGCCCCATCCTTCTAACTATCTTTACCTAGACTTTTTTTATATGTACTTTGACCACGTACGCATGGAAGAGGAAAGGAAAGGTTAGGGAAAAAAAAGGGATCCAACCGATCCAAGAACTCTTTAGAGCAAATTGAAATCCATTTAGAGGTTGTCCTTTGTCAATAGATGCCAGTAGTATTGGAATTCCATTTCTCTTTTTTCAGCTCAGAAAGCTTTTCTCTGTACTTTAATCACAGAAACATAGAACAGATTGGGTTGGACAGGACTTTTAATTGTCACCTAATTCCAACCCCCTCTGCAATGCACGGGGACACTCAACTAGATCATGTTGTTATATGTCCTGTCCAACTTGACTTTGAACATTTCCTGGGATGGGACATCTATCACCTTTCCAGTCAGCATGGTACAGTGTTTCACTGCTCTCATTATAAAATATTTCAAAATTCCTCTCTGTTTCAGTGCTGCAAATGTGGAGGTTTTAATTGTGTGTACTCAAAATTTAGATATATGCAAGTACCTTTATGATCATCATTTAGATGTAATTCTGGTTTCACTAAAATCATTGATTTAATTCATGAGCTGTGACATTACTTAATATCAAGTAAATTAATTGTAATAATTCTTGGGAATGTCATAGGTTATATTTGTAAACTCATAAAGTGGAATAAAGTAATGAAGTCTTTGTATTGTCTATGTTCTATTTAAGATCTTCAATGGTGGTAAATCACCTTTATATCTCACAAAATTAATAATTAATTAGGCTGTTCAAATTACAGGTTTAGTTCATACCTTTTCAAAGTTTAAGTCATCACAAAGATAGAAATTTAATTATTGTGAACTGATTTCTACTATTTCCCAGTGCAAAAGGACAAGAAAATCCTAGGACAAGAAAAGCCCAGCTCAAAAGATTTCCTTTCACCAGATTTGATCTAGGATTGTATTTTGTACTGTTCTGTCATATTTTCAATGTAGCTGCAAAAAGTAACATAACATTTTAGCATGTATCTTGGAGAATTAAAATTTTGAAAGATTAGTATGCTACTGACACAAATAAAGTATATTCAGAAAAATTGACCTAATTCTTTTCTAGATGAGACCATCTATTACATTCTCTATTAGTAGCTTGGAATACTAAAGAAGGAAATGACTAAATTTTTTACTTTAATTTTTTTATCCCTTGAAAACAACTTTCAATATTGCCAAATCAGCTTTCCACAGCGTCTGATAGATCTTGATGGAAATAGGCAGAAATTTTGGCCACCAAATTTTCCAGGGTAGTCACACATTTTTTGGAGGTCCATGCTCTACAGTTCCTATGAAGATCTCTGTCATTTTTTTCTGTCATTCTGTCCTGTTTATTTTTCTTTTGGCGTAAATTCCAAAGTGAGGTCTATCATCACTTCCAGAAAGAAAAATTCTCTTGGGGAATCTCCACAGAATTTTTTCTAGTGGAGTTAAGTAGTTATGCTACCTATTTTTTTTTTTTTTTTTTTAACTCTGAGATGAACAGATTGTGTTCTCTTTTACTTTCTGAAAGGGTAACTGCCTGGAACAATTCTTCGTTTATAAGTTGAATTTCAGCCAAGAAGAAATGAGTAAGTCTTCAATTCTGATTAGTGCACTTGTAATAATTCCTCTTGTGGTGAGAGTTGAGTGAGTTGAGTGCTATCTTTCAGTCCTACTTATTGATGAGTACATTAAAATTTTCAATAATATAAGGTACCTTGACTCCTTGACCACTTATGCTGCCTATTAAAGGCCTCATGAGTCACCCAGGAAGCTGCTATATAGAAAACACACATTCACATTGATTATACTTTCTTATTGCCTTTATAAGGAAATCTAAATAGGTGATATGGCCAAAAGATCTATGGCTCTTGCACAAGGTGCTAATGAAGAGCTGGATTGTCCCTAGGACTGACACAGCTGTTTTCAGGAATGGGAGGGAATGGTGTCCCACTTGTCCATGTCTTAAGAGCATTGTGGCTCTGGACACCTGTGATAAATTAATCAAAGTCTTAATGAACAATATTTTTCCCCCATCATCAGCTGGATGGGGAGCACATAAATGGCTTTACATAACATGCAGGCTCTACAAGTGAAATTCAAGCAGTTATCTACACTCTCTGAAAGGATTAAAAATTTCTGTCTTTGTGATGACTTAAACTTGGAAAATGTATGAACTAAATCTGTAATTTGAACAGTCTAATTAATTATTAATTTTGTGAGATATAAAGGTGATTTACCACCATTGAAGATCTTAAACAGAACATAGACAATACAAAGACTTCAATACTTTATTCCACCTTATGAGTTTACAAATATAATCTTTTTCTTTCTTAAAAATGTGGTGTCCTTGCTGTTTATGAATATTTGTGGCAGAAATGAAAAGAGTACAGTAAATTCACGAATACAAGCTGCACTGAGTATAAGCCGCATCCCTGGGTGTTGGCAAATATTTCGGTTTTTGTCCATAAATAAGCCGCACCTGAATATAAGCCACTCTGTCGTTCGCAGCGAGGACCCGCATGCAACAAAGTTGCCAAATAGTAACAAAACGGCGGCAGGGTGGGGTCTACTGGCTCAGCTCGGGCTGTGCAGGCTCGGCCCGCTAGGGGCTGCTGACGGGGCCAGGTAGCCCAGCCCGGCGCTGCCGCTCGGCAGGGCCACTGGGGGCCAGCCGCCACTGCCACTGGGCTTGGTCACCACGGCCCGGCGCTGCCCTGTGGTGGCAGGCAGGGACGGAGCCCCCCCAGCTCCCGCGACGGCGGGCGGGGACGGAGCCCCCCGCTGCCTCCCCAAGCCACGGCAGTGGCGGCCCGGGTCCCCCCTCTCCTCCCCGTGCTGCGGCAATGGCGGCGTGGGGCCCCCCCGTCTCTCCCCCGGGCTGTGGTGGAGGAGGGAAGGAGGGAGCTCTCCTGCCTCTCTCCCCGCCCCCCGTGCTGCCTGCAGGGAGCCAGCCTCCACCCGCGGTGCAACAGAGTAACAATTTGTAACAATCGCAAAATGCCGACTTTGCAGGAGCTCGGTTTGGCACTCTGGCTGGCACTTCTGAGGTTGTAAATGTCAGAAAATTATTCACATATTAGCCGCTCCTAAGTATTAGCCGCATTTCCGGTTTAGGAGCAAAATCTTAGTCAAATTGGTGCGGCTTGTATTCGTGAAATTACTGTATTTTTTAAAAATATTTGATCTTTTCTTCAGCTGCAGTAATTTTCCTGCTCTCTGTAGCGACAGAGCTGTGGAACTGTCAGGCTCATTCCAAGCAAGGAGGAAGTTCAAAACATTGAGTCACAGCCTATGTCAAATATTGAGCACCAGCATAAAGCCATTTATGAGTCAATTCAGGCTCAATAATTATGCAGGCATTATTTGGCATGTAATTATAAATAGCAAATATACCCAAGAAAATTCCAATTTATTTACAGATTTCACAATTTATAAACAGAACACAAAAGTGACACTTCTCATACACTTTTTTTTTAATTTTGAACTACTCAATGTACTCAATTTATAATCAGCACCAATATAGTCTATCTAAACCAAAACTCTTATTAGTTAATCCTCAGATACATTTTTCTCATATTTTCTTTTACCTCTTTGTACGCTTTGTTTATACATGATATGGATAACATACATAACGTAACATTTTTTAAAGAACATTTTGTTATGTAGTAATTTAACACTGCAACTGAGGAAGGAATGATTGTTTTATTCCATGGGTTTGAGTGAAGAAATTTATCATTTTTGTACACAAAGAAAATTATTCAGCTAAAGTGATTTTGACATCACAGTGAGGATTTTATTTTTCCTAAATAAGGTAATTTTCCATTTCAGTCTTCTTTTCACAAACAGCCACATATATATGTTCAACATGTTTCATCAGTGATTTGTCAGTGCACTGAACCTCTGCAGAAAAGGACATGAAAAATAATCTTATAGTAATATATTTTAAACACAGTTGTAAATTCTTTCCCACAATAGCATGCCATGCTTAAAAGAATTTCGCATTTTAAAACAAGTAATTTTTACAAGCATGTTTACTTATGATGAGCAAAAAACACCTTGATGAGTGGACCCATAGAAATCTCATGGAGTTTAACAAGAGCAAGAGCAACATGCTGCACCTATGTTAGGTTAATCCTGACTGGGGGATTAATAGATTGAGATCGGCTGTGCAAGAAGGACTTTGGAGTGCTGGTGGGTGAGAAGCTGGACATGACCCAGCCATGGCACTCACAGCCCAGAGAGCCAAACGTGTCCTGGGCTGCATCCAGAGCCCTGTGGGCAGCAGGGCAGGGAGGGGATTCTGCCCCTCTGCTCTGCTGAGACACCTGGAGCACTGCATCCAGAGCTGGGGTCCTGCACAGGAGGGACAGGGACCTGCTGGAGCCAGCCCAGAGGAGGCCACCAAATAAGTTAGAGGAATAAAACATCTTTCCTGTGAGGAAAGGCTGAGACAATTGGAATTGTTCAGCCTGAAAATTTGAGGCTGACCCAATTGCGGGCTTCCTGTACCTGAAGGGAGCCTGTAAGAACGACAGAGCAGGACTTGTTAACAAGAGCTTGCAGTGACAGGACAAACCTACTAAAAGAGGTTTAGATAGATATCAGGAAGAAATTCTTTACTGTGAGGGTGGTGAGGCATTTGGCCCAGGTTGGCCAGAGAATCTGTGAATTCCATATTTGAGGAAATGTTCAAGGTCAGGCTGGATGGAGCTCTGACCAATCTGGTCTGATAGAAAATATCCCTGTCCATGGCAAGGGGATTACGACTAGATGTTCTATAAGGTCCCTTCCAATCCAAGCCATTCTCTGATTTTATGATTCCAGTTCAATCCTACTTATTTGTATGCTGGAAATTGGTCAACCTCTAGAAATATATCTGTCCATGAGTCTAGCATGTCTCCAGACCCTGAGGCTCTCATGGGCTCTACCAATGCCCTCCCGACATAAGGAGGCACTTCTTTAGCAAATGAAATTTTTCTGTAGCACCATTTTAATGCTTATTGACTCCATTTGTTGACAATGTAAAAAAAAAAAGTTCACTTAGAGGAGGAATTATAAAGACTAGAAAACATTATGAACAGAGTAGTCTTTTTCAGATTTAGAACTGATCCTTTCCATCAAAAGAGAAATATATTGAACCTTTTAGTTACTTTCTTTCTAGTCATTAATACAGACTTCATAATTTGTGTGTCTAGAGCAGTGAACAGATGGCACTTCAATCTAGTCTAAACTGGTTTAACTAATTTCTGCCAATCAGGAGGGCCCATTTCCTTCAGTTATGATAAGAAGTAATGATAAGAAGGTAACCTTCTAATTGACTGTGACATACAGACATCCTAATACTTTTATCTCTTTCTGTTCAGAGATTTTTTTCTCAAGACATATTTCTCCCAGGTTTTGTCCAACACTGAAAGAAAAACAAATGCACTTAGTTATTTGTCTTATTAACTATTTACAGTGTAACTGAAAAAAAAAAAAATTTTTTTTTCTGAAATAAAAACATTTTGTTTCTACAATTACCTTTCCAGTTTCAGCTGTGCACAAACTCTGGGAGAGAAGGGGGTCTGTGAGTAAACAGTCTTCCATTGCCTAGTGGTTCTGGCATTCATGTAAACATGGAGGTCTCCTGGGGTAAACTTCTGCTCCCACTACCATTTATGGGTTTTGTGGGTGGTTGTTTTTCCTCAGTGACTATGTCACTTAAAATACACAAGGGAATCTGAGGGCAGAGATCAGAGGTAAGGTCTTTCTCTTCCCATACCAAAACACTCCAGTTTAAAGGGTAACACACACTAGTTGACTTTCTGGTCTGCAAAATTCTGAATGTTTGTGTGCAGAATTATAAATAAAAGAAGACAGGTGGGGAACAACCTTCCAAACACAACTACTGTCTGTTATTTGATGCTCCAGATATGTTTATGACACAGAAAAAATGCTATGATCTTTGGTCCTATCAAAAGTGTAGTGTTGGAAGGAGAACCAGAACCTCAAAATACGGGTCATCAGTTGAACTTGGGCTTGCAGGACCAAGTAATGGCTGAGTGGAGGATTTTTCAAAACTGAATCTTGAACAAAAGCAGTCAAGTGCTTTCTTGCATCTTACCCTTATTGGGCATGAAATAGAGTTGAATCAAGGAAAACATGCATAATTTGAAAAATTTTGTTATTGACCTTTTTTTCAGATGTAAAATGGCCAATGCCTTAGAGACCCCGAGTTTTGTAAAAAGTTTTAAATGCAAATTGGACACAATGACTCTGAGTATGATACTTTGATAATCCCAAATTTTTAATTAAGTCTGCAAGAAAGGAAATCTCGAGCATATTCCTTGCAAACACACATTTTATTTGTGTATGTTCTAAATTCACTATTATTGTCGGCTTTTAATTGCCTTTTACACTGTTCTGATTTGCCAATTAACCTCACTTCCTAACAGCGTCTTTTTTTTTTATTAATTTCCTAAAATTCTCTGCAAAATTCTGTATATGTTTTGACACTCTTTCCTACCATGCCACCTGTACTGTGCTATTTTTAAGATATATTTATATATATATGTGTAATTTATATGGTTTTTTTAATATTGATATATTAAAAAATAAAAGGCTAGATCTAGAGCTTTACTTAGCAATAACAGAACACCTACAGAGCAAAGTCTAGGCCATTTTTGTGCATTCTTCCTTTCCAGAATGGATATAGTAAGATGCATCTTATCTATAAATGCATTCATGCAGTGATGGATTTTATTACTTCCTTGTGTGGAATTGAGCAATTATGAGTATCCTGATCTTAAGAGATGCTCAATAACCAGAGCTCTCAAGGGATCCAACAGAAAACAGCATCGCTGAGAATCAGTCCATGCAATGTAAATTGTCGTTTTGAAAGAACTTAATGGCACTATAGGAATTAATTCTAGTTCTTATCTTTATTTCCTTAACTATAAAATTTTGCTATTTTGCAATTCTTTATGGCTGTTTCTATATAAAAATAAGTCACCATACTAAAACCTTGCTTAGTTTAGGTTACTTGTTTCATTTTCCCAAATGCTCTCTTCTGATGTGTGAGACTTTTCCTTGTTTATCATTATTCACACAATCTTTAAAACAGTGCTGTCATGAGTTTCATTGCTCATTTCTTATGCAGCTTTAACTATGCTGTTTTTAATTTTATTCTAGTTTTATTATCACCTTAGTGAAGGAGGGGTGTTTATAATCCATGTTCCCACAAGAAAGAAAAATTACTAACTAATTTGACAAATTAAATGGATATTGCTTATTTCCAGTTTTATACTATTTTATAATATTAGGGAAAAGTTAATATTTTATAATACCTGCTACAATGATTCACTTGCCCTCTCTCAGTTTGTAAAAATAGGCATGCATTTCTGAAAATCAGGTGTTTGGTTTCAGTTTAGGGATTCATTTGTATGTATTTCATATATGTGTGCACATTTGTGTCTCTGTGTACAAATTTATATCAGTATATAGGGAGATATTGATAGATAGACAGACAGATAGATAGACAGACACATGCGCTGCAAAGCATGCAAACTCAATTCACTGGGTATTGCTATCCTGATATAGTACACATATTATATATATATACTGCACTGCTTCCAAATAATATTTGTCATGTTCCAGATGCTTGAAATGACAGTCTTTGTGTATAATATGTCTCCAGCGCAATTTAGACTACCATACGCTCATTTGCCCTCAAGTGGGCCTATTTAAAGTATAATTGACTGCCCTGGCAATTATTGTGAATAGCAGCTGTCTACTGGTAAAAAAAGAAGCATATATATAATGACAGAGAAAGGATCAAATACAAGCAATAGAAAAAGAACATAAAGAAATATCTATATAAGCTATTTTAAACCAGATTTTATAGTGGAAAGCCACAAGGCCTATTAGCCATTTCCAATTAAGGACTATCAAAAAATAAAAGAAAGTACTC
The DNA here is from genome assembly GCF_009819885.2 of Catharus ustulatus. Lineage (NCBI taxonomy): Eukaryota > Metazoa > Chordata > Aves > Passeriformes > Turdidae > Catharus > Catharus ustulatus. The sequence continues at coordinate 16,005,200 of NC_046262.2, read as the reverse complement.
AACTATTTATGAAAGGCAGCTGGGTCTACCCTAAATATAAAACTGGAAAATGTTTATTTGTTCGAAAATTGTTACAGCTACCCCACTTCATTTATTTTCATTAACTGTGTTAGGTTTTGATGAAACCTTTGTTGTATCATGTACCTTCTGTTTCAGACAAAAACACCTTGCTTTGTTTTTCTCCTAAATAGCTACATAATTAGATGGATTATTTCATGTGTCTGTGCGTGTGTTTGCTGAAGAGAACAAGCCAGATAAATTAGCACTTAGCAGAACACACAATAGCACATAATATGCCCTTGTGTTTCATATAAAGCTTTATTTGTCATTCACGGGTGGTTGGCAAAACTGACTTTGCTTTTGAAAATGACAGGTGGTACTCTGGTGCTTTCTGTATGAAAAAGAGAAACAGCCTTCACCAAAACAGTGTCTCTCAATAGCTCCTGTGATTTAGTATTCAACCCTGGACTTGTGTTTCCTCTAAACTTTTGTTTCATTTGCATCTCTTAGGTCTGACATCACCAAGCCAGTTTAATAGTTGAGATTCTATGCCACAAGTTACATTGAGTCCCAAAAAGACCTTCTTTCCTCCAGGCCTGATTATAAGACAGGTGAAGTTCAGTATATTTCAATAAGCTCCGCATTCCATGTCAGGAATCAATAGCCCTCCTCCTTTCTTTAGGGGTTATTAAATTGCAGCTGTAACATTAGACTTCTTTATCTAATTGATTGTCTTTTCACAGGGCTGAGAAAATCAATAGCAGTCAATGGGACTGCCCTGTTTTTCCTTAATAGATGTTTTCTCCTAATTGGCTGCCTGGGTGGCTTCAGTGAGCTCAGTATGTTTTCAGAAGTCCACAATATGTTGCAGTTCTTGTAAACTATTTTACCATGTGCAACGGTTATTGATTTTATAATGAAATCTAGAAAATTCAATAGCAATCAGGAATATAGATCAGAATTCCTAGGTACGTTAAAGCAAAGGGCAAACTCAGTTTGCTACCACTTCAAGCTGTGATCCAATTAAATATGCCATTAAAACATTATTGTAGCTAAATACTTTCTAAAAAGACAGTTGGTCATATCTTCAAAATTTCATATAGAAGAAAAAGTATCAAAAGGTTTTAAAGTTTTTGACCATGATGTCCAGATTACAGTTAAGTTTAAACAGCAGATAAAAGTAAGACTATGGAACATTTTCAAAACTGTGCTGGTCATTGAGTTTTTTCTGTCTTCACCTCTTGAAATATTCAAACAAGATACCTACTAGAAAATCAGGTTAGAAAAAGAAGGGATGAGGTAGGTGTGGAGAAACACTCAGCGCTACCCAAATTATGCATTTGACCTTTGGTGAAAAGGTCAGCGTGTCAAATGCCTTATTCTCAGAGTCCACTCAACACTTAGGAACTCACTTCTGCCTACAGAAAATTTTGGAAGTGGCTAAATTTCATGAGCATTTATTTACTGTCATTTCTCTGTATCATATTTCTGCCCAAATTTTCTTCTATACCTTAGTGGGATATCTTTACCTTGCATGATTGTCAAGCAGAACAGCAGCATCAGCAGCACATCAATCACAGTCTGCAGAGATCAGCAGTCAGTGCAAATAGCAGATACTAAAATACAGCCTACATTAGATACATCTTTTACTGACTTAAGACTTGCTCTGCATTAAGGCACTGTATTTGCAATAAAACTCTCCAGTTGTATACCATGATAGAGTGACAGCAGCTCAAATTTCTCTGATAATGACAAAACCTCAAAATTTCTGCATTGAGGAGACGCAATTCTGTCATTTAAAGGATAGGAAATTTTTCACATATCTCTGTTTCAACAAAGTGAAAGAAAAGAAAATAAAGGAGAAAGAAAATTCCATGTCACTTAAATGACATATAGAAGAGTGTGTTCTCTGATTTTCTTCCTTTTTATCTCTGTTGTCATTGTTGGTGTTCTAAGTAAACAAACCAAACCTTTTCCTTGTTTCCCATCTTCAGCAAAGGGCTCTTCAGTGAACTGGGTCATGCTGACATGGCAAGATTTTGGATCTATAAAGAGACAGCTGCTTATATTGAAAGGTATAGTGGTGAAACAAGTTTATATCTATACACAAAAGACCAGTTCTCAAATAGTGTACCAGTAAAAGGAAGTAAATTTAATGAACATATGAACTGTAAATATAAATCACCAGCCTATTTTAAAGAAAAGGTTTTTGTCTTAGTGTATATCTATCACAAACATTACAGAAATCTGTAATTAGAAGTATTGAATTCCCTATAAATTTTCCTGTTTTGTATGAAAGTGCCAACATTGTTAAAATAAATGAAAATTTATATCTATTTTGTATTTTTTTTATTAGTCCGTAATGCAGAACCACATGCATGATTTAAGACATTGTATAATCCTTGAGAGGAGTCAAATCAAATGTGTATCCATATTAAATCTGGCAACTGCAAGAGGAACTTAGGAAAAATCTGAATATGCAAAATAGTATCCCTTGGACATGCTTTAGCCAGAAGGAAAATGTAAACATGCAATAAAATATCTTTGATTCTACCCCAGATTTCTTCTATTCTGCACACAGCTTAACTAAATAATTGTCAGACCATCTGTCTATATAAAAAGTTTTCTTATACTTGCTACGGTGTTCTCTGTGCTGCTAGCTCCTTCTTACTAATCCAGCACACAAACTGTGTGGATATCTTTTGTAGCTGTTGTGAAACCATGCCAGATTTTCGTGCGATCTGTCCCTGGGCCCTTCCTAAATTTTTTGGGCACTCAGAACATACCCATTTCCGCAGCTGCAGGAAGTAAAAAATGGCTTTTTGGAGCTACTCCTTTGCATTCCTGTTTATTTGGGCTACAAGTCAGTAAAAAATCAGGAACCTGACCAGCTGAGATGTTGGAGAGAAGTTAAGTCCCTTGAGCATATTGCAATAACAAGTCCTGATGTCCTGACCAATGGCACACAGAAGCATAAACTTGTTTAATGGCTTTGTGGCATTATGGCCAGTATGGCAGAAGGACATGGCAATCCTTAATATAAATAATTATGTTATTCTTGGTAGAAACTCTAAAACCAAAGTGAGTTTTTTTGTGGGCTTTGTTAGAATATAGAAATATGTAAGCAAGAGAATACCAAACAATAAGCTTAGAATAAGGTATATGCAATTTTGATTTTTTTCAAAACCCAGTCCAATTTTTGGGGCCAGGGTGGGAGAAGTCTTCTATTAATTTCAAACTTAATTATGCCTGCAATTAATGTGGTCAAAGCAAGAACAAAAAATATGAATCACATTTGTTCTCTGTCCAGCTCATGACGTAACTGACTGAATGTAGGCCAGAGCTCACCTAAATTGTTCCTAGCAGCACTTCCATCTGCTGACTTCCGCCTGAAATATGCAGAGAAATGGTGCTTGCTTCATTCACTCTTGCTGTATTTAATTATGGATTATTATGTTTTCAGTCTCATTAGTTACTTGAAGGATCACAAGTTAAAGACAGTCCATTTCACTTGGATGATTCTGTATATTGGATTGCTATGATATTTAAATATTTCAGGTTTTATAGCCTTATCCATTTTTGTTATTTCATTATGTTTCATCTCTACATAAATTCTTGGAATCAGTGTAGGAAGGGATATTTTAGTTAAATACGTATTGCCTGTGATTTAAACATTTCCCTTTAGGTTTTTCTAACACCTGAAATTTCTCATAAGATAGGAAGGAAGCATCAGAGAAATTGAAAGGAAAATACATAGACAGATAACAACAAGCTGTTTTTTACTGTACCAGTAGAGGGACACAACCAAACACTTAAGCAGATACCCAAAAAATAGCCATTTTTTCATATCATCAGAAAAAAACCCCAACTTATTTTTATAAGAATAAAACAAAATTAAAATAAATCTCTTTTACATACAAGGTTAAATGTGAAGGGCAGAAGTCATATACATTTCATTACCTAAAATTTTCAGGAAGTTTTCAGGAATTACAATAATGGAATAATTTTCCCTTCAGTAAGACCGATTAGAATTTCATCAGAAGTATCCATTCAGTAGCAGTAGTATTATGAGGAAAATGGCCGTGCCACGTGCCACTAGCATTCCTGAAGTTTCTCAGTGTGGAATCATACCACTGAATCATAGAATAGTATGGATTGCAAGGGACCTTACAGATCATCTAGTCGCAATCCCCTTGCCGTGGACAGGGGCACATTCCATCAGACCAGGTTGCTTAGAGCTCCCTCCAAACTGGCTTTGAACACTTCCAGGAATGGGGCATTAACAGCTTCTCTGGCCAACCTGTGCCAAGTGCCTCACCACCCTCATAGTAAAAAATTTCTTCATGATATCAATCTAAACCTCTTTCAGTAGGTTTGTCCTGTCACTGCAAGGTCTTGTTAACAAGTCCTGCTCTGTCATTCCTGCAGGTTCCCTTCAGGTACAGGAAGGCTGCTATTAGGTTGTCCTGAAGCCTTCACTCTTTCAGACTGAACAATCCCAATTCTCTCTCTTTTCTCACAGAAGAGGTGCTCCATTCCTCTGATCATCTTTGTGTCTCTCCTCTGGGCTGGCTCCAGCAGGTCCCTGTCCCTCCTGTGCAGGGACCCCAGCTCTGGCTGCAGTGCTCCAGGTGGGTGTCACCTCTAGATGTCCAGAATCCCCTCCCTGCCCTGCTGCCCACGGGGCTCTGGATGCAGCCCAGGACACGTTTGGGTCTCTGGGCTGGGAGTGCCATGGCTGGGGCATGTCCAACCTCTCACCCACAGCACCCCCAAGTCCTTCTGGGCAGGGCTGCTCTGGATCTGTTCATGCCCAGCCTGTGCTGATACCAGGGGCTGATCTGACCCAGGTACAGCGCCAGCACCTGGCCTTGTTAAACTCCATGAGATTCCCATGGACACACTTCTGATCTTGTCCAGGTCACTCTGGATGGCATGCCGTGTTTAGGTTTGAATCACAAAGACATGATCACAAAGATGTGTAAAAGAATATCAGTTTTCATGTAGAAATGTGTTTCCTAGACCATTAGCTGTATCCATTCAGTATTTTAGTCCTGTGACTGCTGTGCCTGACTGGAAACCTATTCTGCCTGCAAAATGGGCAAACATGTAGAAGATGAGTCTTAAAATTAGCATACTATTAATATTAGTGTTTATTAAAATATAACCTGTACAGATAAAATATCTTTTTAGTGTAGGTCAGTGAAAGAGAAACTTTGGTTTAAGAAAAAAATATTATGCCATGTAGGATCCTGCAATATTTAAAGCAGCAACAAAGGTTTTTCTCAACTTGACTTGCACCTTCCTGCACACTCTTCTGAGAGAAAAGCCTATTCCAGCAGGGTCAAAGAATTCTTGATAATCTGCCTTCATGTCCACAGAAAAACTGCATGATGTTTTTGAGAATTCTTAGAAGTGCTAAAGGAATCTGAACAAGATTTTACTGACAGGATTTCTTAACTACTCAGTAAAACGACATTAAAAATGTGTGATGAAGTTGTAAATTACTATTACAGAGAAAATATATATTATGAAATAATGAATTTTGAATTTTTTTTATATTTGCTCTAACCATTTGTTTAAAAAATAATGGCTAAGAATTTGATCACAATTTCTGTTTGTGACAATATTAACTTTTTCACCATATCATTGTAAGAACTAATTAATATTGATTAATATTTTACTCCAGTATTTTTTCACTTTTCAGATAACATTCTGTTTCTAATGTTCTCAATTTCTGTCTCACAGACATCTCTGCTAAACAACCGACTTGCTCACTCAAATTCTTAGGCTGCACCATATCTGTTATTAATCAAATCATTCATCTATTTTAGTCTATTGCTTCTGAGTATATTTTTGCAACAGGCAGATTTTTCTAACGTAGATAAGAATGCAAATATTGCATAATTTAAACCAGAGACCTCATTATGTTCAAGTACATTTTTCATTTAAATTTTATGATATATTTAAGTCACAGTAGAATATGATTCATTTAATCTTGGTCATTGTATTTCTACAGTAGGCAATAGATGAAAATTAAAATAATGTTTCACTTTTAAAAAGAAATGATTGTTCCAGCTAGCTATTTTCGTCTACAGGGAATATTGCTTTAAGTGTCTGCCAATTTGCTATACTTCTGCTACAAAATCATAATGGTCCTTAAGGAAGTGAATGCTGCATTAGGGCCAAATCTAGAAAAGGATTTAAAGGAAGCAAGACTAGGACAGAAGTTAGACACTGAAGTTGTAAAGTATGGCTCTATTCTGAGCTTGCCAACTGTCTCTGGAGATACCTGAACCTTATATTGCATGACTTTGAAGTTTCCCAGTCACCCAGCTTTCCCTCAGAGAGGCTCCATTTGTGTGCAACTTTAGAGAGTGAGCCTATCACTCCCTAACAGGATTTACATCTTTGTAAAGTATTGTTGTGTCAGACATTTTGATCTAAAGTACAACCCAAGCAAAAGCTGGTTTTGCAGCTCAGTGGATCAAGTCATTATTTCAAAAAGAATGAAAAGAAAGACTCCCTCGTCAGCCCCGACCCCCCTTCCCCCACAAAAACACTGATACACTGATTCAATCTCACTTCCTTGCTGTACTTCACATTTCTACTAAAGCAATCAGGGTACAAGCTGCCTGGGCAGACATACCCCTTCTGCTTAAGATGTGCCACAGCGCAGAAGGAATTCAAGATTTATTCAGCCAGAAAGAGCTCACAAGAGTGTGATTCTCTAGCCCTATGAATAGGGCACTCATTTGTGAGGTAAGGGACCACAGCCCTGCTCACAGGACTGCTTCTGTATTTCATCCAATGACTACTTAATGGATGTGCAAGCCCAAGAGAGCAGGTAAGAAAGCAGATCTTCCACTCAGCAGATGAAGGCTGGCTTTTATGTTCTCTATGTAAGGATAATGAAGTGGGTTTTTTACCCTTTACATTCCCATGTGGAATGCTCACAGTCAGAACACAATATGGACAATAATAATTGTACGCAATAACACACTTTTTAGTCTGCACAGGTTCAGACTCAAGTGTGAATCACATTATAAATAATAGAATCTAATAAAGCAAGACAGAGCGAAAGAAAACTGAGCTTCTGTCCTGCAGCAAGATCTTGCAAGCTTTTGTCTTTATAATAGTATACTAGTGCCTATAGACAATACTTGAAATATCTCCCCTGGAAACAGGACCTCTCTCAGGTGATTTAATGAAGCAGAACTTGAAAACTATTTTAAAATTATTGTACTATTTCATGTGTAAATTTGATTTATTATATCTTTAATATAGAATAAAAAAAAGCTTAGTCCTCGATAAGCAAAATAAAAAATATATCCTGTAAAGCTGATAGAAGATGTAGTAAAAATTATTAGCATACTGCTTGGTTGGAACAAAATACTAAAGGAAGCAAAAATAATCACTTTAGAGTTTCTTTGGTGGGACATTCAGAGCAGGAGCATTTCATGACCTGACATTAACTTGTAGAGCTATCCAATCTGATTCAAAGAATGACTCTCTATTTTCCCTGGATACTGTGGTGAATGCCTGCTTACTGCTCTGAAGTGGAATAGCAGAGAATTAAAGGTAGGCCTACTGCTTTGAAGTGGAAGAGCAGAGAATGAAAGCTAGCCATATGCACCAAACAAATGAGATTGGTCCATCACTGAGGTATCATTCTTGCCTCTTTTAATTATTTTTTTCCTTCTCAGCCTCTCTTTTTCTTTTAGGAGATGCATTCATTTGATCATAAATATTCACTAACAGAATTCATCTAACCAGATCACTGCTGAATTCTGGTAGAAGAAGACAGTGTCTGAGTGTACTACCAGAGGCAAAAAAAGAGTTCCAGAGCTACTCTGCAGGGGCTGTCAAAGGGTGTGTTGTCCATAGAATCAGCAGTTCTCTCTCATGAAGGAGAAAATTGCTCTTACCCCGGGCTTCTCTGAGCCTCAAAACGACACTATTCACACTTTCTCAGAACTATCCCACTCAGTTCAGAAATGTCAATGTGCCAGAAGTCTGTATCCTACCTACATTTCATGGTCTGGAGTATGTGGGGTAAAGAGGATATCTCAATGCCTGGACCTTCTTATGGTGTGGTATCCTTGTTAATCTTCTTGCTGGCATGTTCATATTAATTCACCGTGTGTCCTGACTCTGCAAAGACACTGCTACATCTAGACTTCATGCAGTGTTATCTCAATTGTAAGTGCATAGATTTAAAAATCAAATGGTGCTGTCTAGTTCTCTCATTTCAGCCACTGAATATGTAAGACACAAAATCTTGCTACATTAATTCTAGCTTCAACAGGGCTTAGTCCAATTACTTAAATGGGCCGGCAAGGTCCCATATTCTGATAAAAGATATGCAGAATAAATAGTTCAAAACAAAAAAAATTTAGGAGGTGATTGACATCAGCAAAGGGAATTAAATCAAGCTGGGAAGTATATAGCCACTTCCTGGAAATTCTCAAGAAAATTTCCACATCAAGTCATAAAGGATTATTAATATATATTGAAAGGAATGACATGATGAAATACCAGTCATGAAATATGAACATATTTGAAATGATGATTTCTTTGAAGAACAAAGTAGCCTGATCACAAACAAGGATATTTGATAGATGGACTTGATGTTCTGAAGGATCTTTTACATATCTAAGGATTCTATGATTCTATCAAAGATGAAGTATAGCTGTTCATGAGAAAATTTAACTTCTCTGCATTTCTGGTCAGAGTGGCCAAATAGAAGTCATGAGATTTTAGTGTCAGGTTTTTGCATGGTCTCTTTACAACAGCACTAAATCTATAGAGCAAATTCAGCCTATTAAAAGCTAATTTATTCACTGACCTAAAACTGAAATTATTTCTTTTGCCTACACATTGGTTTCCCATAATGCTATTTGATGCACACCTGTGGTATGTCAGCTGCTGCCATTTCGAAGTGTTAAAAGCAGTATGTATTTCAGACACTTGATTTATAGCATAGCCAAAGTTTCAGTGAGATGCACTTTCCATTGTACATGGCAGCTCTGCCTGCAAGCACCTGGCAGAACACAGCCTGTGGGAGGGAGGGAGGATCTGGTATGCGGAGCCTGAACATGGCTATTAGTATAACAATAGAAACTGCAGAAAAATGTTCCTAGCAAGTTTATTTCAATAGCACTGTAAGTTGTGTGTGTGTGCATGTGTCTGTGTGTCTTTATCACTGAGGGAACAGTTGGATGCATTTGAAGAGCAGTTTTAAAAGGCATGTTGAAGAAAAGAACTTTCAAATAGGAAAAATTGTTGAAGAAAATCTGCAAAAGAAAATCTATCTCAAATTCTTGCAACCTAAAACTAGGCTTGATATGTAGTACTATCAGAAGAAAAGCCTGCATTCACATTGTATGCAAGCATCCTAAAGGAGTCAACTGATTTCCCAAAATCCTGGCTGGGCACAGGTCTCAGGGCATGGAGGGCAGTTGCAAACTCTCCTCTGGGTCCTTTTTTCCAAGAGGCTGACAAGAATGTGAACCCTATTTTCCTGTTAGATATACTAATACAATTTGTCACTGTCTGATGGAAAGTTGCAGTATTTGTCACTCTCTGTTCCTCAAGTCCTTCTGACTCCTAACAACTCTTGCTGTAATGATTGGGCATGGCCAGCAGAATGTGTACTCCTTTCTGAAACAGGGGATGGAAGAGCAGTGCAATGAGTTAGGCTCAGAGCATTGGAGCTCTCCTGCTCCAATGCTGCAAACCTGCAGACTATGAAAGCAGGGTTGTCCCCACATACTGCATGATCTGTGAAGAAACACTGTGATATCCAGCTTAGTAAAGCAGAAAATAAAATTTCTGGAAACCTCAACATGCAAATCACATGGTTCATGGGAATGGTTCTTCCTTTGCTATTTGGGGAGGTACTGTAAAACAAAACATTGCCTCTCTCCATTCCTTCTCAGATTTAATATTCCAGAAAACAGAAGGGTTATTTGTTACATTATGTTGTTTTCAATCATCATGAAGTACAAGATACAAGCAGAGTTCCATTAATATTAAGGTACATGTACTCAGAAATGAAAAACATATGCTGAATGATTACCAACATCATTAGGCAACCAGCAATTTCCTTATTGAGAAAGAATGGTAATGAGGCTCCTATTGGATTTCAAACACCACCAGAAATACTTGAGGTGTGTATTGTTCAAGTTCTCATGAGAGCTGGCAGGCTACCTGATCCTACAGTTCCATGTATGCTTAATGCAATAAGGTCAGTTGCAACAATGCAAGGTATGCTTATGTGGATACCAAGTTTTAATTGAAATGTTGTGAAAATTTTCACTGCCTGGTTCAAATATTATTTTCTGGTTAAGGAGGGTTCAAGTCTCCCAAAAAATCTCTCCTGATTTCTTTATTGTCCAGTGTTCTGTTCCTGGAAATTGATTTGCCACAGATATGAACTGCAGACTCTAGATTGACTTCTTCCAAAATTGTCAAGACTCAGGTTCACATACAGACATGGGCTAAAAGTTCATTTTATTAAACTGGGTTCCATTTTATTTGTGTGAAAATAGGCCTTACCAAATCAATAAGATAGGAAACCTTCATTTTATTGCTTTACACTAGAGACTTAAAGGTCAAATAATATAAACAGTGTTAGGCACATAGCAAAGACAGCAGTAAATGCTCCAAACCTCAATAGAGATAATCTTGGTGGCCTTTAATGGGAGAAAAAATCAAAGGTATCTTTGTATCTTCTCATCACAAAAAAATAAAAATGTTGAACAATGTAATATGAGTTTGAATATAAAACATTTACAGTGCTAGTGTATACTGGTATGAACATATAAATTAAAGGGAAGTTTTCAATTACTGTGTTGTTTAAGAGGCAGATTTTAAATTATGAGTCCTGAATAAACTGTGAGTGTGACTAGAATCAAAGTAGAAGCTGTAATCCTGTGAGATATCTATGTAAAGTAGCTGTAGCCTTATGAATTCAGTGCATCAAAGGATTTTCTAATTCATGGTTTGAGTATTTTTTATATATACTTACAATAGACCTGTTAAATATCTATAGCGTGTAAGTGTGCTCAACAACGTAATTATTTCAAATTACATGAGTTTCCATGTAACAAAACTACATTTTACTAACTGCACTGTATTTGGTGAATTAAGGTTATTTCTAAATGGTAACTTTTTGCAGTCTCAAGAGATGAAATATGTAATTGAAATCTTTTGATAAAAAAACTAAAGTAGAAAGAAATATACCAGACTAACAATGCAGAATCACTAAGAGTCACACAAAATAAATTGGACAAAAAATTATATTTATTATCCAGTGTTCCTGTTTGTTTACTCAAGAACCTTTGGGAAAGTAAACAAGTAGATTTATGAGAAAAACTCCAATCATATTTTGTGATGTAATATATAATAAATAATGTATACAACATATAATATACATTATATTTCTATAAGATAAATATTTTTAATGTTGAAACATATACAGTAAATTCACGAATACAAGCCGCACTGAGTATAAGCCGCATCTCTGGGTGTTGGCAAATATTTCGGTTTTTGTCCATAGATAAGCCGCACACGAATATAAGCCGCTCTGTCGTTCGCAGCGAGGACCCGCGTGCAATTAGTAACACAACCACGGGAGGGCGGGGTTTACTGGCTGAGCTAAGGCTGTGCAGGCTCGGCCCGCTAGGGGCTGCTGACGGGGCCAGGTGGCCCAGCCCGGTGCTGCCGCTCGGGGCCGGCCGCTGCTGCCACTGGGCTCAGTCACCCCGGGTTGGCGCTGCCCCGTGGTGGCAGGCAGGGACGGAGCTTCCCCCGCTCCTACAGCAGCGGCGGCGGGCAGGGACGGAGCTTTCCCGCGCCTGCGGTGCCGGGGGTGGGCGCGGACAAAGCACCCCGCCTCCTCCCCGAGCCGCGGCAATGGTGGCGCGCACTTCCCCCCCCCCTCCCCGGGCCACGGCAATGGCTGCGCGGGGCTCCCGTCGGCTCCCGGAGCCGCGGCAATGGCGGCGCCCCCCCCGTCCTCCCCAGGCCGCGGCAATGGCGGCGTGCCCCCCTCCCCCGTCCTCCCCTGGGCTGCAGCAGAGGAGGGAAGAAGAGAGCTCTCCAGCCTCTCTCCCCGCCCCCCGTGCTGCCTGCAGGGAGCCAGGGCAACACAGTAACACTGTAACAATCGCCAAATGCTGGCTTTTACTGGCAGGTGCTTGGCTCGGCGCCCTGGCTGGCACGTCTGGGGTTGTAAATGTCAGAAAATTATTCACATATTAGCCACCCCCGACTATTAGCCGCACTTCCACCAAAATTTTTGTCAAACTGCTGCGGCTTGTATTCGTGAAATTACTGTAATTTTATTCTGATATTCAGAGAAAATTGAATTCTGACTTCCACAATTACCACAGATAGATTTCCTTCATCATTTAGTTCATGCAATTTTCTGAAATTTAAAACAAATACTCAAATTACCAACTTTAATAAAAAATAAGACAATTCTAAAGCTTGCAAGCAGAAATTACAATTTTTGAGGGAATTTTTTCCCTCCAAGTAAAGTTTCCAGGTGCAACCCTTTGTGGATATAAAGATATTACTTTTTTAGAAATACAGACAGAAAGAAAGAGATATATTTTTTATATATATATATGTATGTAGTGATATAAAGTATACTCATGGCAGATCCAAATACTTCTGCCTTTCAAATTAAGATTGCCATGTTCATCTGAGCTGCATCAACGTCTTTACAACCTTTCTACTCCATACTTTATCCAAGTTGTCCAGACTGAGTAGATTCCATAATCCTCTGGCATAACATAAACTAGAAATTACAAGGTCCCAGCAAATCCAAACTGGCCTAAATCCAAAGTGGCCTGGCTGTTTTTGCATTTTATCTGCTGTTATCAAGTCTCCTCTGGGGCATCCACATTTTAATCTCTGTGCACTAGAAGGTGCTCCTGTCTGTCTGTCTGACAGTTCAGCCTCCTTTCCTGGCATATCTCTTCCTGCCAAAGTGTTGTGTCCCTTAAAGGACACTGTCAAGCAGCACAAGCCATAGGGGTGGACCTTGGCCCTTGCAGGCTGCTAGGAACTGTAAGCTGTGGTGGCTAATGGCCAGGCAAAGGTCTTTGAGCGATTCTCATTGTGTCAGGAATTAGTGTTTTAAGGGCCCCTAAAGGTCACAGGAGATCGCCTGAAGAGGGGAGCTGAACATGTAGGAGCAGCAACAGTTATTTATGCTGACCCCAAAATTGCCAGCCATCATGCCTTGCCCTATTATTGGACAATAGAGGACAGGGATTCTTGTGCAGGTGTGATCTTTGTCCTTAAAAGCCTTCAGACCTATTGCTTGCCCTATTTCAACAGCCAGAGTTTACTCCATGTCGTCTTTTAACATAACCCTTGTGGCCCTCTCTCCCATGAAGCAGTTACACAAAAATGCCTTCATGGTGTTTGCCTCCAGGGATGTGGCAGAGGTCACCTTCTGGGGGATGCTTCCAAGTTTAGAAACAAAGACTGAAGATCTGTGAAAGTATTTTCCTAAAGCCTTGACTTTGCTGCAATTTCAATCATGAACCATTGGGATCTCTGTGGAAATTTGCTGGAATTGTAATAGGAAGAATAATTCAGTCCATCATTTTGGAGCAGGCAATCTCCAAATTCTTCCTCTGTCATTGCACACTCCAAATTTCTGTAAATGATAACTTTGGTTACAAGGGCTCAGTGGTAAGGTGCCTGTTCAGGCACTCATCATTCCTCCTTCCTGGCAAATTTCAAAGTGTGTTTGTATATCAAATAACCTTCTTCTCAATAATAATTGAGAACTGGCATAACTACCAGAAGTATTGTTCTTAGACAACATTAATTTTTGCACAGAACTGCAAAGACATGGTGGCATAGGGCAATACGATGCAGAAGAATCTGATCAGCCACCCAGTGAGGACTGGGAGAAAACAGGCAAATACTACATCCTTAATCCTAAAGGGAATTAGCTCAACCTTAAGCCACTCTTTCAATCATATCCATGTTTCTCTAGTTGAAACAGACACAGCCTTCAACCCCAGTACAAGTGTGGATGTGCAGTGCATAGAGTCAGAGAACTAAAGTTTGGATGCAGATTCATAGGTAAGAAAACTGGATCAATTTGATGTACTTGGCTGCCGCTGTAACTTGGTAATAGTTTAAAGTCAACTGCAGCTTCCTCAAAGAACAGTAATCTCAGGATGCAAAGCACCTGTATGCCACACTCAAATATGCTGCACTGTCTTTCTTTCTGTAGAGAAGACAAGTTCAACATGAAAACTTCCCAGTGTTATAAACTTTGACCTGGTTATGTGTCATTGCTTAGTGTAGATCAAACATATGATGCTATATGATCCATTACAGAATAGTCCGTGTATTATCAGTCATCTGAATATGTCTTCTCCAAGATCCATATCTGCTCTATGGCAACTCATTAATCTAGGCTCATATGCAAAATAATCGCCTTTGCACAGCTGGATTAATTCCAGTAGGTTGTCTGGAAGCAAAATAAAATTCATCAGGAAAATAACTGACAGAAACTAAGCCTTGTGACAACCAAGACTCTGAAAATCAGTTTTGCTTTCCAAACTGAGATTCAGCTGATAAAGAAAAATACAAACAGGCGTTCCCTTGTGCCTATGGTTTGCATATAATTTTTTTTCCATGAGATAGGACCTTAGTTGTTCTTTTCCAAAGGGTTTTTTAGTGGTTCTGAATTGGCACTCTTCAGTTTTCATTTGGCTTTTTTATCCCTGGAATAATAGTTTTAAATGCAAATCAAGTGGGCTCTGCTCCTGTGTGATCCTGAGCAGATGCCAGCTGTTTATAAGCACAGGTTGTTTGTTGCAAACACGCGTAACCATTCTTCAGAATAGATTTACTTTAGACCTTTATGGGAGATGAACAGCTTACAAGATGCTAATCAAAGTAGAACTAGCTGTCCTTTGCTTTGTCAGCTGCTTCACTGGGGTTCTGCTATTGAAAATTCCTATTTACTGGAAAATAAATGGCAGTTGTATCTTGTTGGCCTCGTTTCAAGGGATAAGTTCCTTTCTTTCATCTGTAGGTGGACTTGAACAGCTAAATACTACCTATGCACTAGCACTTAGGATTTGGTCTATGCACTTGAAGGTAACTCAAGTATTTACTACTTCTGTGCTTTCTTCTGTCATCTAGACAGTGAACATGGAAAAGAAGTACGATTTTATTCCCTCTGTGAGAGGAAAACTTACAGTGAAATGTTAGATTGAAAGGTAAGAATCTTTGGTCTTAAGAAATTCAGATTTTATTCTAAGGCCACGTTTCTAGACAAAGTATAGTCAAATGAATAATAATCAAGCAGGTCAGCCCTCTAGACATGAAATACTGAGGAACAATTATGTGGTGTACTACTGACAAGTAGTTTTTTTCCTCTCTTTGTCTAGTCATCATTGCTAATTTTACTTCTTACACAAATAATATACAAAGAAACAAAAATACTGCAAGCCTACATCTAAGTAGTAGGATTTTTGGAAGTTCTAGAATTCTAGTTCATAGAATATTTTTAAGCAACTATGAACTCATTCCCAAAATGCTATTTTAGTGATTTCTATTTCAGGACATATATGGATAAAAGTTGCAATGTTGAAGATTGTGTGTGTGTGTGTGTGTGTGTGTGTGTGTGTGTGTGTGTGTGAACAAATCTGTGAGTAAGGAAAGGGAAAGAGAGGAAATAAAAAGAGAGAGTCATACCTTTAGAAAATGAAGCAACAATATTTTATGGAACACATGTATTTTTTTTAAGGTACCACAATAAGTTGATCATCAATATTAACACCAATTTTGACTTCCAAACATTTATCAACATAAGTGCTTCCTTTAACTAAATCCCTT
The DNA here is from genome assembly GCF_009819885.2 of Catharus ustulatus. Lineage (NCBI taxonomy): Eukaryota > Metazoa > Chordata > Aves > Passeriformes > Turdidae > Catharus > Catharus ustulatus. Next base: position 15,989,318 of record NC_046262.2, on the reverse strand, counting down.
CACATGAGATTCATGTCAGGAGGTATTTCTTGTACCAGTTATTGGCATGTCTTTTGCTATGCTGAAGAGAAACGAGGCTCTCTTCCTCCACACCCAAAGTTTCTCTCTTTAGTATACAGGTACCTGAAGTGTGGAGGGAAGTTCCAAAATGTTGGCGCCACAGCAACTGAATTATATTTAGAATAAAAAAGTACCGAGCCTTTGAGCTTAATGTTGAAACCAAAATGAAAAAGAAAATAAATCACACAAATAAGTGTTTGAATGTTAGGTTGCATTTCTTTTTAGAGGTAGTCAAGCAAAAAAGTTACAATGTTCTTTTGTGGAAGATTCTGCTTTTCCCCAGGAGATGTATTTTTTGAAAAACAAACCACAAAAACATTCAAAGTTATCAGCTAAGCAGTAATTATCTCTATAAAATCTTCAAGAATATTTAATAATAAGTAAACTCATAAGAAAGATTTCAAAATCCCACTTTCATCTCTATATCAGCATGGGAAAGCAAATTTAGGTAGCAACATGACAAATTTTCAAGAATAGAGAGTACATCTATGAACTAAGTGAATAAATCTATGTATTTGGAGGGGAATATCCTCTTTTAAAAAACCAATGTCTGAAATACTAAAATTCAGCTGTCAAATTTTAGAAGAAAGTAAATGATCTTTAAATGTCCTCTAAAGGTACCTGGTTTTTTGGTTTTTTGGGTTTTTTTGAGGTAGCAGAGCATGTATGAATATGTTTCCATGTATTCTTGTGGTCAGTACCATTGAAATTCATGATGAAATAGTTCACAAAACTGTTCAGTGCCTTACAGTACTGTACTGTGTGAAGTCATTAAGTTAATATGCAGTCTCAAGTACCTTCAACAGGTTAGTGATAACTCATAGCATGTATCTTTCTACAGACATCACAAAAATCTCACTTAAACAACCTGGAGGAAAGCAGAGGTACAGCCTGACTGGTAATTAAGATACAAGACACTTGGGTATCATTAAAAGGACCAGGGGTGAAGAGCTATTCATGGTACACATTCATCATCAGGTGTGTTGGAAAGTTACCATGATTTTGATAACTTACGGTGGATAAAGACAGAATGGAGTGAAAAAGTTATACTGAGCAACAAAGATTAATTACAAGTTATTGCCAGTAAGGAACTCCAGCGGTAACTCTTTTTAACTTTGAAAAATCATGCAAATCTTCATAATCTCCAGATGCAGTTACAGTAAGAGATGTATTCTTCAGTGACTGCAAAAATTATTTAATGTTTTCATGAAATAGCTTTAATATGAGTAATATGTCAAGAATGTGCATTCTGATATTTGCAGAGGGAGAATAGTGTACTTCCATTTGAAGCACAAAATGTAACACATTTATACAATTTCATTTCATAATTTTAATTTAAAAATATATAAGCTGTATTGTATACATATTTTACATATCTATTTTTACATTCCATGTTTATTATAGAAAATATGGTATAAACAAATGTAATCACACATTAACATAAATTATCATGATTAGCATTATGCAAATCACCTATACATATAAATACATGGAGATAATGTATATATGTATAGTATTGCTTATTAGAATTTCCGTACACATCCCAATATATTTACACATATATACTATTTAAATATTGCTGATATTTACAAATACTGATGACATAACTGAACATGCAAAGCAGTTGTACTACAGTTTTGGGGAGGGGTTGTTTCTTTATCTTGTATTTTCTTACAAATGGATCTCAGCTGCTCCCTTCCTCGATTTTACTCTGAGGCAATAAATAATTCAGTGTGCTAATTTGACAGATGACTCTCCAGGAGCCTCCTACCATTACTAGCACCATTAGGCCATAATATGCATGATGGGCAGAGACCATTCAGCAAATGTCCTTCACTTGTTTACCCCTAAAGAGCTGTGCTCTGCGCAATTAACTAATGAAGCATTATGAGCCTTTTTTCCCCCTTCCCTGCTATTTCAATATATCAATGCAGATTGTCTAAGGGCAAAATATATTTTGTTTTCTTTCGGCAAATGAGTATTTGTGTGGAAGCTATAAACTTGCCTTAAGTTCCACCTCTGTAAATAAAGACAAAATAATAGTATCCTGAAAAGGAAAATCTTTTTTTTTAATGACTTGCGCAGCACATGTATGAGGAATGCATTATATAGAGATGACAGAAAAATCTGAACTCAGCTTCTGAAGTCAGCATTATGCAAACAGAGAAACATAGACCATATAGTTCAGGGTTTTGTGCCACCTTTGTGCTGGTTGTATTCTGGTTGGATGCAAGAATCAAAAGGGGGTCATATTAAAATTGTAAAAGCAATCAAGAATAAATAATGGCCATAAAGTATGCATATATGTTGAATACCAGTATTGTGAGGACTATTTTAATCCTCTGTATACATCACAGCAGCCAAATTGTGTTCTGTATATTTGTAGCAGGAGAAGAATGAAGAAAATTTTTAATAATAATTTTTAAGAAATTAAAGAGAAAGCTATGACAGCACCAGTTTTTGTTGGTCATCTTATGGCTCTGCAGTTTTTGTTCCTTGGCAGATATTAGAGCTGTTCTCTGTCCAACGTGCACAAATAGAAAATCTTCCAAACTGTTTTGAATTTTTCTATAACATATGTTGTTAAATGCATCATAAAAGATATTTTAAACTGGATTTTTCCCTTAAAGAAAATATTTCTTTCTTTAAGTTTCTTTTTACGTTAATGTCTCCAGTTCCCCACGTGTATACATCAGTTTACTCCTCCCCTTTACTTTTCTTGCTCCTCCTTCCCATAGCACATGCCATCCTTCATTTTCTACACTTCAAAAGATAACTCTTCTTTCTATGGAAAGATAATTTTGTGGTATGTTCTGAAGTTTTTTGGGGTTCTACATTTTTTATAACAAAATGTTAATATTGGAAATTAAATGCAACAATATTGGAAACTAAATGTGACAATTTTCCTCATATGTGGTGTAAAATAGTTTTCATTTTCTGTTAAAATCTTTTTATTGATTTATGTACCATTAGCTCTTATCTTACCTGATAGCATATAACTTCCTGCTGTTCTAAATAAACTTTGTTACTGGTTGCTATTCCCGAGTAACTTTTTCCATTCTACACAAACCAATTTTTGCATGAAAAATGTCCTGTCCTGGTTAGTATGCTGTCAGGGTGGAGAAGGTGATATAACGAGGTATGCCAGGAAATTGGAGTGTTGCACAGGTGGATCCAGCCTGATTCACTTGTACAAATTCCTTCTCCTCAGAGTGCAGAGAAACAGGAGATAAGTTCCATACCCTTGCTTGTATCCAGGTTTAGCTGCCTATCACTAGCATAAAAATTATGCTAACAGTCTTTGTAGTATCCTAAGCAGATCTGTTCTTCATTTGGGTTGTTCTGAGAATCTGATCAGTGAGAAACAGCACCAGAGGAGAGCAGGTGAGCTGGACTCCAGAGAGTGAGGCATCCAGTCCCTTGCAGCAGAAGGAAAAGTGGGATCATCCTATTCCAGGGGATGACCTGACACACAAATCCTATGTTTTTTAAGGAGCTGTCATTAAGCAGGATTAGCTAATTAAAGTTTGTTATGTGTTCAAGTGCTCTAATAATGAGAACTATGCAACAGATTGAAATATATTTGTTTAGCCTTATGTACTCCAACTTTTGAATGCATCTCTTCACTGATCCTCCTTAATCCTCAAAAACGACTAATTTTCAAAGTATTTGTTCATTTAGAGCACAAATAAATCTCCATTTTGGTTTGAGGAATGTAGCAATAGTCCACTAAACATTCTCATTCTCAGAAACAATAGAGTTTACAGCGGATGCAAAGTGCTCTTATGGGAGATATACACAAATGCTGATAAGTGCTAAGTATTAATCACGTAAGTGATTAGAAAATATGCAAATAAACATGTTCGTATAAAATTTCCTACTTCCATACAAATTACTCTCAGTAACCTGTGGTCTAGAGTAACATTTTAAAAACCTGATTAAGTCATCAAAACATAATTTTAGAAAAATATGTTATTCTAATTACTTTTATTCGTTTAGCTTTAATGAAACTTTCCAGCTTAGGTTAAACAGGCTTTATGCCTGAAATGCAGCATACCATGGCAGGCAGATAGTAATAGACATGGGACACAGGGGATGACAAAAAAAGCAAACAATTTGCATTGAAAATAAGGGTTATGTGGTTGTAGTGTGTGCCTTATTGTGCCAAACAATGGTATTAGCACCCTCTCAGGCCTCATGGTAAGCACTGGACATGTGGCTGTAGAAAAAAGAAACTTCTCTCATCCCACTTTCTCCCAGTGGTGCTTTGTTGGCTCACAGCAAGGATCTAGCTTCGTGTCCTGATCCCACTTTAAGAGGAAGTCCAGCTCAATTCAATTTGCCTTTCCGCCTTTTAGTAATGAGACAACATACATGTGAGCAAACCCCATGATAATGCAGAACAGATGGGCAGGTTTTTGTCTAATTAGATTCTGGACAGCTTGTTTGCTTGTAGTAAATGTGCATATATTTAAAGATTTCACACTTATTATAGAGACAACAGATTAGCCAAAGACAAGGAGAGAACATTTTCCGGGCTTTTTTCTCTGCTTAGCGTAGGTGTAGGGCTACTAAAGAGAGCTATTTGGTAATATCTACAAGTGTAATTGAATTACTCGTTAATGTCACACTCTTCTTGGATTGAATGGTCTGCATTTTGAACACAATTCACAGTTATGAAAACTTTTCTTTTTGGGCAGCCCACTAGTGAAATAAAGGTTTCCAAAATCTATATCACATATATATTGCAATAGTTTGACAATTCATTTTAATTACTGTACAAAAACAATTATCCCAAAGAACATTTTGTCAGTCACTATTCTCTTAATATATATTTACTAGCGAGCATTTTTGGTTCCATTAGCATCCTCAAAACTAATCCTCAACATTTTGAAAGTTTGCTAACAAAACATTGAATTGCTTTTGGAGGCAAATCTACAGCTGTGGTGTTATAATGCCTTGTGAACAGAAAGCACAAATTGCAATTTATGTAAAGCAATATTGCAAGACAGAAAATATACTTTATCCAAGGAACTATATGGTATGGCACTCCCATTGAACCTAATAAAGTTTCTGTGTCTTAGAAGAAAAAGAAAAAGAAAGGTGATTGCTACTTTTAAGCATGTTGTCCTATGTATGAGTCTAATTTCCATTTCTTATACATCTACAAATTGCTTTCCTCCTGAAGCTGAAACTAGAGCAAACATGTCAGATATTTCCAAAATTAATAATATAATTTAAATATAATTCAAAGAATAGTGCCCATCATCCTCATGAGTCATCTCTTAAGAGCATCACAAATAGGTTCATCCTATTTTCCCTTTACTTCATGATATAGATGTGGAGTGATGATGAGATGAGACATGGATGTATTGATGCCATTCATCTACGTGTCTTGTTTTTCACAGGTGTAACAGCTGGCACAACACTCACCACCTTACTTCTTTTTAGCTTGGAATTAAGCTGTATAACACTGAAAGGATGGTGGTCGTAGACGAAGCGTAGCTTTGAAATACAAACCGTTTTCATTTACCTTTATCTCACCCTTATGGGTTACTCCGTCACGATAAGAGACTTGCACATCCCATATGCCAAGTATTTTCTTCATAGGTGTAAGTAAGGGTGTTCTGGTTGGTGCTTGGATTATGGCTCCATTCCTTTCTTGGTTCCCAGGGTTTCCTCAGTGAAGGACCTTGACAGGCTGGGTGGGTGGGCTGCATGCTCCCAATCCCCTGAGGTTTGTGACAGACAGCTGGTCAGTCTGTCGAACACCCTTGGAACCAGTCACAGGGGTCATGCATCATTTCCAAAGCACCATAACACAGCTTTTTATCACATTCCCTAACACCTTATTTTAAACAAGAATGTCCCACACAATGGAAATATTCTTTTAATACTATTATTATTATTATTATTATTATTATTATTATCATTCTAAAGGAGCTAATTATAGTATATTACTGAAAGGGAAGACACTCATAGTTAAAATCCAATTTCAAGTGTATCATAGATTAGATCTGGAAGTTGTGCTGAAAGGCAAAAGAAAGAGCAAAAAATCTTGACTTAGGAAGATGTTAGAGAATAAAATGGCAAAAATATTTGCTACTGTGGTATTATCACTAACCAAAGCAGGGACCTTTAATAAATTGTAAAATTTTTTTATCTTCTGCATAAGGGTTGCTCTAGATTAATTTGTAAAGCTGTATTTTACTCAGAGCAGATCTGATTTATGTCCTGTGAATTGTTAAGCTTGAACAAATTAACCCCTAACTTATGATTAAAATGTATTTTTAATAACTTTTTTAATAGGTCATAAAAAAAAATTCTAAGCATTTCCCCCTTTTATATATTTTATATATTAACTACTATTTATTTCAACTACCTCCTTTTCTTGTGCATTTTGCATTTAATATTAGTTGATTGCGATAAGTCTCCTGAGAAAACTCTTGTACTTTGTGTACATGCTTATTTTCTGCTTTACCCACATGTGACAGAACAAGTTACACTAACTAGCTTTTCAGAACCTAGAGATTTAATTACGTTTGAGCTTTTCTATTCCTTTGGGATGATGTTATCAATGCTCGAGTGACCTGAACATATTACTGCCTGGCTCTTAAATTTTACACTATTTTTTAAAATTTGCTTAGGTTTTATATTATTAAACATTCTTCCCTAAATCAGTTGCTCTTCCAAGTAGTCAGAGCATGTCCCTTTCTTCCCATTGTAACTGGTCTGGGGCTTCACTAGACCAGGCAAGGACATTGAGCTTCTGTGATCATAATCAGACGGCCTTTGTGGAAAAAAGGTGTAATTCAGGAACAAACACAGCCTAGCTCTGAGCTTGGGGAAAGTACAAACTGCACTGAGATAAATGTGTGAGCATGAGCTAGAGGAATTAAAAATGTTGGAGAGGCAAAGAAGTAATCAGCAGTTGAATTAAAGAGTCGTTAATTGAACAGTCTCTGTCACAGCTAGTTTCATACGAGAGAAGGTGCTGAAAATATGCATGCTTGGGAAAATGTACAAACACGACAGGTCAGTTAATAAATAATAAACAAAACACAGGTCCTGATATACTATGAATGAATCCATTTTTTTCATCACAGCATTAGCCTGGTTCAGTGAGAAATGTTATCAGCTCTGGTCTTAGCATGAGAAAGCTTGATACACAATAAACTCATTTACAACAGGAGGCTCTGGAGTTTCTCTTTAAAATAACCATCCCAATTTTTAACAAAAACCACAGTATTTGTCCTCTGGATCCTATGAAAACTGAAGCCTGTAGAAACACTACAGCTTTAGAGGAGCAGAAACACAAAAGCAAAATTCAGTATATTTGTCAACAATACCACTAGTGAACATGTAGTCAAATATAGAGGGCTGTAACTTGCTTCTGGATGGTGCAGCTTTATATAATTGTATCTTACATTAATCTTATTTTATTTTACTGCTCACAATTAGGAAATTTGCAGCCTTAAACATGTGAAATTAAAACTGTGGATGATTTCTTAATTGTGCAACTCCTCAATACTCAATTAGCATCACTCTTCTTTCTCCTAACAACGATGTAATACTGTACTAATGAAAAACAGGGCTTCTTTATTTGCTATGGCCTTGGGGTCAATTATCAATTTATCATTGTGTCCTGCAGGTTTAAAATAAAATAGTCTGTGCAATGTAACCATTGTACAAAATTGACATTAAGTAGATTCTGCAAGTATGGACTTAATAAAAATACAAAGAGTGCTGCCTAAAAGGGTTCTACTCCTATAAATTCTATTATGTTGTCTTTAATATAGGACAGTAGGAAACTGCAAAACTAATTTAAAGGGTTTTTTTTTTTTCTTTTACCATCTTTGTATATTCTGTACGACAATAATCAAGAGAGAGCTAAATTAAAAATAGCTTAGATTGTGTTTTGAAGATTTTTTATTATTGCAAACTTAGCTTTGGTAATAAAAATATTGTTAGTGCTCTTAACAAATGAAGAATTTAGAGCCTTTATCTTATAACTGTCAAATATTGCTATAAATTAATTAATTCATAAGTCAGTGAAAAAAATACTTAGATATGTGAAGCATTAAAAATATCTTATTTAATTTACACAACAAGAAAATAATTAATTTGAAATCAAGTTTCATATTTAAGCACACACCTGGTTAAGTTGTTCATTTTTTGTTCACTTGCTGCAAAAGCCCCATCCCTCTAATTTCCAGAAGTACTCTTTTTTTTTTCAACTCTGTTCTAGGAAGGTGAATGGACATTTGAGGGACTTGGAAAACGCAAATGAAAAATTCAGTATGTTCCTTGTTCCCATCACTTTGGTGCCACTTTCACAAAGACTTTTTACTCAGAAATATGTTTCAGACATGTTGGCCAATGCTGAACATTTGTGGGAGTTCTCTCTTAACCATGACATCAAATCTGAGGTCTCATAATTCAGCATCTAGGTTATTGCTCTGCATTTTCATCCAAAATTTTTCTCATCTTTACTTGCTCTGGGAAGAAGAGTGTAATTTCTGCATTCCTAAATCTTAAGACACCTCCCTCATGTTTCCTAAGAGCCCAGCAAAACCTGATCATCACCTTGGAGAAGATAAGCACTATGATGTTTGGCTGGGGACCAAACTTTTAGAACAGACCCCACCAGAAACTGTCCTCTGCCCTCTTCCTTCATTGACAAACCACTGCCATACAATCCAGCTCTTCTTCACACACTTGCATTATATACTCATGCAGTCATGCACAGAGAGCTGGTGTAGTATCACTCCAGCTTTGCCATCAGTGTGGTTGTCACTATGTCTCTGCCCTGAACACTGAGCCATACACTGGGGATGGTGTTTTTGTGTGAAAATTTGGGCTGCTCTCTCAACTGTCTCAGAGTGGAAAGACACGAAGTAATAGAATGTTGTCATGTCTTTCTTTTCCACTTTCCTATTTTTAATCTTGAAGCCAACTTTAATTAATCCTGCCTTCCTTCTCCTCTCCTGGGACTCTTTTCCTCCATTATGCTATGGCTAACTCTGAATAAACTCAACAGCAGCCACACATGTACAAGGAGGTGATGGAAGACAGACAATGCTGAGAAATATTCTTTCACACCAGACATGTTTTCCCACCACATTCTCATAGCCTGTTGTGGTAACAAGAGCTTGATGTGTATATCAATATTTTCATTCCTGAAACGAAACCAGCAAATATCACAAGAGGAAAGTAATTTTTCAACTGGCGCCTTCTTCTGTGGCAGCACACAGGGTGGCATGACTGAGATACCGCCTGTTTAATTGATTAGTGCGCTTGAGAGAGGGCTGGGTATAGTCCAGTACAGATCATTCTAAACATTGATAAATTACCACCTTTGTGTGAAACGGTTGAGGTGGGACCACTGCCCTTTGACAAACCAGAAAATGAAATGATTACTATTGGATTCTATTGACTTGTCTGGTTTGAGCAGTTGTGCTTCTTCCGAAAGGTTAATTGGACTTGAACTCAAGAAATTAAGGGGTCAGCTAAGGTCACAGTGACAGCAGGCAAACTTTTAACTTAGCACTAATAATATTTGTCAGGGAAAGGACATGCTGGAGTTCTTTAGCTGTGACTGCTCAGGGATTCACTATAAAAAAAATTCTTTGTCTACATTATTATAGAAGCTGTAGGTCTGTGTGGTAATTATGCTCATTAGCATTCTAATTTTCATTAGATACTTGCTCAAAGATCAAGACTATTGATCAAGACTCAAGAAAATTGAGCCGATATTTCACATTTATATCACTGGGAATTAAAAAAAACTTTTAGAAATGTTAAGAAATTCAGTGCAAAATAATTCTGTGAGTAGAGTGTGGCAAATTGCAAAACTCTTTACTTAGGGAATTCTTAACTTTGTTCTTGTCTTGATTTTGTGTGTATGATTCTTTCTCATTGTATGAGTGCAGATTAAGAGTAATTATAGAAATTCACTAATGTTTGTTAGGCAAGAAAACCCAAAACCCAACCCATCATTAGTTATGTAACAGGGGAAGAGCCAAAATATCATCAAAATTTTCCTCTAGTTGTTGTATAGATTGGGCTGACCACATATTCTTTCACATCTTGAAAGATCTCAGCAAGTTCAAGAGATGAGCAAAGAACAATCTGAAATTCAACACATGAAAGTGCAGGGTCCTGCACATGGATAGAAAATACCCCAGGAACCAGCACAGGCTGAAGGCTGACTTACTACGGAGAAGAACCTGGGGGTCCTGGTGGACAGTGACTGTCCACGAGCCAGCAGTGTGTCCCTGGGGCCAAAACACCTTGGGATGCATGAGGAAGAGCATTGCCAGCAGGCTGAGTGAGGCGATCCTGCCCCTCTACCCACCCTGGTGAGGCACATCTGGAGAGCTAAGTCCAGTTCAGGGCTCTCCAGTGTGAGAGACATGGAACTGCTGGACAGGGTCCAGTGGAAGGTGACAAAGATGCTGAAGGGACTGGAGCATATCTCTTACCAGGAAAGGCTGAGGGAGCTGGGCCTGTTCAACCTTGAGAAGAGACCACTAGGAAGGGACATCATCGATGTTTGTATGTGTCTGAGGGGATGTAATCAATTCTATCATTCTGTGACATTTTCAAAGTTTTTAAATAATGATGTTACTAATATATAATTTCACATTGGTATCTCTCACTGTCTGTGTAAATAAATGGGATATATGCACAAATACTTATTTTTCAAAATACATTACATGTTTTTTATATTTCAAGATAATTAAACATTAATAGTATTTAGTGAAAAGTCAGAATTATACTTGGATGTGATATGAATTAATTTTCTTATTAATGGCCCAGATAATTTACTTGATCAGATTTATCCTTAGTACAAACAGAGGAGAGCATAAGTCAATTTTGTAAGTGACAAGATGTGAAAATATATTCTATAGTTTAGATTGAATTTGGACACTGGTGGTGGCTCCTCTGGTACTGACTATGAACAACCTTCCTAGAAATGTGAATGCATGAGAAGAATTAGAGCATTAATACCTGTTCCTTACTAACTTACTGCAAAACATGAGGAAACTTGTTTTCAATTAGTGGTTTTAATGGTTTTTTAACAAATATTTTTCAAATATGAGGAATTAAGGACCTTCAAAATATGCAGAAGCAATCAAATTTAAAGACTTTAGACGAAATTTAGACTAAAGTCTAAAGGCTAGAGAGGCAGCTGCAGGTCACTCCTGTACCTGAACTTTAATCGATCATGTGCAAATCAAAGGACACCAACGGATTGGTGAGAAGACCTCCATGGCAAAATAAAAAGTGTTTATCTACTTCCTTGAGTAGAAAGGCATGCTGCATGTAAGAAGTACAAAAGTAGAGATAGATGGACCAAAAGAAAATTTGTACACATTCTGAGACCAATTCATTTAGGAGCAATATTCCTAGAAAACAAATTTAAATAAATTACAAAATCCCAGTTTCCCTGCTGTGCTCACAGGCTACAATAAGATCAACTTCAGCATGGACAAATGAGTCGAACCAAATAATTTTTATAGATAGAATTTTGGTATAATTCTTCTACATTGACACAAGGCTAAGAAATTATGAGAAAGTAATCAACATATAAAAATATTTTTAGTCAGTGGACTTTGATTAATCCTCCAAGTTTTAATCTAAAATTTATCTGACATTATTTCTGAATTAGAAAACTTGATGTATGGTATTCAATGAAAAATTCTCTTAAATTGGGATTACCCTTCTGGAATAGCGAGTAGCTATTGTTACTCACTAGTATTATGTATAATATATCATCAGAAATCATAAAGGAGAATATAAAATATCACTTCTGAAGATTCTGTTGTATAATTAGAACAAATATATTTTCTGTGTCTTGAATTTTGCACTTCTTATTAAATAAAAAAGGTATTTTTGAGCATATGCAATTCGGTTAAACTTTCAGCACCTACTATTTGCCTCTTTTGGATGTCACGAGACAGAAATTAATTTCTTTAAAGAAGCATACAAAGCACCTAACCCAGCAGTCATCTTTGCTGCCCTGAATGAAACTTTAAAGGTATTCTGTCTACAATATTTATGATGAGATGCCCTATACAGTTCAGTTTCATTTTTAAAGTGGGGAAATAGAAACATATATTTCTTTTTCTTCCAATGAGATTATTCACATAAGAACTTGCTAAACATCAAGACAAAGTGTATCTCTACATGGCAATGTTAAATTTGACAAAAAACAAAAAAAAGGGGTTGATAGTACTTCAGTTCCTGAGTTATAACCTTGGTTTCTCTGTGTTTAGAGAAAAATCACATTATGACTACGCAGAAGAAAAGTTACAAAAAGTATTCTTATTATATCACATTACCTCTGGGTCAGCACTTAATGCAATTTATCTTTAGAAAGAAGTTGAGTTCCTGTAACCTTATTTTCTATTTGGGAAGTGCAGTAAAACAACCCTTTTGGAACTGGTGCATTAAAGTGTGGAGTAAAATAAAGGAGCAGCAAAGAGAACAAATAATGTATTTCTTGCAGTCAGACAGACTAGGAAATTTTGCTGTATATTTTGCGGATATCATTGCGTCTTAGATTAGGAGAGACTTAGTGTCTTCAATTAAAATAATGACTAAATTATTTGATTTTGTATTTTAGGTACTTTTGGAATCCTGCTATTAACAGAAGACACTTTTGTCAAAGTTTCTAAGTCCTAAGAGTAGAAAATTCTAAGATTTCTCTATCAGAAATATGTTTTTCTTTCTTAAAATAAATCCAAAGACTTACCCTCATATTTTTCTCAGTAAATTTTTTTCTACACAAATTTGATTAAGGCTGCAACTTGTCAATGTAAAATGACATTTTACATCATATAAATGGCAGTTATTGACCAAATTATGTCTCTTGATAGCATTTGCTGAGATAAAATTAGTTTGCATGCACATAGAAAAAAAATCTGCTTATGTATAATTTAAATAGCTCTGCAAATCTCCCACATGCAGCAACAACAAAAAATCATTGGTTTTAAGCTATGTACAGTCTACTTGTGAATGCAAACTTGAATTAAAAAAGAAGATAAAACAATTATAGCAGATAGTGAGTTTTCTGCCAATGTATACAGTGCATTTTGCTGAGTGAAGCACTACTGCTGGTAATGAATAGTAACAAACTATGTGTGTATATGTTTACTTAATGTGACTGCAGTTATTGTCATTATTTGATTAAAAAATAAGGGTCTTCACTGTAAAATAATTTTTCTTCAATCTTCATACAGAAGATGTTGAGATTTTAGATTTAAGTAACTTCTTTATTTCTATCTTTTCACTTCTATGTATTTTGTCATGTAAATTCCTGCTTCCTCAGACTTCCCTGACTGTTGCTCTCCTCTTAGTCTCAGGTACAGACATGTGAAAACTGTGTTGTTCCACCTAGTTTCAGTTCATCCCTTCATAAGAAACTAAACAAAGCTGCTTTATCAAGGATTAAGTAGCCAGAAATAAAAGCTAAATAAAGATTTTAATCCTGTTATTCTTGGCATCACTTTGGGCCTTTTTTATAATTTTTACTTTGCAATCAAATTACTAAGTCTTAGCTTTAGGCTCGTTTTCATAAAGAAATTCTATTAACATTTATAATACACTAGGATACAATATTGACATTAGAAATTGCAGAAACTCTTTAAATAAATGTATGCCAATATCTAGGCATAGCCATGGACAATTTAGAACAATACGTGTATGTACCCATTATATGTAACCTATCCATTTTAAATGCTTCATGAATTATTTTTAAATCTAACATGAGATTAAATGTACTGTTCAGAAAACTAAAATGCAGTTGTGGTGCCGTATCAAAACCACAAGGAAAGACAAACCCTGTGTGCCCTTGGTGGGACAGGTTCTCCCAGCATGCTATTCCTAGTCTAGTCGCAAATTCCCTGGAGGATCTAGGGGTTTCCTTTCCACTGAGGAGAAAGGACTCATTGAAGCACACACAAGGGTCAGGCATGTGCTACATCCTGGCACACAGGAAACTGCAGCCACCTTTTAGCCTTGATATGTATAGCAAATATCACTTCAATGATTTCATTAATATGTGCAAGAAAAATAAGAAGATAAATGAGTACATTCTGATAATATTGTAGGGTTATTCTTTTATGTTGTTGAAGAAACTTAATGTTGTTTTTATAATCCCTGATTCAAAAAGAAGTCAAGAACAGGAAAGCCATAAGGCACTGCTTCTCTATATGCATATAAAATCTGTATTGGTTCCCATAGTTTACTCAAGCAAAAAGGCAAACTCTTGCTTGAATGATCTGCTGTAGTCAAGATATTAGTATTTATGAGGTAACCTTAACAGGACTAAAAATATTCCTACAGGTGAATTTCAATCAGCCTGATAAAGCATATGTAATTTTATAATTTGTCTTCTTCTTTCTAATTTCTTTGCTGGTTTAGTTGGACAGTTTCTCTCTCTACCTACAGCTAAAATTCAGTATTTGGAGCAGTTATTTTTATACAGTGCAGTAAATATTTTAGTGCCCTTGCATAACATCCATCTGAATGAGTTATTTCTAATCAGATTTAAAATGTAAAAGCATTTCAGGCTGAATTTTTTAAAAGTCTCTAGATGCTAGATGTATGTGCCATGCATAATGTTTCTGAACTACAGCCTGAAGTGAGACATCTTATGAGCCAGTGAAATGCTAAAATTGAAGGAAAACCCATAAGTAAAACTACATGGATTCAGACTTTGCATCTAGGAAGTCTGGAAGGTTCCAGTGCTAGACTGGCAAATCCTGTGTCTACAGGTTCTACAGTAGCTGTGTGAGAAGAAGGATGGATGGGGTCTTGACCACTTTGGTGTTTTTCAGTGCTGCTCTGCCAGTGGTGCCTAAGAGTCTGTTTGTCTGCTGACTGTCTACTTCATGCTTCCTTATTTATATCTAGACCTATCTCCAGAACTCTTTGGGAGGTAGACAGACTAGCAGTCTTTCTTAGTGCTGAATTTTTCTTGCCATTCAGCATGAAAATCTCTCAAAGATTATATTGCTCAGTATTTGCTTCTTTTGCCCTGCCAGGAGGGAGAGACAAGGAACGTGATTCTGTGCATATCTTCCCACAGGTTCAGCTGAAATTGAAAAATTGTCTTTACAAATTTTCAAACAATTTGTTATTTTCATATTCCCACTTTCCATTATCAGAACACTTGTTGAAAACTATGGATAATGAATATTGGAGTTGGAGTTCATTTATATATTTGTGTTGTTTGAATATTTTATTCCGATTGGACCAAGGTTGATCATTTCTTGAAGTAGGGGTTGATGGTACCCACATACAGAGTCCTAACTATCTGAGCAAAATACTGGCAAGATTCCTAAGCTCAAATAAAAGTTAGATTTTATCAATATTCAAAATATTTTTCTGAATGGTTTAACATTTAGTAAAACCCCTCCAAAAAAATTGTGTATCACTGTACTAAAAATTTTTATGAATATCAGGTCACTTGTTAAAAAATCAGGGTAAATATTTGAAATCTTGGCTTAGAATAAAGGAAATATAAACTAAGTTTGCTTACTCAGGGCTAAAGCTTACTCCAGTCTTTTCTTTTTACAATGAAAACATCTATGGAGCATAAATTTCCCTTCCCTGTTGCAGCAAAACAAGTTTCAGTCCTTGTGGAATAATTATGGACAATTCATTGGTGCTAAGCCCTATTCTTCTTGAGAAAGGACTTGCAAACTTGGATATCATGTATATTCCTGAGTGGTTCCTCTAGTAAAATTTGTGGGGTTTAATCTCTTTTCTCCCTACCCATATATTTATTGCCTTTTCTATTGCCACTAGAGTTATATTGAAAGTTAAAAACTATATTAAATTTTTTTCTTTTTTTGCAATGTCACTTCAGCACCCCCATGGCAGTGCATTTCTTGCAGTGCTGCCTGTTTCAGCGTCAGCCATACCACTCCCTTGTCAAGCAGGGATGGCAGGAGGGACAGGGGATGCTCCTTTATTGCTCTGTCTTCCTCCAGTGCCATGTGCAATCAGATTTGTGGCATGTCACTTCAATCTGTCAGCATCCCCTTAGTGCTACTCAGTCACCCGTAAGGAAATACCTTGTGTGTTGGCAGAGGATGTTCTTTAACAACACCCAGTCGCTCAGTCAAGCAGGCTAAAAGGGGCATCAGACAGCACCTTCACACCAGTGTATGCTAACTGAGCTCTCTGTCGATGTGTCTTGACCTCATAAGAAGACACAGCAAAAAGGCCAGGGTGAAGAGCAGAGAAAGGCTACTCTTGCCTTGTCTGCTAAAAATGGCAACTTCCTTTACTCCACTCAGTCAGAAGCAAACATATTTTATACTTGTGTGGGTGTTCACATGAGGTTTTTTTATATATAGATATGTAGAGATATATATACATAAACAAAATTACACACACAATTTCGTTTTTGCAGTATGGGAATGTAACCACTAGATGACACCAAGAGATAGTTCCTATAGACCTGATTTTTCATTCTTTATTCATCTGTCTGTTCAAAAGGTGACATTCTTGCTGAGATTGTAATTAAGATTACAGACGTACGCAAATTAAGTCATCTGGCAATTATTAATAGTTATCTTACTTTAATATTATCAATTACTGTCCTAGAGTGCAAAGAGCTTAGAATTTATGATCATTTGGACAGTGAATCTCAAACATTACCTCTCCTTCCTTGCTGTGCATATCTTTAATTGTCTGCTACAGAGGCATCATTTGTATTTCCACAGCCAAGAGTCTGCTGGTGCTCCTGCAACAAACTTTTCTGTTGCAGTGGTTTACAGTTCATGTCTGAGAATACACAGAAGGTGAGAACTCAACAAGTCATGCTGCAAAATTATGTATTTATACCAGATGATAATTGTTTTGCCTTACTCTGCTACTGTTATTATTCTTTTGAAATAAGCTAAAATCATGGGGTTTGATAACAAGAAACAAGAAATGCTTTCCTTTTCTTGAAAGAATGTAAAAATGTGTAATTTGATATGAATTTTTGAGATTTAGGTATTGATAATGGAAAAGAAGTAGGTTAAAATTGTCCTTTTTAGGTTATTTTATTAATAAACAGTTACAGTACTAGATAAACAACAACAAAAAAAGTATAAATATCCAAGGCCAACAAGTCTGGTTGGATGTTACATTAGACAAAAATGGCTGATATTTCTAAGTGGTGGATATAAATTTATTCCCATGTGTCTAAGATCATAAAAGCAACATAGTCATGTCATCCGCAAATACCAATTAGATATATACCCTGCTTGGAAACCGAAAGAATTAGTTTGACTACAAAAAAAAAGCAAGTCTCAATGAAACAATGCTCTTCAAACATTTTTAGCAATTCCTACCTCCTACCCCCACCTTCAGGTATTAACATAACTAAGTGATAACTTTTTTACTGAAAGAAATTATTCATAAATATTCACTGGCTTACAACAAAATAAAAAATAATAATAGTAAAAAGAAAAAACCTATACTGGAGTATAACAGTTTTTCTTATATGAGTGTGTTACAAATACACGTATGTTTTTCATATACTGTAATATTACTGTTTAGACAAACTTCAGCAATTGCCCACAGTGTCTATTGTGGCCATCATTATAGTGATAGTAAACAGAAGTATTTATGAGGGACTTGCTGGTGAACTCCACACAAGTAAGAGGAAGCACAAAAACCTCTGTTGAGCCACATCCCCAGTCACTAGTTTTTTAACAGTAATTGGTATTTTTAAGCATTTTTCTGATGAGGCAATAAATTTAAATGTCATGGATGAAGCCTCTCAATCACAGCTTGCCTGAGTGGTTCAAAGTGATTGCTGTCATCCCTGCTCCGTGACACGGTGTGAGCTGGGAGCTGCTCGAGCATCCACCCTGTGCTTTGCCCCTGCTTGAGACAAGTGCTTGAATTTCTGAGAGCTGGAGGTGAACCCAACCACCTGGTCCCAGATCAGGGGATGCTGGGAGGCACCCACTCTTTGTAGGTTCATGGCCCTGCAGAAATCACAGTGCCAACCACACCGTGAATGGTGCTGGTGTGAGGTGAGGAGTCTGCCAAGGCTGACACCTGGCAAAGGGGAAATAATAAATCAGTGAGTGTATGAAAAGAATCGTTGTGTTAAGAAATTATAAAGGTTGTAGGGAGGGATCACATGCCTGTTGTATAGGACAGAAGAAATGAAATCTTATTGTAACCCAAGGAACTTGGGGATGTGATTTCTGAGAAAACATAAAGCCTACCATTAGCTTTGGTAATACAATTAAGAAAGACTTTCTTGTCCAATGACTTTATGGAAATGTGGCTTGCACAATGTCTTAAGGTTCCTCAGAATATATGACAAATTCCTGTGAAATATAATTTTTATATAATTGCTATGGTAATTAGTGCAGGGGCTCTGCAGCTATAAGCTTGCAAGTTCTTGAATAGAAAAAAATGACACTTTAATTCCCTTTGTATGGATATATGGATAAGACAGACTTTACCTGAACTTTGCTTTTCTGAAGGGGTTGGTTCATTTTTTTATATTTTTTTTTTTTTCAGAAACCACATGGAAATACTTCCTATAAAGTAGTATTGGTGGGCATGCTTTTCAAAAAAATAGAATGCATATCATAATTGTTTGATGTTTGATTTTTATTTCACATCTGAAAATCCTATCTCATTTTTATGAGGAACAATGACAGTTGTCAGTGAAAGCACCACATACTCTATTTGACTCTCTGTTGTTAAAAATCCAGTTTGTTTTGCCCTCAGCAGTTTTACGGGAAGTTCAAATTGCCTCATAAAACTCTAATGGTTTTCCTCATACACAATATGTATTGTGTAACAGGCACAGAAAACACATCTTACCACAGTTTATGCTGGGTAAAATATGCATCCAACTGTATCACTGGTCTACCTTCAAGAACTTTTAATTGTAAAATAGCTCTGAACAATATACTATCAAGTAATACACATTTTTTAATTTAAGCCTCTCAAAAGTAAAGCAATGGCATATTAATGTGTATTAAAACTTTTATGTCTTCAGTTATATTATAGATGGTAAAGTTTTAACAATCTAAGAAAATATTTAGAAAATATTAAAAAATATATGTCACAAAATTTTTTTAGTAGAAGTCTTATTTGGTATAGAAATAAAGGCCTTTATTTTGGGGGAGCTTTACAGAGAAGGTCTAGCTTTGACAGACTTATTTGTTGTGTTCAGGAGGAATTAATAAGCCATTACATTTTCTAACACCTTATAATTTA
Source organism: Catharus ustulatus (assembly GCF_009819885.2). Taxonomy (NCBI): domain Eukaryota; kingdom Metazoa; phylum Chordata; class Aves; order Passeriformes; family Turdidae; genus Catharus; species Catharus ustulatus. Next base: position 15,970,004 of record NC_046262.2, on the reverse strand, counting down.
TGATGCACAAATGATAATTGTCCCAGATTATCTGATTATCTGATTATGTTTCTTTCTAAATCTGTTAAGTTCTGGTAACAATAATTTAAAGTGTGCAAAATTTGAAAGTTATTTCTCAGAAATCAACATATCTGGATAGAACTAATGAAGTTTCTTGAGTTATTTATCACATTTGCCAGATTCTCCTTATCTACTATCTATATTTTTCATTTTAAAGGACATTGATTTTACTGTTTCAATATTTTTGCAGAACTGTGAGGTTTAAACATCTAAACGTTTTTAAATCTCGAGTCTTTATTAAATATTATCAGTTCAGTAGTTGTGACTATTAAATATATAATCTAAAATACAAAATTCTGACACAAGAGTTGGCTCACTGGACTGAAAAGTATTTTTAGAAGTTTATACAGGGGTTGCAACATCTAGGGTACCATTAATAAGTCTTAGATGATTGAGGGGATTTTAGTTTAGTTTAGTCTTTTAATTCTGTTAAATTGCCTTAGTATCCAGCGAAATCATTCAGTCATATCAGCTCCATCCTGCTTTGGGTTGGCTGCTCTCTTTCACAGTCCAAGAAAGAAATTAAAAATACAGATGTTCAGTTCTCACTCATATAAGATATGTGTCTCCAAAACAACACATTGTTGTTACACTTAGACTCAAATGTTTAATCAGAACTGACTTTCAAAAACCATGTGGCATATAATACTTGGCAAAATATTATTAGATGTAATTGTAGTATTAATGATGTTAGACATTATCATTAATAATTATCATCATTATAGCTGTTGATAATCAAAGAATACAAGCAATTCAAGATTATGGGGACGAATCTTTTTTTTTTTTTTTATGAGCCAGCTAATACAGTTTGAAAAAATAAACCAGGACACACAAGCCTTTGATAGACCTGAAACAGAGGCAACAAACTTCAAAGGTGACCTGGGTTTATCTTGACCATATTTTGTATTAGCACCCGTAGACAGGCATAGTGGAGATCCATTGTTCAGAGCACTGTACAAATAGAAAATAAGAGACAGTTCCTGCTCCACTGAGTTCACAAGCCAAACACTGAGCTAGGGAAAAGCAGGAGGGCAAACAGGCATACAAAGGTTAAGCTTTAACAGCTCAGTAACAGAACCAGAAAGGAACTTGCATCTTCTGGTCTGCAATCTAGGCCCAAATTGCCCAGAACACATTTGAAAGGCAAATGGCAATTTGTACCTCCTCCCTCATAACCCTTAACTGGAGAAACGTACACGTTAGAAGGTCAAGATGGACTCAACGTGTGTCAGTGCCTGGGGCCTGCTTCTGCAAATCACTAGTCTGAGCTGCAAAATTACTACCCTGCAAACTCATGGAAATTCAGTAGGGGAAATCCACTGGTGGAAACACAGTGGGCCCCATGGCAAAGAAACAATTGATAGGATGAAGGCCTTTATTTGGAGTTTCTTATTTTTACTCATTTTATAAACACATATCATAGTTCTGAATGGGACACTTAGCCACCATTTTTACTCTGTGATTATTTAAAACTAATTTAAGATTAGCAATTTGTGGGAACTTGATATACCAGAAATTAGGTTAAAAATGATGACATTTTTTAATTTCCTTTCCCTCCCATTTTTCTGATAGAAATATTTCTTTTTTTTCCCCCCCATTTACAGGTGCAGAATTAAAGAACATGTTCACTCACTATATTATTGGTGCACTTAAGTGAAGTGTTCCAAAGCATATAATTACCGTGTAGGTTTATGGCCCTGAAGTAGATTGGGATAGTGGTGCTGCATATCCATGATTTGAAGGACATACAGTGATGATTATAGAGGCAGTACTCTACATCCATTCCAGCCCTTTTGTGTTTAGCTGGTTGCCATGGCAAATAATTGGATAGAATTTAAGCCACTTTCTTCTAAGCGGGAACTTCATAATTTTACCCTTCACATAATTTTGAACATACTTTTAAAGATTCTTAAAGTTTATGCAGGAATGGAATAGAGACTTGGAAGAAAAAAATAGATTTCTATACATGGAATGACGGTTTGGAGGTTTCTTTATTTCTTTTTTTTTTAATCCTGAGGATTCAGTTTTCTCAACAACATGATATTGCAAAATCTCAGAGTAGTGAAAATGAAAAAAGATTTGAATCCAGAGCAGTAGGAAATATGAAAATGAATGATCAAATACAGCTGACTTTAGCAATTGGTATCAAATAGAAACAGATGGGTAAATATTATGTACTCAATTCCCCAAATGTATTTAGCTCAAACCTTTTCAAAGCTTTGAAAATGTTGGTTATGTTGTGTTTACAGTTCATGGTAAGCATCTTTCATATCTTTATTTTTCAGTTTGGTTCTTTTTCTGAAGACATAGTTAAACTCTTGGAAAGATCTGCGGTGATTAGAAATCACTACCTGACACATGCTACCCTGATTCTGTTTGGGGTTTATTACTCTGTAGACTGCACTAGCAACTGTAAAGCCTCAGCAAGCATTTCACAACACATGGCAGTCACAGCAGACAGAGTTTCTTTGCTCACAGTAGTCTTTTACAGAGTGGTTTTCTGGAGATTCACAGAACACAAGAATGTCTTGTCCCATGACATTAGTCCTGAGTCTGGCAGAACCATTGCTGCCTTCCTGCCTTTATAGCAAGCAGTACTCTAAGGGAGCAAGAAAGTACAACTGTTGCTATAACACGTAGATATGGGGAAGGCCTTTTCTCTTAGAAAGATAATTTGTTTTAGAGAAACATCACTCCTAAACCATTTGGACATTTAAGAAGGAGTGACTTTGATCCCTGTGGAGAGGGTCATAACTGCCTGCATTTTCTGTGGCTAAAAGAGGTGGAAAAAATACTCAGAGACCTTCAGGACACCTATATTTTCATGGGTTAGATGGGAAACCTAAGCCCTTTTCTACTTGTTTACATGTTTAAGCCTTAAACATAGCCATTTCCCTTAGAGAAACTGACTTGGACTGTAACCATGCGTGTGATGCGGGGACCCGAGCAACATGCCTGATCTTACTAGTTTTTATCACCTTTCATAATAGTAATTCTATGCCTTGTAATCACAAAAATTAGCACATTATTTTCATCCATTGATTTGTTCTTTTACATTCCAAACTTCCTAACAAACTAGATTGTGGTTTCGCTGCTCCTTTGACAGAAGTATCCAATCCAAGATTCAAAAATTAAATATTGACACTGAGTAAACCTGGTTATTTTACAAACTACATTAATAGAAAGATTGGAGATTTAAAGCTAGTTCTAATCAGCAGTGTTATTTCTCTAATTTGCCTTTTTACAATCTTGATTGAGTGTTGAAACAGTAACAGAGTTTTATTTTAGATTTGACAACACTGAACAAATACAAAGGATACAAAGAGGTCTATTTTCCAAATGCATTCACTAGCACTTTTTCAAGTTTTGTTTTGTTTTGTTTTGGGGTTTTTGGTTGGTTGGTTGGTTGGTTGGTTGGTTGGTTGGTTGGTTGGTTGGTTGGTTGGTTGGTTTGGCTTGATTTGTTGCATTTTTTTGAAATGTTTTTCTGAAAATTTTATCCTTTACTGAAAGATTCGTAATTCAGTCACTGATTATTTTTGGTAGTGTTTTATTATCTACAGACTGGCTTATTTTTTTTAGAGTGGAACTTGGTATTAAATTAATTTTTTTAATTATGACCTGCCTAGAACCTAAAATAAGGAGAGGTGACTTGTGAATTAATCATCTCGGGGGGTCTTCTTTGAGTATCTTTTGTATGGTGATAACAATCCACGTTTTCTTTTCTTCTACCTAGCTCCAAGTACCCAGCAACAAATTTGTTGTACCACCATGTACAACAAATGCACATTGATAAGGACCGTTGACTGCTATAAATTTTTTTGTATTAAAAAAACCAAAGAGAAAATGTGGAGTATCCTTTGGCCTCTCACTAAAATATTTTTTTAAAATGAGTTTGAATTTGTATGTTGTTACCTTTCTGCAGTTCAATGCAGCATAGGCCATTGTAGCCTCTTTTTGTTGAGCAGAACTACAGCTATTGTGCCATCTTTAAATACTGATTGAGATAAATTCAGTTTGTTTGCAACATTTTTATTGCTCAGAGACAGTGGTAGCTAAAGGATATTACATTAGATGAATAAGATCACTGATATTCTTTCTGAATAAATGTGGATGTGGCAAAAAGTGTGTTATCCTAATTAAAAAAAATTCTGTAAGTAAATGTCTAGAAGGAGAAGCATTCTTAAAATTTTGGTAGAGATTGAAGAATAACATACGGAAGAGGGATGACATCTACAGGATGAGGTGGAGAAAAGAAAATATATGTACTACCACTGGTAACGTACTAAACCCCTGTGTGAATTATGGAGCAGAAGTTTGGGATGGGTGAGGCAGCAAGACTAGGAGTGCATCATATTATGGATCTGTCTCTTCTGGGCAGGTTAGGAAAACTCCTTTCATTTCTTGCCTCTTGCATCAAGTCCTGCCACTGGTTAAGAGATGATGCTAAGGGAGGTCAGCTGTGTCCAAGCCACACAAAACTAGTCTAAATGTTCCCAGTGTTTACAATACCATCATAACAAGAAAATAATTGCATTTAGAGTTCATATCAAAGGGAAAACCTTAGCGTAAAGAGTAGGAGACTCACCTGGGCAACTATATGAAAATGCATAGAAGAGAAACAGGAAAAAAAAAAAAGCTACTGGTAAGTGGTGCCTCAACTGTAAACTGTACATAGTGGACAGCTTCTATATTGAAATAGAAGCTGGATGCACACTTCAAGAGGAACTGCCAAGGCAAGTCACTTAATTTGCCAGCAGCATAAAGCTGTAAGTACAAAACATGGTGGTGAGTCTCCTCCGTCAAAGTTTAGGAAAAATGACAACATATGGTCATAGTAGCATCTTAGGTCACTGAAATTTTTTATTTCATTTATTCCATTTATTTCATTGTTTGCTCAAGCAAACAATAGCTGTATTGATTGCGAAAAGCTTTATTTACCCCAACCAGTTCAACAACAGCCAAACAATATCTCTTCCTCTGCTCCTCTCTGTTTTCCTGTTTTAAGCCTGGACAGATCTCACCTACATATTTTGCTTTTTTGGTTGCTGTTATTGAGGAATTGAAGAATCAGTGTGATATTCCAGCCTCTTCATGCCCACAGCTGATCTCAATTTCCTCTCAGACACCTCTTGCTTAGGTTCTGTTCCACAGGGCTGCTGCACTGCATATTGTGAGGTCCAGAAATACTGACCACTGTATCCATTTTGCAAATATTACAAAAGGCACCTAGGTATATTTGGGTTTAAATTATGAACAACACATGAAAGTCCAGTATGAAAGTAATTTACTCCCTTCCCGTTAGAATTCCTCTAAACAGGAGGGTTTATCTAATTTTTGTGGAGTAAATTAGTCCCCAAAAACCACAAGGAACTCTTAAAAGCTCTTTGTTACCTTCATAATAAATAATGTTTATCACATGATATGGGAATCTTTAGTAGGATCAATCCAATATGGTTTTTCCAGGGTAATAATTTTTAGAAAATAGATTTTATCAAATTTTAAAAATAAAAACTTTATTCACAGTAAAAAGATACTTAATGACATAAAACAATATTCTATCATGCTCACTTGTCCAGTAAAATCCTATTGTTTAGTTGAGTCATCATGTAATTTTAATTTATTTTACACACAATAATTTATAATTATATAATATTTCTTTATTTGTGAGGGATTACATCGAATTTTCTCATGACAATCAAAATATCTACAGGCTTCAAAATATCTGAGCTACCTGTTAGAGCAAGCTTGGAAATGAATGAATTCTCAGTATTGTCTTGAAGCACTAACAAAAACCCTTTTCATCTCACACAATATTTACAGCTTGCAGCAATACACCTCTGTTTCTCTTGGCTTTCTCAATACGGGTGAAACAAAATACAAAGCAAAACCAACTCAGTCCTTAGTGGAAACAGTTTATTAAACAATGAATAAGTCCCAGTGTAAGGCAGCAAAGTTGCATCTTCTTGGTTGGGAAATGCACCACGGAACAAAGAAGTGGATCGCACCTACATGTATTGCATATTTTTGCTCATCTATGTTAGATGGAGTCTGAGAGATGGTATAAAGACAGAAAAAGTGCTGGTCTCTCATTCTGGAGATTTCATCCAAGTTTTACAGTAACAAAATTACTGATATTAAACTTTGGATAAAATTAATACATATTCACAGACTCAATAACTTTCCCTGAGTATAATTCGGACTTCTGAAAGTTCCTTATCCTATTCCTGCATAGCATGGTATATTCAGGCCAGACAACCTATGGTCTGAGGAGACTAATCCCCAGACTGTCACCTCATATATCAGTGCTCAGTGTAGACAAGTGGGGAAATTGGTGGATTGATGGGTCAAAGCCAGGGCTGTGAGGTCCAACAAGGTCCCACACTTCAAACAACCCCATACTGCACCAAAGACTTGGTGGTGGAAGGCTGCTCATCAGACAAAAGAGCAGCTCGGGGTGCTTGTCAACAGCAGCTGAACATGAGCCAGGGTGTGCCCAGATGGCCAAGAAGGCCAATGGCATCCTGACCTGCATCAGCAATAGTGTGGCCAGCAGGAGCAGGGCAGGGATTGTCCCCCTGTCCTGGGCACTGCTGAGGCCACACCTTGAGTGCTGTGTCCAGTTCTGGGCCCTCAGTGCAAGAAAGACACTGAGGGGCTGGAGCGAGTCCAGAGAAGGGAACGGAGCTGGGGCAGGGTCTGGAGCACCAGTCCTGAGAGGAGCAGCTGAGGGAGCTGGGGGTGTTTGTCCTGGAGAAAAGGGGGCTCAGGGTGACCTCACCACTGCCACAACTGTCTGGAAGGAGAGTGTGGCCAGATGGGGACTGGCCTCTTCTCCCAGGCAACCAGCAACAGGATGAGAAGACATGGCCTCCAAGCTCCACTGGGGGAGGTTGAGTTTGCACATAAGGAGAAATTTCATCATGGAAATTGGTGTTAAACATTGTCCACTCTGACAGTGGTGGAGTCACTGTCTCTGGAGGTGTCCAACAAATGACTGGCACTTTGTGCTAGGGCTCAGTTGACAAGGTGGTAATTAGGCAGTGGCTAGAATGGATGATCTTAAGGGTCTTTTCCAACCTAAATGATTCTGTGATTCTATGAATTGATATGCATGGCTCAGCCTCGACAAACTGAGCACCCTAACTGAAACTACTAGCTTTGTTGAAACCCAGCCTGAAAACCTTCGTGCAACCTGTAAATGTAAATTAATCTGCATGTTGATCTAAGGAGTACGATTTACTTCAGAAATGCCATGTTTCCATGGCTTCAGATATTTTTTTCCACCATTTTGTATAAGATGAAGACTGATATTTAAGAGAGACATCTTCATTAGTTTTCAAGAGATACTTTCAGAGTCAGTCTCAGGTACTTAATCTTTTAAGCCTCCTCCTGGTATATCGTAACTTTTCCATCATTCCTTATTTCAGCCTTTGGTCATAAACTACCTATATAGCAGACCTGTGCTCTGTTTCCTGCAATTGAAAGCTAAACAAAAGTTCTCTTCATGGAATTATATAGGTGTTGAGCTAGTTATGGATTTTTCCCCTAGCATGAAATAAGCAGAGAGAATTTATTTTAATCAAAAATTCATCTTCTGTAAGTACCAAACCTTCTAAGTTATTCTGTAACATTCTAGAAGATGGGCACATGAAAAGCAACACTGATGAAACAAGTGTGAACTAAATAGCATTATGCCAGCAAGTATGACATATTTCTAGTCTTAAAGATGCATGAAGTAGGTTTCTTGGCCATGTCTCTTTTCTTATACAAAGACTGTATATGGAGTAGAAAGTACTTGCCATGCATTTCCTGTCATAAGGAAAATGTTGCCAGTCTGTAGGAAGCACGGGCATCTTTGCTGTTCAGAGGAGAGCAACATCCCATCTACCCACACCTATCACTGCACTAGAGGGGGGCCATGAGTGGCAATGCAGGGCAAGGTCATGCTGCATTTGATTATCACCATCTTCATGGAAATTCAGACTGCAGACTACTTCAAGCATAGTCTGGTGCCTGCAGAGGGGAAGAACAAGGAGCTGGATATGCATCCTTGGGTAAATCATATGTTACATTGTGGTCAGGCATGAAGAAGTAGAAGTGTGTCTACTGTGTGCTCTTATCTCTATGTTCTTTCTTTTGCATGATAAAAAACATTATAAAAGTATTTCAGGAATTCTAGCTGTCATCAGATATTCCTTCTTATATGGGCTTTAATTACATCATGTACTCGTGCCAGGGAAAAGTGTGACATGTATCTAATTTTGAAGCGATCTTCAGGGCAAAACTCTCTGCCCTGCCTGCCTGAGCTGAAAAATACCACATGACATTAGGTTCTTGCTTCTATCTTACTGCAAATCTATATCCTCTGTGCCTGAAGACATTAACAGGCCAGGAAGTAATGTCATAATCAACAGGTAGTGAATACATTTTTACATTCATAGAATATCGAGTTGAAGATGACCTCAAGGATCATCTGGCCAAATTTCCCTGGTATGCAAGATGACTCAGCACCCTTTTCAGATCTCTAAAGTGTCTAGCATTGGGGAATCCACCGCTTCTGTGGGGAGACTGTTAATATTATGAAAATTTTTCCTTGTATCTAACCAGAATCTCTGCAGGAGTGACTTGTACTCTTTAACCCTCATCTTTTTCATGTGACTCCTTGGATCAAGGGAGCCTCCATTCTCCTTTATAATCACTCTTCAAGTATAGGACATAAACATATAATAAAGTCTCCTCTAAGCTTTCCTTTCTCAAGGCTGAACAAAGCCAGTTCTTCCAGTCTTTCCTCACATGGCATATTTCCCAGAAAATTATGATCTTTGTGTTCCTTCTCTGAATGGTCTCCAGGCAATCCATACCATTTTTGTTGTGAGGGCCTAAAACTGAACACAGATTTAAGGTTTGGTCTGATAAGAGCTAAAAGTGAGATAGTGACTCCATTTCTGGTGATGCCCTTGATGCAACCCAGCATCCTGTTGTCTTTTTTTGATACAGAAGCAACTGTTCACTCATATAGATCTTGCTGTCCTCCAGGAAAGTGGCCATACAGTGCTGGTAAAGGCAGAACTGAAGAACGTGTCAACACAAACTGCTTTTCAGTGCTGTTAGTGACGGAGTCACCTCTCGTGTTTAACAGCCGGTTGATTTTTTTGTGGTTTGCTTGTTTGTTTTTATTGGTTGTTGATTTTTTGGTTTTCGGGGGATTTTGTAAGTTTTGTTAGGGTTTTTTTTTGTTTTGCTTGTTTCCATAGTTGAAGAAAGAACTCTTTCCTGTAGTTTTTGTTATGTGTGACCAATCTAAAATTGAGCTGAGGTTTTGCTTTCAAACTGGATATCTACACTCCCTGGAAATGCCCTTGTAGTTCTCTGTGTGTATTTGTTCTCCATCTCTGGTACAATTTTGGTTTTGAGCATACTCAGAAGCTGTCAATTAAGCCAAAGTGGTCTTCTGCCCTGCCTGCTTCCCTTTCCCTTACCTTTCAGATCTCCACATTGCTGCCAATATCCTGAATATACTTGAAATGCTTGTCACCATCCAGAGGGCTTTAATCTAGAAGCATTGGTTCTTTCTACAGTACCCTCTGTCTGTGCACATATTAAACTAAAAGTGTCCTTTGGTTTACTGGGTGGGGCTCTGTCTTCCCTGGCCTGTGGCAGGGCAGGCCGCTGCTTGCTGGCCCTGAGTGCGGCACAGAAACCAGCAGGATCTCCTCAATGTGACAACTAACCTTCCCTCTGAAGGTGGCTCCTTCTCGACAATGAAGGTTGGGGCAGCTCCTTGGTAGCTTGAGGAGTTGAGCAGTCAGCCTGTACTCCTTCAGGCTGTATACATTTGGGCTTTGACCCTCCTCAAATGCCTGTTCCTGCTCTGTGGTATTGCAGAATGGGACTTGTTTCCCTGTCTCTGTGGCCGTTTAGCTACCTCCTCACCGCTGATGTACCATTGGCGTACATCGTGCATGGAGCCCAGCACTGTCAGCTCAGCCTCAGTGTGAACTTCTGTCTTTCCTTTCCAAAACCAACTAAACAACAACCCCCCCTTAGACACAATTCTTTTATATCAAACGTCAGAGGTGTGATGCAATAGTGAGCCAGGTTCAGTAGAGAAAAATGAGAATTTATATTTTTCCTGAAGTAGCAACCCACCAGAGACCATTAGGGCTCTCTACAACATTTGAAGTTGATAAATATCTTATCTACATTATCTTGTCTTAAGCTGGTTTTCTTAAATTTATCACTTGGAATGAAGTTTGAACCCAGTATTGACTGCAAATACACAATTTCAAAAGCTTTTTTCTGCAAATTCTCAAGTGTTGTGAGATTTTGCATAGGCTGAGAATGGAAAAATGGTATTAATAAAAATATGAGGATAATAACAGAATAGCATTAGCTTCTGTAAGTTCTGGACTAATTATTTCTCACCTGGAAGAGAAAATAAATTGCCTGCATGTCTTAGTTGATGACTTTTGAACACACATGTGCTGGCAAAGCTAGCTGGTTCAATCCCTTTAGCTAACTAAACCCACTAAGGTCTGGGTTTCATCAAACTTCTGGAGTGGAATTACTGTTGTGAGTCTTTTTTTTTTGCTAGAAATAATGCCTATTTAATTTAAAATTGTAAGACCTTTCATTTCAAATTGTTGCATTAATACCATGAATGAACACTGAGGAGGAACAGAGAATTATATTGTATAGCCTAAATATCCTTTCTGTTAGGCACTGCTGTGTTACAGTTGTTGATTAATATGTATCTAATTGGCTGGGAAGTACTTCAAATATTTAAAATTAGTTCGTTCAAGTATGAATAACTCTAAAAGAGAATAAAACATGCTATGGAAAGGTAATATGCATAATATGGGTCTACCTCATTTCCTGTTTAGAATAGTACAACTCTTAAAGGTTCTCCACTTGTTTTTAATCTTGCCTGAAAAGATTTAATTTTCTTTTCTGTTATTTCCTTTAGCACTTCAGTCATCTAGATAACAATTTAAGTTCAGGCTATTTAGAACTTCTCAGATTTTTTTGTATTTTAATATATTGCTCCAATGCATTTACCTGCCTTAGGTTTCACCCCACATGAAAAGAGAAAAGAGTACAGTAATTTCACGACTATAAGGCGCACCCTTTTGACTAAAATTTTCCCTCGAACCTGGAAGTGCGCCTTATAGTCCAGTGTGCCTTATCTGATGTACAAAGCGGCGAAATTTGCCAAACCGGAAGTGTGAGCTGAGAGCCGTGGGGGGAGCCGGAAGTGCCACAGCAGTCAGCTGGGGGCGGGCCCGGAGGCCCGCGGCACTGCCCCTGCCGGGTGGAGGCGGGCCAGGAGGCCCGAGGCACCGCCCCTCTCCAGTCCAGGCAGGCCTGGGGCCCCATGGCTGCCGGGTGAATGTGGGCTAGGGAGGCCGCGGCACCCGCCTTCCGGGGTCCAGGCAGTCCCGGGAGCCCATGGCTGCCGGGTGAATGTGGGCAAGGGGGGCCGCGGCACCCGCCTTCCGGGGTCCAGGAAGTCCCGGGAGCCCATGGCTGCCACGTGAATGTGGGCAAGGGGGGCCGCGGCACCCCCCTTCCCAGTTGGAAGCAGTCCCGGGGCCCCATGGCTGCTGCGTGAATGCGGGCTAGGGGCCCCGCGGCACCCCCCTTCCCGGGTGGAAGTAGTCCCGGGAGCCCACGGCTGCCAGATGAAGGTGGGCTAGGGGCCCCGCGGCACCCCTGCTCCTGGGTCCAGGCAGTCCTGGGGAGCCATGGCTGCCACGTGAATGTGGGCTAGGGGGGCTGCGGCACCCACGCTCCTGGGTCCAGGCAGTCCCAGGGGCCCATGGCTGCCAGATGAAGGTGGGCTAGGGGGGCCGTGGCACCCCCACTCCTGGGTCCAGGCAGTCCCAGGGAGCCATGGCTGCCGCGTGAATGCGGGCTAGGGGGGCCGTGGCACCCCCCTTCCCGGGTGGAAGCAGTCCTGGGAGCCCATGGCTGCCGAATGAAGGCAGGCTAGGGGGCCGGCGGCACCCCCGCTCCTGGGTCCAGGCAGTCCCGGGGGCCCATGGCTGCCGTGTGAAGGTGGGCTAGGGAGCCCGCGGTACCCCCGCTCCTGGGTCCAGGCAGCCCCGGGAGCCCACGGCTGCCAGATGAAGGTGGGCTACGGGCCCCGCGGCACCCCTGCTCCTGGGTCCAGGCAGTCCCGGGAGCCCATGGCTGCCGGGTGAATGTGGGCAAGGGGGGCCGCGGCACCCGCCTTCCGGGGTCCAGGAAGTCCCGGGAGCCCATGGCTGCCACGTGAATGTGGGCAAGGGGGGCCGCGGCACCCGCCTTCCGGGGTCCAGGAAGTCCCGGGAGCCCATGGCTGCCACGTGAATGTGGGCAAGGGGGGCCGCGGCACCCCCCTTCCCAGTTGGAAGCAGTCCCGGGGCCCCATGGCTGCTGCGTGAATGCGGGCTAGGGGCCCCGCGGCACCCCCCTTCCCGGGTGGAAGTAGTCCCAGGAGCCCACGGCTGCCAGATAAAGGTGGGCTAGGGGCCCCGCGGCACCCCTGCTCCTGGGTCCAGGCAGTCCTGGGGAGCCATGGCTGCCACGTGAATGTGGGCTAGGGGGGCCGCGGCACCCACGCTCCTGGGTCCAGGCAGTCCCGGGGGCCCATGGCTGCCAGATGAAGGTGGGCTAGGGGGGCCGTGGCACCCCTGCTCCTGGGTCCAGGCAGTCCTGGGGAGCCATGGCTGCCACGTGAATGCGGGCTGGGGGACCGCGGCACCCCCCTTCCCAGGTGGAAGCAGTCCCGGGGCCCCATGGCTGCTGCGTGAATGTGGGCTAGGGGGGCCGCGGCACCCCCACTCCTAGGTCCAGGCAGTCCCGGGGAGCCATGGCTGCCGCATGAATGTGGGCTAGGGGTGCCGCGGCACCCCCCTTCCCGGGTGGAAGTAGTCCCGGGAGCCCACGGCTGCCAGATGAAGGTGGGCTAGGGGGCCGGTGGCACCCCCGCTCCTGGGTCCAGGCAGTCCCGGGGGCCCATGGCTGCCGGGTCCAGGGTGGCCTGGTGGCTCGTGGCACCGCCCCTACCGGGTGGAGGCGGGCCCGGGGGCCAATGGCTGCCAGTTTGAGGCGGGGCCTCGGCCAGCAACCACACGGGCTGAGCTGGGGGCGGGGCCTCGCTGCAAAAAAAAAGTGCGCCTTATAGTCCGGTGTGCCTTATATGATCTACAAAGTTGCGAATTTTGCCGAATCCGGGGGCGTGCGCCTTATAGTCCGGTGCACCTTATAGTTGTGAAATTACTGTATATTTCCTTCTTTTTTTCTGTTGACCTTACCACAATAAATATGAGAATTAGGTTTTATGTTAATTAGTATGCATAAATCCATTAAACAGATATAAGACCTGGTGAGAGGTTATAGCATCATTTGTATAAACCTCGGGTACAGTTAGGGTATAAGGCTGACAGTGTACACCCTGGAGTGTCATTTATAAGAATCTCGCTTCTTTCTGTGACTTTGGTAATGGACTCCAACCTGTGCAGATGTGGTTGTGTAATTACACATCTGAGAATCCTCATTAACTAATTGGGGTTGTCACTGCCCAGCAAGTCATGCATGTTGGACAATTAATCCTATCAGTAATAGCCCTCCTTAGGCAACAAACAGGATCTTCAAAAGAATTATAGATAATTATAAAAATTATTCTTAAAAATACAACCAAGAGAAAAAACCCAAGAAAGCTAAAATCAACTCTGACATAAAATTAAAACTGGTTTTGTGACTTCTTTCTTATGTATTTCATTGTCTTGGTAGTAAGAGTTCTCTCACTGAAATCAGTGTTCAGTGCTCAGGCTCAGCTGAAAAATTAGCAACAAATAGTCTCTCTGAGCCTTGTAAAATAGGGACAGAAAAACATTGACTCAAATGAGTTATAAAGACATTACTTTTTTGTATCATATTCTGCCTGTGTTTGTATTTCTCTTCCAAACATAAGCTGTAGTAATATTTTCTTGTCATTTGTATTCCTGCACCAAATTTTATGTTCTAACTGGTGATGGAAAATAATAATAAATTGTGTGGTTAAAGCAGGTGCTGTTTGTAGTGTTTATATAAACACATTAGCACTCTTTTGACACAGCATGACCTGAACAAGTAGTTCATCCTACTAGTAACAGGGAAACAATAGCTGAGCGTGCCAGAGCCGAGTTCATTCAGATACTGCAAAATTAACACCAGATTATGAATACGCTTGCCACTGGTAATTAATCGTGAAAATTGCTGGAGGAGTTCCCCTACTGTGAGGGATATTGGCAGAAGTATTTACTGCTAATAGGCCTTGTTTAAGCTTTTTTTTTTTCCACCCCCTTAGAGATAAAACTTACAATAGACTGAGCAGGAACTGGTAGATTATTGCATATTCCTTTGGCCTTTTTTCTTGTTAGCATTTCTGAATATCACCAGTGTTTCCTTTCTGTTATTAGGGAACGCACATTGTGTGTTTACATTTAAGACCTTTAAACTGTCCTTCAGAAGGAGAATAATTTCACAATCTGGATAATGTTTTTCTATATTCCACAGTGATCTAACATTACCGCATATTTTGTAGCAGTAATTTAGGGACATCATAGGAAGAATTTTTGTATTTCAAATGATATACAAGCTTTTATAACCTTAGGTAGTGGTTACATGAGCTACAAAATCTTTGATGTGCCTATCATTTTAAGCAATTTTCCTTATATATGCCTTTTATTATGTGCTTTTAAAGTGTAAAAAATGACCAAGATTTTTTCAATCTATGGTGTTTTCAAATGCAATAAAGGTAAATGGATATGACTATATTCACTAATTAAAAATTAAATAAATTAAGTTGTGGCAGGTCACACACACCTTTATATTATTTTAAAACAGTTTGTACGATATAATCATATTAAATATTTCTTCCATTAGAAAAGAATGAAAAAAATATACCCATCATGACTGGTTTATAACAGGTGTGTTTCTGGACTGAACGAAAGACAGTTTCTTAGTGAAATTAATGAGGGATTTTTCTATTGAGATTAATGAAAGTGGGGTTGAGGCCTGTATCTGTTAAAATTTTACTATTGTACAATATGGAGGTTATGGAGGCATTTATTGCTGATTTTATGATGAACAGTACAATTCTTGGCCCATATATGCCAATATTTGATTAAGTCTCCATATAACACATTTTTTAGGCAATTTGGTTGATAATTACAATAATTTGATTTTTATAAGACTTTTTAGATTGATCTTTTTCCAAAAATGTTAAACTATTTCTTTTGAGAACTTGTTAAGTGTTTTTCCATTGATTTTAATGAGAATGAAACTTTATGTCTTCAATATTCAGCAGGCAAGCACTAGATCTAGTATTTCTTTATTAAAGATTGGTTTTTATTTTCCTTTCCAAAATTATTCAGAATCTGGACTTCATTTCCTTAATTAGTCTTTCTCATGAAAGGCATACTTACTCCTCATTCTTCCCTTTCTGAGTCCTGTCAGTCTAAACAAAATCAGAACTTTCTATTTTTCTGTGGGTTAGGTGGCCTATATTTAAGTCCAGTGCAGGTTATGGAGACAGTGTAGACAATAGACACACCACTTTAGAATTCAACCACTCATACTAAGTTTTTTTAATCAAATTTTTAGTTTTCTTTGTGGCTTTGATAGTTTCAATTAAATGGAGGTCCTCTGATTAACATTTTTTTTTGTATTTTGTTATCTAAACAGAGGGATTTAAGTGTCACTGGAATATTTCAGTGGGAAAAATCAGAGTCAAAAGTAGGCCACATTGCTCTAAACAACTACACATTATTTTGAAGAAGCCTTGCAAATATTTGTTCCTGATAACAAACTGTATAACCTTCCCTCTCTCTTTCTCTCAAATTCTCTGAAAGATTTTTTTTTTTCTGTAGCTGATCCCTCAAGCAGCAAGGAACAACATCTAACAATTAGTAGCAGTCACATAGTTCTGACAGAGAACAACAAAATATTGCAGAAGGTAAATTGTCTCAGGTTTATTTTCAGAGTAACAGTTCTGGTCATTTATGCTTCAAGCTTGGAAGTTTTATATAATTGAAAATCTTTATATTAAATTAGTAGTAGTACCAAACCATGTTGTATTTCATTCATACAAAAACCACTAACCTTCATTCAACAGATTGCTTCTAATTTGAGTATGAGTGCAATTGTAGTTTTAGGTATATGAAGGCTGGATTCAAAGCAAGAAAAATGTCTTCAAATAAGAGCTCTTTTCCTAGGTATCACAACAGCTGTCTAGTATTAGCATTTTTTTCCTCTGAGAAAGGAAATGTTCAAGGGCTTACACACTGCTTTCACAAAGACAGTCATATTATTCATGGTGTCCTTTATATCTTTCCAACTTCATTATCCATTTAATGTAGCACTTTTGTTTTAATGATTGTTTACCACATGCATTCCATATTATCCTAATAATAATGATTTTTTTAAAAAATTAGGCCTTGTGTTGAAAAGGACATCTGAGGTCAGGTACCCTAACTCACAATGAATAATAATTAATCTATGTCCCTTTTTGTTCTAGATAGCATGAAAAAAACATGTCTGACTGCAGGTAATACAAAAACATGTTTGTTGAGATAATAGATGTTATTAATCATTTATATTCTTATGTGTCTTAACAGCTTCCTTTCTCAAATATCTTTATAAACTGACATTACCAATAATTTTCTTTTGTTTTTTTTAGCCTTAAAAATGTCTCTATTGTATGACAAGGAAGTTCTGTTTTTGATTGCACAAATAATGTTGCTGTGATTCAATTAAGTGATAATTTTATTTTTTCCAATCAAACTATTACACTTCAACATATGTCAACATTTGCTGGTATATTGTCGAAATTGAATACTGTTATGAAAAACAATGAAAAAATAGATGTCTCTAGATATTTTTTGTAGGAATCAAAAAAATTGTTTTATTCAGAAAATCAGAAAATCCTTGATTTTTAAAGAAAAAAAAAAGATAAAGAGTCAAGTGTATTTCCACAGGGCTGTGGCCAAATTCACTGTAAGCAGATCCATGTCCACAATGGCAGTATAACACAAAAAAAGGAAATAAAATAATGTCCTTTGTGTAATAGAATTGTGCACATCCAAGCCCAAACGTTTCATGCGTGCATAAGCTAGACTGTAGAGGGCTTTCTCTTCATCGAAAGGCACAATTTCTCTTTTCTGAAGGTCTCCTCTGAAGAGAGAAAACAAAGCATAATATAATGTCATATTCTGTATGGACTGCATTGGGCCTTGAGAGGGATCTGCATCTCTCAACTGAACACTTTCCAATTTCCTGTAAGACAAATAGTCCTGCATGTGTGAAGCGTGGGTGTGTGCACATGCAGGTAAATTATCTGAGTTAATGGTGCTGGGCTGGGTTCTCAAGGCCCTTCAAGCAGTGCTTTGCTCTCGCCGTTTTGCTGACCACACCAGGACTTATGCCACTCTTGAAGTCAGTCAGATTTCAACAGGCAGTTTGGAATTTCCTGACAGTCATATCGTGTTTACTCCTCGCACTGCTTACACATGGTGTTGCCCATTATGACTTAATCTTTTCAAAATCCAAAGCGGACTAAACATTTCCAGCACTCCAAGCAACAAATAAGTGAATGTGGCTGAAAAGGACTGATTTATCATCTAAGTAGTTTCTTTACGTGACTCTGAAGGAGCTATAATGAACCATCTTGACAAAAAGCCATTTTTAAAAGTGTGCCTTTCATGTATACAGCAGACTGTGTAATTACAACATATGGGGTAAATAGTATATTTTTTAAAAATTAGCATGCATACCAAAACACATGTTTACCTTAAAGACTGTAGTAGCTTTGAGGCAGTTATTGTAGTCCATCAGGTAAATAGCACACATTTCCTAAATGCTTCACAAATGTATGTTATTATGCAGTATGTGTGTCATTATACAATAGACTGCAGTGGCTTTGAAAAACAAACTATTCTGTTGTGTTAATACTTCTAAATATTCATGACATCATATTTTTACTTGTCTATGTTAGGAATAAAATAATAAAAAGTAAAGCAAAGCAATGTACAAAGGGAAGTCTGAAAAAATAATTACATCTCCCTGCCTTTCAATTCCACAAAAATCAGTAGGGGTTTAATTTTTATATTTCACCATTTCAGAGTCTTTCAGGTGGAACTGAAGAATCTAGTTAATGTAGTAAGAAGGAGAGTAAAAGCTTTAATTTCACATGTTACTAATGTCCTATTTGTTTTTGCTAGAGCAAAAGAATAAAATTTTCTTAGTTTTGACATCAAGATTTCTTTAGCAAGTATTCTCTGCTATGACACATATTCTGTCTTATACTCGTATGGTATGTGCTGGAAGTATCAGAGTTATTGTTCTGGCTATGGGCCGTGCAGAACTGAAATAGCACTAAAGCAGAAAATACTAAGACAAACAGGAAACATTTCACCAAAAAACAAACTAACAAAAACAAACAAAACAAAAACAAAAACAAAAAAACCAACCAACCAACAACAACAAAAAGCAAAGCAAAGCAAACCAAACCTGAACAAAACAAAAGCAATTAAAGGATTGAAAAGAAACAGCTTATGAAGATGGATAAGAAGATAACAACCAAAATTTTAAAATGGGTTCCAGTGTATGAGGGTATTCGTTAGGTCATAATGGAGCTAAAGTCTGAGGGTCAAAGATAATTTCCCCCTTTCTGCCAGCCATATGTCTTCCAAATAAATCAATTAGTCCCTATGCTTACAAATCCTAGGGGAAAAAATGGTATAAATTCATGGATTTCTGATAGTACAAAAGGAAAGAGGAGAAAAAAAACAAGTTGAAGATGTAAAGCAAAGTCATCCCATCTTAGCATTTGGGGACAAAAACTAGAATTTGAGACAAGACTCCACACTTTGTGGATAACCCGTTCCTCCTCTCCCCAGATGAGAAGGCATCACTTACCTTCTATAATCCCTGTCCCTTGCTACCTAGCCAGGTTAACCCTCTTCCCTTCATGCAAATGCAGGAGTCAGAGAATCCTGCATCACCTTCTTGTGCTCAGTAGTAAAGATTGTAGCTGTAATCCTGGCGGGTTACCCCCGCTCAAATATGGGAATGAGATCATGTATGTTGTGGGTTTGGCTTTACCTTTCCCCTTTGGAATTACCCTCCTAAAATCTTCGCAAACTCCTTCAGTTCATCCAAGCACCTGGGTGAGCCAAGACATACAAATACAATTTGATATTGATCCGAGTGGGAAGGAGGTGAATTTATACAGTTCAGATTATGTTATTACCTGAATAAGTGATACCAACTACTTTAGTAGAAAGAGTATAGTTTAAAAGTCAAAAGAGTCATTAGCTCTTGGGCTGTTCCTCTTCAGGAGAGTGGCGTAGTCATATTAAAGTGATACGAGACAGATTCTTGTTTGCATATACATGATTTTTTTTCTTTTCTTAAAGACTATCTCCATTATTGTAGAAGTATGGAAACAAAATATGATTGGAGAAGCTGTGAGTGAGCTGTGTGTAAACCTGACTCGCAAGGGTTTCTAGAGGCGATGGAGGAAAAGATTAAATAATCCATCCAACTCTGTTAATTCTTTTCAGTCATTAGTGTGAGTAATTTGTGATCATTGATGACAATTTCAGCAGAAGTTCCAAGACTGCACAGAACATAAATTTTCTTTTATCCAAAAGATTAAAACCTTTGGATGGAGTAAAAATTTCATAAGCTGGTTAGCCTGATTTCTACTTTCTAACCTGGAGAAAAATGGTACTTGCTCAATCAAAGACATCCCTGTATTTCTGTTTTGAGATGGAGAAAGTCAGTCATGAGCCAATATATTCAGTACATTACTAAAGGGTGATATAAATAAAAATATTAGCATTTAATTGACAAAAAATCTAGCAAAATGAAAATATTTTATATAGGCAATCAATTTTAAAAATTAATTACTGAATTTTTATTGTTCACAAGTTTTACAATTTGTATTTTTTCATAATGTTTGCTTTCCTGATAGCACTAAAATGCTCCCGATTACCAGAATGATCCATAGTAACATAGTTAACAGATGGTAGGAAGCTTAGGATAATTTTCACTTTTTTTATTTGTTGTTCTGATTTCCAAGTAAAAAATTCTAGTTGACCAGGAAAACTATTTTACTGCATTCTTCAGAAAATCCTTTCAGTGTATATTGCTGAATTATGCATACTGTTGCCTTCCACCCACTTCCACTGTGGTTTCACAGTCAGGATTATGGCTAGACCCAAAGTTTTACTTATATCAAAGAGAATTTAAATTCCATCACTAAATTTGTTAGCAAATCTTTTTATGCTGGGGATAAAAATTCTGAGTTTCCCTTTTGTTGTCTGTAATGTTGGAATTTTGAGAGCAGTCACCAAGAGTGTTGCTCCTGGAAAAGTCCAGGGAAACTAATTCCCTGCAATTTTCAGTGGTGGGCGAAGAATTTACCTTCTGAACTGAAAAGCTTTTTTGGCTTTTCCAGCATGGTAGGTTCTGAGAAGAAAAGAACAATTTTTCACATGTATAAATGTAAAATTGTTTTTGTATACTTTCACATTTGTTCTTAGAGCAGTGTTTATTTTTTCAATGTGCACAAAACGGTTACCCAATAAAATCATGACACAACTGTGCAGACAGCAATTCCCCTGCTTGCAGGAATCCTCTGGTATTTTAGCCCAAATGATGGAAGAAAAGCAGTTTGTTATGAGTGCTGAATTGCTTTTTTCTTTTCACATGTAGTAGCACTTAAGTGTCATGTTAAGCCTGAGGCAGGAAGGACTTTAAATGACCTGTTCTGACCGGAATTGTGTTTACTGTACTTTGTTCAAAATGCAGTGCAGGATCCCTTTACTTATCAGTACCTAAAGTCTAACAGCTTGCAGACTCAAATTTCCCCTTCCAGGCTATGTTGGATTTGTCTGCTGTTTTTCACAGCGACGAGTTTCATGAATTCTGCAGTTTGGATATCTGCCTTGTATTACCCAGTGCCACCCTCTAGGCTAGGAATCAACATTTTCCAGCTCTCAGAGATTGCCCAAAAGGCTGCTAGAAGCGCTGCACATTGAGATGTGTAGGTACACATCCTTCTAACAGTTCTCATCGGAAATTCTGGCAGAGAACTTGTAGAAGCACTCTCTGTTGAACTAAACCAGTGAACAATTAAGTAGTGTCTGTAGGGAGTGATTGCCCTTGGCATTCGTGACTGCAGGTGTGGCATGCAGGCTCTTCTCACTCAAACCTTCACAGAATCCATATGGCAGAAGAGCCTTATAAACATAATGAATGTGGGAATATCTCTCCAGAGAGAGACTCTTGACATCACTTCTCCCCCAGTCACAGTTCTACTCTGGATTTCCTCCATCCAGACTGCACCTTGTACTCTTCCCAGCCTGCCCTACAACAATAAAAATTAGAAAATATTGCCCCATACCCACTCCTTCACAAAATATGACTCCCAGAAATGAATTATTACTTGAAGAAACTGTCCCCTATTCCTTTTGCTATGTCCTAGAAAAATCATGTAGATTTGTGTTTGTATTGTCCCTTCACTGTCTGTAGGTTTTAAATTCCAGTCAAAGAAAGCTTTGTCTTGCCCGATGTTGTGCTACTTCCAATGCCAGGGTGTTATTGGCATCCTAACAGCATAAAATGCAGGAATTAGAAGTTGCTGCATTTTGTTGAGTTACGCTTTGTTTTGTATGATTGGGTCTTTATCTTGGACCAACACACATAAAATATGTGCATGCAGTTTGGTTTCTTGTTCAGTATCAGCACTGGCCTCAGTGGCAGCACTCCTGCATGACAGAAGGAAAGACAATGTCTCTATGACATCTTTTGTCAGCAGTGAGCTGGTGGCGCCACAGCAACTCACTGAAATATTTGTAATCCCAATTTAGTAGCTTCAGAGGAGCTCAAAATCAGCCATTCATCAAGTCTACCACCTCCTTGTGGGTTTGCTTCTGTCTTTTACCTAGATGTTGTTCATTCGTGAGGAAAGACCTGAGGGCTGAACTGCAAAGGCTGTGTGAACTGAAGAGGTGTAATCTCTCAGAAGCTTCAGGGATTGAAGCACACACTGGAGAAGAGCAGCCCAGCAGAAGGAGAATTCATATTTCTGAGGGGCTCTGTTGATCAGAGCTAGTGTAAAACAGAGGCAGGTGTGGACTATTCACCATTATCTTACAAGTACGATGAGATCCAAAGACATGAGAGGCAAAGTAAGAATCAGCATGCACCTTCAAAAGTGGTAAAAAACAGGTGTGCCATTAAATGGGATTTTCTAAGACCAAATTTTGTCTCTTCTGGAAAGTGCCTCTGGAAGAATCAAATGTGAATTATGTAGGGCTAGAATCATGCAGAATGTTGTCTTATCTGAACTTCAGGCTGGTTTCCATCTTTAGACAAAAACAGGGGCTAGATAAATTAATTCTGGGGGGTGGGGGGTTTTTTTGTTTTTTTTTTTTGTTCTGGTTTTTTGGGTTTTTTAGCTCCAGTCCTGCTAAAAATTAATAAATAATAATAATTTTATATATACAGTAATTTCACGATTACAAGCTGCACCATTTTGACTTAAATTTAGCTCCCAACCTGGAAGTGCGACATAGACTCCAGAGCGGCTAATATATTAACAAATTTAGGAAATTTCCAAACCCGGAAGTGAGAGCCTGCAAGCGTGGCAGCGCTGCCCAGCCCTGACAAGCGCAGTGGTGCTGCCCAGCCCTGATAAGCGCAGAAACGCTGCTCGGCTTCCACAAGCGCAGCAGCGCCGCTCGCCTCCCGCAAGCGCAGCAGTGCTGCCCAGCCCTGACAAGCGTGCCGGCAGTGGCGGCCGGGCACGCTGCTCTCCCGCTTCCTGACAGCTGCGGCGAGTGGGATCAGGGCCGCTCCCTGGCAGCTGCCCCGAGCAGGGCTGAGCCAGTAAACCCCGCCATCCCACGATTCTGTTACTATTTGGCAATTTTGTTGCACGCGGATCCTCGCTGCGAACAACAGAGCGGCTTATAACTGGGTGCAGCTTGTGTATGGACAAAGAATGAAATGTTTGCCAGCACCCGGAGATGCGGCTTATAGTTAGTGCAGCTTGTAATCGTGAAATTACTGTATATATGGTTAAAAATGATGTAGTAAACACTAAACATAAAGGCTGGCTGAATCATGCTATATATGGCACTAGAATTGCTGCTCAGTTTCACTGCTGGTCACTGAATATTTGTTTTCTTTTTGAAGAAGAAATAAGATTTTCCAATTATTTTAGGACTCAAATAGTGTGGCTTTAGAAACAAAACTGATATACCCTAAAATCAGAACAAATGACAGTAAAAGGTTTAGAATATTGGAATTTTTTTTTCTAGTTTTAAAGAATATTTTAACAGCATGTTGTCAATAATGGAAATTGTTTTAATACTAAGATATCAAAGGAAAAAACTTCAAATTTTTAAATCAGGGATCATGAGCATTACTACTTAGAAAAGTCGAGATCATTATAAAATAATTCATTATGCAAGTCTTCCTAAAGAGGCCCAATACATCTATATTACTAAACAATATCTCAACCATTTTTTTTATTTTCTAAGCCCTAAAATCAATTAGGTACAGAAAAAATATTAAGATGAATAGGTAACATTAAAATCAGCTTTATTTTTTTTTTCTTCTGTCTGCTTGAATATAGGAAAGGAAACTCAAATAAATTTCATGATCTTTAAAGGTGGTGTCTAGGAATCTTCTCTTAAATTTGAATGCTTGCATACTTACCAATGAAAATTTCTCCAGAAAACCAGTGTTAAGTTTTAGAATATAATAAATTAAGTTATTGCTCTAATGAAGGAAAAATGTTAACATACCGTTTAACTGACTTGGGAAGTTATCAGAAGCACACAAGAAAAAGCCTCCTAAAATAAATTACTTCTGAGATTCAAATAAATTTTGAAGAAATAATAGAAATTTGCGTCCAAAGGTAAAATTAATTCATTACTTTTGTTTAGAACCTAATCTTGAAGTATTTACCTGAATATTTACCTTAAAATTTTCAAAATAATTTCAGACCTTTCTATATAAAGGTGATCAAACACACGTCTTTGAATGATCAGTTGCTCTGTTAAAGAGGCAAAGATGAATGAACCAAATATAAACCCAAATTTTCTCTCGTTGTTTTAGCTGTTGCTAAACACAAAGGCTTTATAAAGTACTAAGTGTTTTTAAGAATACACACCAATTGTGGCGGGTCAATGAGACAAAATTCTGAAAAAGATGAGAATATCACTGCAGTCCTGGTATCTTTCCCTGATTTCTTGCTTTCCACTAAAATAATTCGACATGCCTGGAGAAAATGAAGAAAATGGAAGAAAAATTCAGAGAGGGAAGGGAAGTTCCAGGAAGGGAAGAAAAGTTCAAGGAAAGGAAGTTCCCATCAAAAGGAAGTTCCAGAAGGGGAAGCCTGGGAAGGCAAGGTCTGGGAAGAGAAGCTCTGAGAAGGGAAGAGAAGCTCTGGGAAGGGAAGTTCCGGGAAGTTCCGGGAAGGAAAGTTCCGGGAAGTTCCGGAAAGTTCCGGGAAGGGAAGGGAAGTTCCGGGAAGGGAAGTTCCGGGAAGGGAAGTTCCGGGAAGGGAAGGGAAGTTCCGGGAAGGGAAGGGAAGTTCCGGGAAGGGAAGTTCCGGGAAGGGAAGTTCCGGGAAGGGAAGGGAAGTTCCGGGAAGGGAAGTTCCGGGAAGTTCCGGGAAGTTCCGGGAAGTTCCGGGAAGGGAAGGGAAGGGAAGGGAAGGGAAGGGAAGGGAAGGGAAGGGAAGGGAAGGGAAGGGAAGGGAAGGGAAGGGAAGGGAAGGGAAGGGAAGGGAAGGGAAGGGAAGGGAAGGGAAGGGAAGGGAAGGGAAGGGAAGGGAAGGGAAGGGAGGGGAAGGGAAGGGAAATCCCCCAAAACTGTAACCTGTTGTGGTTTTAATTAATGTCAACACTAATTCCTTTGTTACAATAATATTTTTCCATTGCTTGCAAAGTTACATTACTGTGGGAGAGACACACGGACTTCTGAACTACAAATCAATATGATTATGCATGCAGAAGCCTATTTATTGTTTACAATTAGTCCTAATTATACGCTCTAGAACTACTCCCCACCTGGCCACACATTATATGATTGGAAAATTCCCTCGTCCACATGTCCTGCTCGAGGTCCCCCAGGACCATTGATTGGTCACTGTCCAGGTCTTTGCTGCCCACCTTTATCTCAGGTCTTCTAATCTCAGCATCCTGTTTTTCATTCCCTTCTCTCTTGATTTAACATAATTTATGTTTCAGCAACCTTGAAGAGTCTCAAAACAAGTTACAGAAAAATCCCAAAAGTTTCTCCCCTTTGCACCTGTTATAAACATGGCTCCATACAAAAACAGCCAAGCATGGGAAAGTACAGCAAAGTACAGGGAAAAGCATCTAAGCAGCAAAATATGGACAACAATAGCTAAATTTAATTTGTCTGGTGCACACAACCCGAACCACGGCCTGGACTTGTTCAGGCATGTCCAAGGCCAGACTTGTCCGATATTATTACATATTACTGTAAAGCTAAAAGGATGTGAGGATGAATCAGATTATTTTTCTGGTTTTTATTTATTTATTTATTTATTTATTTATTTATTTATTTAAAATCCCATTATCTAAGTTATGTGATTCTCAGTCTCTTTTCTGCACTAGCGAGTAGTTTGAGAAGTGTGAAAGGAATTTCAGAATGTAAATGAAGTTTCCAATCTGAGATTTCTCCATCCTTTCTGTAGGACATGGTTTATGGGAGCTTTTGATCTCCACTACGAATGTCAATGTTTACGTCTTAGAGTTAGGGTTTTTTTCTCTTCCATATGGTTCTAATTCATTGCAGATCATGCTTTGTTTGCAGAAGACTTCTACTCAAACCTTGCTTTTTGCAAAGTGAAATAATTCTGAATTGCCTTCTTATTCTTTTATCAACAGCACAATTGTAACCCCTCTGTAAGACTTCTAGTAGCTGAGAAATCCAGCCAAGAGATGCTTGCTTCTATATATTCAGTATCCATACTCTCTTTAATACACCTCATCTGAAATGTTTTGCTTCAAGTTCAAAAATATGATCTTGATTCATTCAGTCCATATATATTAATATACTTATTCATTTTTAGCTAAGCTAGACTACACAGACGTAATCATGAAATTAGTTATTGATGAAAAGAAAAAAAGCGGAAGATAAGAACTGTAGTGTATTTTCTTTCATAGAACCAATTTATATGATCTTCTTAAACTTAAAACCTTAGTTCTTGTAGTTTAGGGACACAATGCAGTGCCAAATCAGGATACAGTTAATGTCTTAAAACTGAATTGCATGGCCTTGCTGCTAGCTGAGTCCCCTATAAGCTCATAAGTTTTCCACCACAAACAAGGAAAAAAAGGAACTGTGAATCTTTAACTTAAAATTATACTAGTGAAGTCTGTTCATTAAAAAAGTAAATGAGCATCCTAACATATATCAGAAATGAGGAACAACAGAGCCCCAGACACATAGGCTTCTTGTGCTAGAGAATGTCTAAATGAGATTTTATTCTAACATTTTCAAATGCCTTTTTTATTTACAATGAGCCAAAATCCTAATTTCTCCCTGAATTTAAATGCTCAGGATTGAAATTTAAATCTTTCTGTGATGCATCTTCTCATCAATGAAAGCACTACATCTGAATGTCTATTACATGAAAGTGTAATAAAAACAGAAAAAGATCACATTTTTTCTCTTTCCTTGAGCAGCCTCCCCATGGTCCACAGTTTTGCTAAACAGAAACTGGTTCTGCAAATGCAGAAGCTTAGTTCAATACAGCCTCACACAAGTTTTCCACTTCCAACCATAAAGAAGGCTGCTATTTTCCTTTAAAAATTGCAGTGGAATGTATTCACTGAAAAAAGATAGACACATATTTGTTAATTATTTTCTAAAACTTAGAGAATGTCAAAATCCCAGAGGTTCTGGGTATACCTAAATTTAAGTGTAGGCTTCCCTACACAGAGAAAAGAAAAATCTGAAAGCCTGTTTAGCTGCCATCAACCTGTTTTTAGTACAGTTTAAGCACCAACATTATTCTTCATATGGATTTAAGAATCATTTTACATTCATTTTTGGGACCTGACTAACATGATTTACTCCAGTTGTGATTCTTTTCTCTGCAATGGAAATAGTTTCTTGCAACATTCTTTCCATTCTAATGGGAAATATATACCTGGCAAAAGGAAACAAAATATATAACCAAACTAAACACGTCAGATTACCCTCCTTCTGGCTTTTTCAGGATGTGCCAGTCTTACTTTTAGTGATACTTTGGATTTAAACCAGTTGCTAAGGGACTTTTGTATTACTTGCAGAACTGACCATAGGCACCATTCTATGTAGGTAAGTATTATATAAAAACATATTTTAAGAGTATGAACACCTCTCCCAAGTACTCTTGAGCATTCGCAAACTTTTTGCAGAAAGATGATTTTTTAAGTAAGCAGAGAAAACTTTGAGGAAAACTTCCAGTAACTTTAAATAAAATTTTAGCAAATGGTAAATGTATTCATAACAAAAAAAAAAAAAAATTAAAAAAAAATATATATATATATAAAATTAAAGTGTTCTCAGTGGCTCACATCAGGTAGATGAATTCAGAAATTAGTACAAAATATGCTTTCCAAACCAAATTAGTGACCATTTAATATGGGAGGAATTTTAAAATATCACACTTTGAATGATTAAAAGTAGAATGTGAAGAAGATAATATTTATTGGAGACATTTTCATTCCTAGACAGGTTATCTCTGGTCATGAAACAGTGCTGGAAAGTGAAGTTCTTTGTTTCATGAAGAGTAGTCTGTTTCAAAGCAAAATTAGTGCCTTTTCTGTCCTACTATTGACCTCGACTTTGACCTGGCTGGACCACCCTTACTGGAATGGGAGGTAATAAAGTCCCCAGGCTGGCTCAGCCCTAGGTCTCAGTTAAGCAGAGACTATCAATCATGTGAAATTAAGTGTAGTGGTTTTGTGATGTGGACATTTACTAGGAACTAAACCGAGATCACCAAAGACTATTCATTTACATTTCCAAGAAATACTTGCATGAATACCAAGACATTAAAATAAGATTTCTGAATTTTTAAACAATTTTCAGGTGATACAGCTATCTATTTTAAGAAATTATTGAAATTACATTATTTGAAAATGTAGTGTTTTAAAGTTAAATCAAGTACTTTGCTTTAAGGCAAGTTTTATTTTCCTGTGTTCAATAAAGAAATATAACAATTACAATACAAATTCAGTAATAAACGATTTCTGGTTTTTATATTTTAATTGTCATAAAAATGAAAAAAATTCTGAGCATTAATCAAAATTAATTGCTTTAAAATTAAATTTTGGAAACTTTCAATGCTTAAGATTTCAAGTATAATACAGCAAAATACAGCAGACTATTCACACGTTATCTAACATTATCCCATTCAGCTTTAAATTTTTGCTTATGAAAAACTCTCAGAGACCTGACAAGATTTCTAGACATCAAGGAGTGGCTGATTACTCTTTGTTTATATTATTAACGTAGTTCTTAGGAGTTCCCAGTGATGCAGATCCTGTTACTTTCAATCCCACTTACATTTTGAGAATTTGTCCATCTCAGAGAGTTTATCTTTCCCCATAGGAAATAAAACTTACAAAATGAGGAGCCGATGGGAAGAAGGAAGGAAAGAAAAAGTGGCTACTGTGCAGAGCCAGCATCACAAGATAGCATGATGCAGCTCTCCCACTGATGGCATTGCCTCCGTTTAAAGAGGCGCTTATGAAATCTTTTGCCATGAGACAGCACAGGTTGGCTTGTGTATGAAGCAGGCAGGCTGGCATGCCTGGACACTGCCTGCTTTTCATACACTGGCAGGTGAGTACAGGACCGAGAGCCTTTCCCCTTACAAAGGCAAGCGCTGCTTGCTTTTGCTGAAAAAGAACTTTTCACTGGTTTGATCTGCTGTACAGAGAGAGGAAAAATGCCATTTCTTCCCCCTGTCTCAGGATCTAGCCTTAGTCTGTTTTCCTGTATCCATTAGTCAGAGTAACTGTTCCTGGAGCTTATCTTCACAGTCAGAAAGTCTATAAACAGATTTAAATAAACGCTCAGTTTCTGAAAGAAACTTTTGCACTCCCCAGAAAATAGCCTTGCTATCCACCACGAGGTCATGACCCCCAGGTTGGGAATCAACAATGCCAAAGATATCCTGTGTCAGTCTCATGTGGCTCAGCTCTGCTGAAGGCTTCTGTCTTATTATTCTCACACCTCCAGAAGAGAGATGGTTGAGTCCCCTAATGTTGATTGTCATGTCTCATTTCACTGCCAGGTTCTCTAAATTTTATTTGCAGAGGTTTCACACTGTTTAGTGCAGATTTTGCTTCATGTAGAAATTCTTCTCAAGGGTGCCATCTGGGAGACATTTTTTTCATCATGCACAATAGAAAGTGTTTTATTAACGGTGGAGATCAGCTCATTCTTGCCGTCCTGAAAACAGTTGAATTGATCCCTCACTGATCTATGTGATCTTACAAAAAATTACTTTTACTCAAGATTTGATTAATCTGCTAGTTTAATTAAAAAAAAAAATAAAACAAAACAAAACAAAAAAAACCAACCAATCAAAATTTCTTCAATATCTAAAATTTCCCATTTAGCATTTTCTGGTATTCAAGCCAAAAGAATAACCACAAAATAGTTCCTTTCTTCTGAAAAGGCAGTATGGGGGAGGTTGATGTTGAATATAACAAAGGAGTGTGTAATTTGACAGCCAAAAGGTTGATGCCGTTAGAAGCTCTTCAGCCTTATTTGCTGAGAAATCAAGATGATTGATACCTGTTTGTCAGGCTCCTTTCCTGACAGAGTGACTGCACAACTTGATTTCAGGACTTGGTCAGCTTTGTTGGTCCAGAGCCTTCATTCTGCATTTTATAATACTTTGCTGACTCTAGAAAAATTATTTTATAGATTCCTATTTTTTAATAATAATCTCTGATGATTCTGTTGGCTGTCAATATTCTAAAATAATCATCCTGCTGGTTTTCATTATCATTTGGCGTTTTAGTTAGTGCTGCTGTGAACAAACTGACATTGAGTCAGTTAAGTGGTGCTATCTGTGGTGAGCACTGAATTTTACTGATTTCATTTCCTTTTAAAATTTTCTTCGTGTACTTTCATACTCTTAAAAAGCAATTCATATCCTAAACAGATGGATTATACAGCCTTATGCTTCCAGCTCTGTGCTTCATAAGGCTGGGAAATTCATGCACAAAGCTAATTATGGACTTAGTTTGACTGGATAACTGTGTACTGGTGAGACCAGGTTGCAGGACTGTGGAATATTTGTCTCATTGATAAATAATAATAAGAAGAAGGGAAGGAGATTAAAACCTCTCCAGTATCCTCTCACCAAAAATGTATCCTATCCACAGTATCACCCTGATTAAAAAATGTTAAATGCATTTACTAAAGATGGGACCTCTTAGTGTCTCAGACAGCAACTGGAATTCTAAAACTGACTATTTTGAGGCAGTATATCAAGATTAATGGTATTTATCACTGATAATTCTTACTTTTTCCCATGTGATAACCTAAGGAATATTGAAAGCACTGTATGTTTGATTTTAGAGATCACAGGAAGAGAAATCAGTGTTTGAGTGGTGTCCCTACACCTTTTAACTTTAAATTGAAAAGAGACAAGTAATCAATTATGTTGCCTTAGAAACTCTTTCTACACTTGATATTGAATTACAAGAAATTAAATTGTGTTTATAAAGTTACTAATGTACAATTTAGATTAGAATAGTTTATTCTAGACCTGAGTCATATTCTTTCATTGTTCATATTCTCATTTACAAATCCCAATCCTTCAGCTGTCTCAGAGAAAAGAAGCTACTAAACAAATGATAACAAATAGATAGATAGAGCTGACTGATGTGGATATGCCTTTACAGGAACATGCATTTAATTCACATGACCTCACTACAACTGTAGAGACTCTTGTGGCTCTTCTTCTTCCCTAAGTATTATAAAATTCTAGGTTATTCTGCCCTGCATTCCCTCTTCATGTTGCACTTATGTAATTCCTATGCATGCATACAATAGAGCTGAGACAATGTAAACAAAGAGTAAGTTTTCTTTATGATGTATACAAGGGTATTCAGCATTTTGGACATCCAACATCATAAAAGTCTTGACTTTCAGAGAGGAAGATAGATTGTTCACCAGAACAGTGTGATTGATAGACGTATAGACATGCAAGTTATCAAGTACAATCTTGGACAAACTCCAGGACATTAAACTTTAAAAAAAAAAAAAAAAAATCAGGCAACCTATTTTCAAGCACTTTCTGCTTCACCACTGCTCTGTATACGGGAGTGAAAAGTGTCACCTATTGCACATGTCGTTTACTTTCAGTGTGCTCATCAGGTCTTTCTTCTTAAGGAACAATGGGAAAAATACCACAATAGGAAACCCTCTAAAGTAAAACTACGCTCAATAACATCAAGCTGAGATACAGCACTTTCACCGCTTTTATTTTCCTCCATGCTTAGTAATGTAATAACACTAGGCATTACAGAACTCACACATTATGGAGCATGATTGAAAAGCTCTGAGTATATGAGAATTAATCTTCTTTCACCATGACAGACTAGCATATTAAAAATGGTCCCTCTTGTATAACTATTGAAAATTGCTTTTGGAATTCATTCAAGTAAAAGAGGTTGAAAAATTCTTTTTGAAAACTGCATGAGAACATAAAATCTGAAAAGTATGCAAAGTACCATAAGAAAGATATTTCAAATGTATTTTGAATGTCAGAGATAGATTCTATGGCAAAGAAGATGTGGCAAAGAAATTGTGGTGCTGCACTGCATCTAAATGGGTGGTTACCAACTTATCTAGTAAAATAAATATATGTGGCAAATGACACATACCAATTTAATGACACTTTGAGTTCATGTGAAGTTTGGCAGAGTAATAAAAGTCTTATCTCTTGCCTCCACTGTTATTGCACAGATTTAAACTGCTGTCTCAGAGGCAGTTTTACTATCTTTTTCAATCTCTGCCATAAAAGTGAGACTTGATTTGCTCAGCATGAGAACAGATCAATAAAAGCTGAGTTACACAGTGGATTAGATCACTAACTCAGACATCAAAGATGTTAAATACAAGTTGTATAGGAACAATTAGATCAAAAGTTAAGTTCAAATGTACTGTACTTGTTTGTAAGTCTCAAAACAAATATCAACCTGAAAAAGACATTGAAAAATTGTCCGTTTTGTTTCTTTTGTCTAGAAAAAAGAAAGAACTTAGTTTCTGAACAGCCAAAGACACAATTACTACAAATATAATAGTATTATTCTATCAATATAGATAATATATTATCTCTATATATTTTGATATATATAGGTATATACAAAGTATATAGTACATATGGCATTAGATTATTCTAGGTAATTTTTCTCAATAATATATCCGAAATGTATCAGCATCTTGTCTTCTAAAAAGGGATTTGTATTAAAAGGTAACTGTTCAACAAAGAAGAAGGATAATTAATTCCTGAAATGTTTTGAGGTACTGGCAATGTCCTAAGCAATGATCTTTAGCCTTCTATATGCTTTAAATAGAACATTTTTTCAACGATGTGTCAATTTAAAAATGAATAATTTCCTATTCAACAACAAGATATTTGTTTACTTATATGGGTAAGATTCACAAAAACCTAGTTATTCAACTGAGGTGCTGTTAGGAACTAGAAAACGTAGTAGTATCCACAGCTTGTGCACAGACATATGCAATAAATTGTATATGATCCATAAGATAAATTCGTGTCAATGAATATTTTGATTAAACTATTTATCTATATTACAGAGGTATAAATGTTGTGAAATTGCACACATGGCAGTGGTAGTTTTAGCATCAAATTCTGTCCCACTACTTTAGTAGAGAAGTCAATTCTTTTCCTTTGAAATTTATGTAATTTCAATTCGTGCTAATATGAGAGTTCTTTAGAGCAAAACAGCTTTTTATTTCCAGTACAGTGTAATGTCATTCCTTATTGAAAAATAAAAAAAACTAAAAGAGATTCCACCAGCTTTCTTCTTTGTTTGGAATTCTCTCTTGACTGAAAAAACTAGGGAGTTGTGTCAGATAATTTTCTAAACATTCAGTGTGTATGATTAAAATTCAGATTCTGACTATTATTATCATAAAGTGCAGGAAAACAATATTTTTTAAAAACAGAGCTGATCTATTGAGGAAATATACAGTGGTCACTAGGCAGCAGGGTCCTGGGTATGTACACAGTTTTTGTTGAAACACAACTATATTGTAGATGTTTGAGAAGAAAACATGGACTATTATTATTTCTGAGTTTCTAAAATTCTTTGACATAGTGTAGAAAAACAATACTTTATTAGAAACAATAATTTATATTAATAATTTTAAGGGAAGGAATTTATGAATTGGTTGCCTACAATTATTGGTAATCAGCTGAATGGCTTATACAGGCATATTTCAGTTGCTGAATTTAAATATCTAGAAAATTGCATTTTCTTAGGAGGAGAAAATTTCATTGTTATTATTATCACAATAAATATAATGCATACTATTCAGTTAGTTATTTAAACCATAAAAAAAGACATTCCTTGGATTGCTTTGTTTGACTTTCATGAATTATTGTTTCCTTTCCCATATTTTTAGGTATTGCCTACTGTTTTTCACTTTCAGGAATAAGTGAAAATTAAGGTAATTAAAGCATGGACTTCTATAAAGAATTTTCAGATGTAAATGAAATAAATTTATCACAGTCTTTCTGTTATACAAAGTAGATGATACATGCCAGGACACAATTGATACCAAAGTAATTTCTGAATGCCCTACATTTATTTAGGAATTACATTGATGTAATTCTTGCATGCTTTCAGTCGGGCCTGAAACAATTCCCACTATTGACCCCTTTCTCCCCAGGATGATTAGTGGCAGATGTATACCTTGAATTCTCTTGCATGGTATCTATGCTTTCTACTGCAGCCCATGTGGCAAGCCAAAGTCACCAAGAAGATATTGAGTGCCTCATATGGCAAAACTGCAGTCTCTCTCTTACAAGTGCTAAGCTGCCTGTTGTTTTTAGGGAAAGGGAAGTCATCAGGATAGTGGGAAACTTTCAGATATTGACCATCTTTCCCTCTTTTTGCATTGTCAGGTAAAGCCTCTAGAGATTAAAATGACTTGCTTTCTAGATGTTAGCTATCCTCTCTCTAATTTCCTTCTTTGATTAGGATGTGACAGACAGACATCAAGCTGATAAGTTTGCCTGACTTATTCTTGTTCATAAACAAGGATTCAATATCCACTCTGCAATTCTTAGATATGCCAGATTTTTTCAATACTATAAATCACATTATGCTTTCAGTTGGATACTCTAAAAGGATGGGAATAGGTGAGTAGTCTGTCATTTGAGCACATAGTACAGTGTTTATAATTCTTCTGAGGATTAACAAAACTACACCTCCTTAATGATAAACCATGATAATTCCTTCTACTCTATTTTTTATTAAAATATTCATATTTTCATTTAATTCAGCAAGATTTTACAAGGAAACAAATAGGATGTATTAATTATCTCCAAATCATAGTAAATTGAAGATGAGCATGCACTGGCATCTAAACAAAATGAGAAGAATGCAATGACTGAAGTCATGCAATTGCTCCTCCCTGCAGAAGACATTGTTTTCATGGCTTGTGTTTTCATGGTTTTTAACCTACATAGAGAGTAATTACATTTCACAGTTTTACTGACCAGATAAAAGTGAGGGAAGGCAGTGGAAGGTATGGTAATTTTGAGAATATTCATTTAAGATTTAAGTAATGACAAATTGCAAGAAGATTATTGTAACAAAGGAAACTGCTGGATGCACCCCTGTGGGTATCCCATATAGAATTCTGAATGCTTTTAGTTGAACCCAGTGTCAAAGCAGCTGAAGAGAAAAACAGTCATGCTAGAAAAACAGTCATTACGTCAGTTTTGTCTTGTGCAAGAGAAATGTAAATGCAGACTCTCAGTTGCTTTGATAATTAATTCTATAACACATTCCATATGTTTGAATTGAATTGCTGAAAATATATCTTGTGTTGGTTAAAGAAACTACAACTGATGCAGCTTGTGTGGAAAAACGAGAATCAAAATAACTGTTTGCAAAACATAAATTAAATCACAAGTGTACACCGATAAGGTCGTTGAATATTGAGTTAATTCTCACAAAATAAAAGTTAATACTAAATATATTTGCTGTATGTAAACAACGTAGTTGTGTAATTAGAACTAACAGAAAATGACTGAACTAATTGAAGTAAAACTCTGTAAGCAATTTACCTCATTAAATTTTTTACAGTTCTCCATCTGCATCAAAGTTATTATGCATTTAGTTTAAATAATTATAAAGGAGGGAAAATCAAGGTTAATTGGCATTTTAATTATGAATATCTCAATTAAAATTATCTTACATATAGAAAAGACTTCCCATGTAAATAACTGCAATATGGTCTCTTATTTATCCTGTAATTTGAAGAACTGGTTGAAAGGAAATATAGATTTCTTCATTGTGAGTTCCATCATGGGTATTGATGGAACAATCCACATATTGTGGAACAATCCACATTTGTTATTAACCTCTTATCACCTCAGTAATTGTTATTAGTGTTCTTGTGCTAATATTTATAAGGACAGCTGTGTGGTACTAGATGGATTTTCCACTGGATGGGTGAAAAATACACGACCCCTGCATGAGCAGTAGACGAAAAAAGTAAAGAGTTAGGCTACAGAAGTGCAGAATAACTTTCCAAACCTGCTTAGATCAATGGGTTGACTTTCTCTTGGCTTGCCATGACAATTCTCCAAGATGTTTTGGGTCATATGCAGAACATGCATTTTGATGTCTTTATGTTTTCTGTGAAAGCTGATACCTGCTTTTGAGTATCTTAAGATTGTCAGTGGATTACAGACAGTAATGCTAATGCCAGATGATCTGGTTTACTATCAGAGAAGAACCTGTTTCAGCAATTTGGCAAGGAGACTTTTGTAATTTCATATGGTTAACAGGAAATGGAAAAAAATCACAACTCAGATAAACCAAATTTATACAGATTTTCATTTTTGTCATATCTGCCAGGTGGCTTTTCTCACTGTAAATAAAGAGAGCAGTAAATTATTCAATAAACACATACTAACAAAAAAGGTAATCTCCATCAATTGTCTGTCTTTCCAGTTTGCTGACAATTCCCCTCACATTTTATTTTTTGTTAAATTATTTTGCACTTTGAACCCTAGCCTGCATATATTTCCTTAAAAATAAGAAAAATAACAGGCATTCAACAATAGCTTTAATGCTGAGGCATTGCAATTTGCTTTTGTAAAAGAGGCAAATAGAAACAGGATAAACACAGGTACTTTCAACAAGAAATTTTCACCAGATCTTTCTGAAAACTTGAAAACCTTCTAAGCAGTATTCCTACCTTTAAGTGTATTGACTGGACCCTCAAGTTCAGGGTTGTTCACAGATTTCCTGATGGCATTCTTTCACTCCTCCTCTGGGCCATTAAAGGTATTGAGGTGGATAGTTGCTAGAATAAACCTGCTGCACTACACTGAGGCTGGCCTTCAGGAAGAGCAGAACATCCCTAAAACATGTGATGGAACTTGATAAACCAGTCATTTGTTTACACATCAAGCAGTCCCCCTGCCTGAATACAGTTTTATTGGAAATTGCACCAAACAAGATGCTTTCTGGAGCAGCCAAATAGATATTTATATTAAACAGGTAGGCTAATACTCAGGTTGAAATTCAAAAAATTCCTTTTTATCATCCCAACTGAGAGACAGGTCCCTGCCTTCTCAGTTCTCACTCTCCAGAAACTTTAATTTATATTCTGCATTGTAAAGGGACAGGTATACATGTGCATATACTAGCAATATTATAGATGGTTTTATTTATTTATTTATTCATTTATAATTTGCACTAATATTTTAAAATCTATTTTCTCACTCCCATAACGCGAGTTTGACTTTGCATCCATCAGAGATCCTCTTCCCCGTATGCCTTTCCTTATGGTCTCAGCTTGTCCTGGAAGCCCCTTTTTCTTCCACCTACCTAGGGAGGTGTCATTAATAGCTTTGCTTTGAAGTAAATTGCCACTTAACTGGGGGTTTTTTTGCATACCTGGATGCCAATAATAGCAAAATTCCTGCTATAAGTATTGTGATGAATTCCAGATGACACATGCCTAAGCTTGGACGTGTGTTTGTAAGATGAAGGTAATGTCAGTGAAGACAAGTTAAATGTTCTGTTTGGTAATTGAGCTTAAATTTTGAATTTAGAAAGACTTCATTAAGCCTAACTTGGCAGTTTAGTCAGTATTTATCTTCTAGTATGAATCAGAAAACAGATGAACATCCATAATGAATTTGAGGTAGTAACAGAAAAGATGTGATAACTCCACAGCAAGGAGCTGTTTCATTAGGCTGCAAGACTGAAGGAAATACAGTATCTGGTCAGCTACCTGCTCTCCTATGTAGACTTGTAATCGCCTTTCTCACTCTTTGTCCATGCCCAAGTTCTTTGGGAGCACTGCAGGGACAATCACTGTGGGCAGGCTAGTGGAAAAAGAAAGTCTCTATTTCTCAATGAAATTCCTGTTACTTAATGAGTACTTGACATGAAGTTTCTAATGATGACGCGTTCTTTCCAGCTGTCTGGCAAGAAGCTAACATCATGTACTTCATCTGGGGAGGAAACCCAGAAACAGCAATGTTTCTACAACATATGCTCCTGTAAGGGAGAAACAACTCTTAAATCTGTGTTCTCAGGTTTCACTGAACATGTCTCTCACATAAGGTGAAATCTTACAGTATATCTGGTATGATAATTATTGATGAATCTTGAAAATAACATGATTGATTTCTATTTCTGTTATTCCTGTTCATGATTACTATTTTATTAAAGAGTAAATTTTTTTCTAGCACAATATAGAAACCTCCCCAGAACAATGCATGCAGCTTGGCTCACATTTTACACTTCCTGACAATTATGGATGCTTCTCTGGGGTGTGCAGTGCAGTAGCCTGGCTCCTCTCCTGCCTTATGCCCCAGATTTTACAGCACAGCTCTTTCCATGTTTTGCTGTGAAGGTGTCTTCAGTACATGGGACTTGAGGCATAGAGTAGGAGGAAGATTTTGTGCAGGACATGCAGTGCTCAAGAGGACTTCTCCATGTGGTCCCCTGCTTTCAGCCTGAGCTACAATCACCAAAGCAAGTGGTACATGAGCAAGGTAACAAAGGGTCCAACCTTTTTGCTATTTTATCCCCAGCATTGTCTTGAGAACTGGAGAAAAGCAAATGAAAGGGCTGTGCTAATTCATCATTTAAACAGACATGGTAAGTTCAAGTTTGCTGTTTGTACTTTTCCTGAGTCAGAACTTGACAGAACAATTGGTGATAGGCACAAGAAGAACTTTGTACTATGATTCCCTTGAGAGAAACTGAGGCAGGATTTATGACAGTAAATCAGACTTAGCAGTGCTAAGGGTAAAGCACAAAAGAAACCTCTGATGAATATTTTTTCAAAAAACTCTGTTTCTATGAATTGTGTTGGTCGTTTGAGAAATGTGAATGCCTTGTGGCAGAACTAGAGTAAGGGAGAAGTGTGTGTTTTTCTTTTTCCACAGAAGATCATTAGTATCCCTTATTTATTTTAAGTGGGTATAATGAGGAGATTAAAACAGTTTCAAAACTTACATATCTCTAAGTGACTTTTTAGTGTTAGTGCAATGTTATAACTAACCTGTAAATGTTAAAGACAGTGTCTTTTTGTTGTTTTGTCTTGCCTAATGACTACTGATAAGCATCTGTGATAAGACTTAAAATATGAATATCAAGGGCTGAGACATTTCTCTGACTGGACAAAAAGAACTTAAGAAATCTTGAAGAAAATGTTGCAATTTTTCACCATCACTCACTGAAGAGAAATGAGAATTGTCTCTTGTGAAAAGAAATCTAAGTCTAAAGCAAAAACTGAGATTGTGTAGCTACTAATAACACAACTGCACACACATGGACTGTTTTATTGCATAAAAACAGTAGAGGAGTGTGCTGGTTTTGGCTGGGGTAGAGTTAATTTTCTTGCAGTGGCTGGCATGATGCTGTGTTTTAGATTCATGCTGAACACAGAGTTCAAAATATAGAGATGTTTTTGTTATTGCTGAGCAGGGCTCACAGAGCCAAGGCCTTTTCTGTTTCTCACACTGCCTCACTAATGAGAGGGGACTGAGGTTACAGGGCAGGAGACACAGCTGGGACAGGTGACCCAAATGGAGGAAAGGGATATTCCAGACTATGTGACATCATGCTCAGCATATGAAGTGAAGGGAAGAAGAAGTAAGCAGGGAGGAACACTTGGAGAGGTGACGTCTGTTTTCCCAAGTCACCACTACATGTGGTGCAGCCCTGCTCTCCTGGAGATGGCTGAGCAGCTGCCTGCCCATGGGAAGCCCTGAATTCATCCCTTGTTTTGTTTGCATGCACAGCATTTGCCTTCCCTAATAAGCTGCCTGTATCTCAACTCACGAGTTTTCTACCTTATACCCTTCAGATTGTCTCTGCAGTCCTGCTTGTTTGGGAGTGGGTGAGTGGCTGCGTGACTTTGGTCATTAGCTGAGGTTAAACCACAACAAGTAGAAGCATATTAATAATCGCAGGAAATAAAATCAAATGATGAGTGACAAAACCAACACGTTTTTCCTTTTTTTTGCACACATACACAAACAATACCATTGCTATCTATTAGCTTTCCTTATCACTGTGGAAGGCTGGATTTGGTATGTGACTTTCACAGTTAGTGTAATGTCAAATCAAAACAGACATAGCTAAGATTCCCTGTCTATTTCTTCAGGTTTCTTGTTTTATTTTGTGAAAAGAAAATTCATCTTCTAGGATTTTTATGCTACTCAAAATTGTGATTGAGGTAAATGATTACTATACTGTAAATTAAAATGTATCAGCTTGGACTGTCTGCTTTGTTGACTTTGGTTCACAAGTTTGTGTATTAATGAGAAAATTCTGGCATGTCAAGGCTTGGTGTTTAAACCAAGTGTGCTTTCAGCTGGCTTGAGGGAAAATGGGTTCTAGTTCTCAGTAGAGCATAACCTGTGTAAATAGGAAGTATTTGACATTTTCAAGTTTTTAAAAAATTGATTCCTTTCAGGTGTAATTGTTTTCTGCTTCTAGCAGGTTTGTTTGTACAGTCTGTGCAAACATGTGCTCTCTGAATTTTAAAATGTTGGTATATATTAATATAAAAGCACAGAAAGTTTTTGGAAATCATGCTTTGAAAAATTAATTCCAACATTTTTAAAATTAAATTAAATTAAATTAATTAAAGAAATTAAATTAATAAAAGAAATTAAAAATATAACATACAAAATAGATGCTGAAGTTGTCAATTCTATAAGAAAAATAAAATACCACTTCTATAGTAAAACCAATTCCTACCTGTGCCCTGTGTTTAAGAATGAACTTTTTCTTCTCGTTGTCCAATAAAATTCTCATTTTCCAATAAAACTGGGATAGTTAGTAACACGTAACAAGAATAAATTTCTAGCAGCAAATTTTGTAGAACTGGTGACATTTTCTCAATTAGACCTTAAGACCATGTCTGTACTGCTAAGATAAAGAGTGTCTGAGAGCATCCCAAGACCTGTAATGTAGACATCTGTTTCCAAAC
Source organism: Catharus ustulatus (assembly GCF_009819885.2). Lineage (NCBI taxonomy): Eukaryota > Metazoa > Chordata > Aves > Passeriformes > Turdidae > Catharus > Catharus ustulatus. The sequence goes on along the minus strand of NC_046262.2, from coordinate 15,929,126 downwards.
TCTTAAAGAGATTCCCAGGTCGCTGTTGGCCTTGTCAATCTCTGGAACAAGAGAGAGGTCTGACTACAACAGGAACCACTCAAAATATCTGAATATTTCCTGGTTTGAACCTATCTTATTTTAGCTCTTAAAAGAGATAGCCAGCACAGATATGGGTGCTTCTGTATCTACACTGTTACTGCATAAACGCATAAACGCAGCCCATGTTCTGCTACAATTTGCAAATGAACTGCCCCTAGGACAAAAAAAACTTAAAATACAGTAATTTCACTACTATAAGGCTCACCCTTTTGACTAAATTTTTCCCCCGAACCCGGAAGTGTACCTTATAGTCCGGTGCACCTTAAGGTCATGAAATTACTGTACTCTAAAAAAAGGCCCATATCAAACTTTTCCAATCTTCTCCCTACACTCTTAGTCTACTGACTGCACTGGCAACAGTACTACCACTCAGCCACAGTCATGGTGTAGTGCTCCAGCAGAGAGAGCCATGTGCTGATGACATGCTGCTGTGAAAAGACATATTTTAAGCTAGCAAATTTTCAGATTAAAAATACATTGCACGAAAAATGATACAAGAAAGGAGGGGCACATTAAATTGTTGCCTCTAAAAAATGAATTACAGTAAATTCACGAATACAAGCCGCACTGAGTATAAGCCGCATCGCCGGGTGTTGGCAAACATTTAGTTTTTTGTCTATAAATAAACCGCACCTGAGTATAAGCTACTCTGTTGTTTGCAGTGAGGACCCGCGTGCAACAAAGTTGCCAATTAGTAACAGAACCGTGGCAGGGTGGGGTTTACTGGCTTGGCTCAGGCCATGAGGGCTCGGGGCTGCCGACAGGGTTGGGTGGCCCAGTTTGGTGCTGCCGCTCGGCGGGGCCGCTCGGGGCCAGCCGCCACCACTGCTGGGCTGCCCCACGGTGGCAGGGGGTGCACAGAGCCCGCCGGCACCTGCGGCAGCGATGGGAGCCGGGGATGTAGCCTGCCTGCTCCTGCGGCAGCGGCACATGGGGATGGGAGCCCCCCGAGCCATGGGGCCAGACGGAGAGAGCTGTCCCTGCCTCCCCCGAGCCGTGGGGCCAGCAGGAGGGAGCTGCCCCGCCTTCCCCACCCCCTGTGCTGCCTGCACAGAGCGGCTCCACCCGCCACGCAACAGAGTAACCAATTTGTAACAACCGCGTAAATGCAGGGTTTTACTGGCAGGAGCTCGACTTTGCAGTTTACACTGACTTGGTTTGCACTCCCGGGGTTGAAAATGTCAGAAAATTATTCACATATTGGCCGCTCCTGAGTATTATCTGCATTTCTGGTATGGGAGTAAAATTTTGGTCAAAACGGTACGGCTTGTATTTGTGAAATTACTGTAATATGTGCAAAGCATCCAAGTTAGTAAACTGTTGGTTACACTGGGGGTGGGTCACTTCTTCCCCTGTCCGAACTGTGGTGTCTGCTGCACAACATAGTCTTGTGGCAAGAAATCCCAAAAAAAACCAAAAAAGCAAAAAACAAATGCAAACCCACAAACAAGAACAAAAAAATAAAACTAAAAACAAAATCAAACAAACAAAAACCAAAACACACCCCAAATCCCCTTAACTAGAATCCAGATTACAAAGTCTAATAGTTTCTGCATTTCAGAATGAAAAGAAACTTGGTACCAGACAGGTTCCCAACATTGTTTATAATTTTAAATGAGACTTCACAAAAGACGTAAGCAACAGAGAAGTTCAATGGCATTAGAGTTGCACTATATTTGTTGCAGTTATGAGGTTAATCTGTCTTTGTATCTCAGTGCTGTTCAAGGGCTATGTCTCTTTTCCAGTATAAAAAAGTTTGCACTGCTGGCTTACAGACAGCCTTGATCTCATCTCCTGAGTTACTACTTATTACTATCAGAATTCATGTGTAAATATCTATGATAAATTTGAAAATATGACCATGTACTTATATACAAATATTATCTATTTACTCTTGCTTCACTTTTTGATTCTTGTCATTAACCAAAATTCTGGTTTCTGTGTGATATTCCCATTGGGATATAAAATTGCAGTAACTGGGCTTCCTTTTGGTGAGATGATTTTTTTTTTTTGATGACTGATGAAACAAGATACAATATTGATGAGTACTACCTTTTGATCAATACTCTGCTCAAAAAACTCTTTTAAAGAATCCTTTTTAAAGATACATTCTATCTATGTCTAATGTTTTTTGCTGCCTTCATTACTTTTTCTGCGTACAAGAGAGACACACAAGCCATCACTGAGCTTATGCAATTGCAACTTCCATGAACTTTCATTTTGAACAACAGCATGTGTCTTTGTTTCCTAAGAGGATCTAATTCATTAACTGAGCAGATGAAAAGTTGTGCTGCTTTTCTTTCCAGAGATGCTTTGTGTAATCTGTAGCAATATGGTCTTGAGAAGGGGAAAATAATAAGCAGAATACAAAGGAAACTTGATGTTGTATGGTTTCTGTGGCTTTAGGTTAAGCTCATTTGTAGGTTTTCTGCTGCCTGTTAAGTGTATTCATTTCTGGAGTGGGAGTGTGCCTGTGTGCCTCTGACAAACATTGTAAAACTCTAATACCTTGATATATCTGTATCTAATATTCATTTTAGGCAGTCATCCAACATCCCAAATAAACACATCTTGATTGGTAAGGAAACTACTTAAAGGAATCAGATTAAAAATGCATTTTCTAGTGGCAAATATTCAAATATTCTCCTTTAAGCATTGTCTTTAAGAATATTTTTACAAATTATCTGCCTGCATATCTGATGCTGATAAGAACTCACCATTATTTAAAGAATATATAACCTTCCAGAAATTGCAAATATCTACAAGAATCAGACTTGCCTTAGTTGACTAAAGGGGGAAAAAAACCACAGAGAAACATCGAGCTTGTTAAGATTTCTTTGAAAGAAATGCTAAAAATTCTTTTGCTTTTGTCCTTATCCCCTCTGTAGAATTGTGCACTGTTCATGTACACCACTGAGGAAAAATATGTTAACATAAAGAGGGCTGGTGAATCACAAAGGGGAATTCTTTATGTAGCTTGTTTCCATATGAAAGTAGCAACATTTGTGCATAAATGGCTTGCAGCATTTTTTTTATGAATTGAGCCCTAAGAGCTCATGATTGTCCTTGCTATTCAGTTTTCAGTCATTGGGTAGCGTTGAAACAACAGGAAGAAAAAAAGGAAACATTTTGTACCTGTGGTACTCACTTGGACAACAGAATCTTAGTAAAATAGCTACAGTCTTTTCCCTTTTTGTTACAAATTATACAGGGAGAAAATGATGTGTGAATCAATGAAAAGGAAAATAATATATTTCTGAAACATTAATAGTCAGTGCCATACTCCAGATAAGGGGTGGGGGGGTGGAGGGGGGATTGTTACACTGATTTTTCTATCTGATTTAAATTCACTTTCCAGTCTTCGCTAACCTGGTTGCTGCCTTGACAGAATCAAATTTTGCATGGAAAGCGAGATGATGATTCTCTCATCTGCAGGCTAGTAGCAGTTCTTTCTTTCTTTCTTTCTTTCTTTCTTTCTTTCTTTCTTTCTTTCTTTCTTTCTTTCTTTCTTTCTTTCTTTCTTTCTTTCTTTCTTTCTTTCTTTCTTTCTTTCTTTCTTTCTTTCTTTCTTTCTTTCTTTCTTTCTCTCTTTCTCTCTTTCTCTCTTTCTCTCTTTCTCTCTTTCTCTCTTTCTCTTCGTCTCTTTCTTCTCTCTTTCTCTTTGTCTTTTTCTTCTCCTCTCTCTCTCTCTCTCTCATTCTCTCTTCTCATTTTCCTTCTTTCCTTCCTTTTTCATCTATTTATAGAATATTCTGAGTTGGAAGATACCCACAAGGATACTCTAAGTCCAGCTCCTGGCCCAAGAGTCACACCATGTGCCTGGGAGTGTTGTCCAAACACTTCTTGAACTCTTTTAAGCCTGGTGCTGTGACTACTGTCCTGGGGAGCCCATTCCACTGCCCAGCAACCTTCTGGGTGAAGAAAATTTAGAAAATTTTACTAATATTTAACTTTGCCAGCAAAGAAGACTAGCCTGGCTGATCAGGGAGCTTTTGCACAAAATCAGAGAATATAAGGGGTTTATTTATGCCCTTTGTAAGAAGGGGCAGGTAACTCAGGAAGAGTATGAGGATGTCATTAGGTCATGTAGGGAGAGCATTAGACAGGCTAAAGCTCAACTAGAACTCAATCTGGCCGCTGCTGTGAAAGATAATGAAAAATGTTTTTATAAATCCATCAACAACAAAAAGAAGGCCAAGGAAAAATCTCCGTCTTTATTGGACATGGGGGGGAACATTGGTCACCAAGGATGAGGAACAGACTGGGGTACTTGATGCCTTCTTTCCCTAAGTCTTTAACAGAAAGATTGGTGGTCATCAGGGCAAGTGTCTCCCTAAACTCTTTGACGTGGGATGGGGAGCAGAACAGACCCTGCAATCCAGGAGGAAGCAGTCAGTGACCTGCTGTGCTACTCAGACTCCCACGAGTCTATGGGACCAGATGGGATTCACCCACGGGTACTGAGGGAACTGGCAGGAGAGAGAACAGTGCCTGCTCCTCTGCTTCCTTCACTGAGGAAGCTTTGTGCTGCAATGAGATCTCCCCCAGCCGCCTCTTATCTAGGCTGAACAGACCAAGTGATCTCAGAGACTTCTCTACTGCCCTTCCCTTTATCATCTTCCACACACTAAGCATTAGCATATTCAGGAAGAGATAGGTAGATTGATGTAGTTATTATACCAGAATTTGTCTTAATGAAGTTAGTGGTTCCTATTGAATTGTTAGTATTGCAGTACATGGAGTTTCTTTGAGGGAAATATATGCCCAAGTACTGATAATGATAATCTGATCTTAACTCAGATCATGTGATGAGACCAGAGGTAGCATCGCTTACCTGTACGTTTTGTAATAGTCAACTCTGCTTGAGACTTGTGCATTCAGTAAATAAACTGAGAGTGCTGTCTCCCTCAAGCAGAGCTTCCATAAAACTATACTTTAAAAAAAATAAATTGTTACTGTTTTTAAGTTGAAGGAGAAAAAAATTGTGGTTGTAGCTATCGCTAGAAGGTGTAAATTCTAAAATAATCTAAAACTTTAAACAGCTTTCTTCAGATTAATATTTTATTCTGGTCTTAGAATAAAAGATTATCTATGTAATGATCCTTGCCTCCAAACTTCTAAATTAATATCATAAGGAATTAATTTATGAATTTATGTTTCTAGTGACAGAAGTTAGAAATTGTCATTTGTGTCCCTCATCTGACTGTCAGCCTGTCTGGTAGTGAGGAGAGTGAACCTGTCTCATATCTGGCTTTACATGAACAAAAGAAATCCTGTTCCCTATCTCTATATCCCCATGAGTTCACAAACACAAGAATATTTCAAGGCTTTTTCCTTTTGCTTTCTTTTTTCTCCCAGTCTAGACAACTTAGTAGCAGTCCATCAAAAGGAGATTTTGCAGCAGGTTTGGGAGACAATTGCTTGTAAAATGAAACAATCAACCTGATCTCCTGTGCTTCCAGGCTGGGTATGACAGTAGGGCTCAAATGGGCATGTGTTTCCTTGGTTATCTGGGGCAGGTGTGCAGCACTGCACCCTCCACCATTCCATGTGGCATTAACTAGGCTGAGTAAACTATCATTATTTAGCCCAATCTCACTAACAAATCTGATCATTAGTGTTGTTCTAAAACTCCATACCATGGACTCCTGCTCTGAAATGGCTTCATGGTGGAAGGGGAGGAGGACCTGGCAGCAGGCAAATGACAGACTCAATTGTAGATCAATGTGGTGATTGTATCAATTTCAGATTCTCTACTAACAATAGGTGTCTGATTGGACACCACTGACTTTATTGGGAAGTAGATGAGATATAATATACCTTCCAGTGCATTAGTTGTTTCTGCTGATTGGATGAAGGATAAATTTCACATAGAGGGCAGTTTGAGTCCCATCATTCTCACAATTACGTTGAACACCAGCTAAAAGTGTCCTGTTGCTGCTGCACTTTACAGCAGCAAATTAGAAGGATTTTCCTAATGCATTTCCTCACCATAGTCTGTGCAGCATCATTCTTCTGTAAACTAAGATATGGGTCAAAATGTCTCACTGTTCTTAATTTCAATAATTCCATTTAAAGGGTAATCACTTTCTCCAGAAAAGCAAAAGGACAATAGAAAGAATAAACAGAACAGTTGGACTCATGGAAATAGCATAAATAAATTGAATGCTAAGAAGCTTTTATTACAGTAAATCTTGTTTTATTCCAGAAGACAGCAATGTAAACTATGCAGTGAAAATAGCCATTAAACAAATCAACACCCTTTTAATCTCATAACCCTACCTCACCCCTCCCCCCCCCCCCCCCCCCCCACGAATTTTAACAGTGCTACATTATCTGGACCACCTCCCTTTGTTTGAACCACCAACTTTACTATGCAGAAATTAATGTGCGAGGTTTTTCATTACTGTTTTGAAGATTTTGCTCTGTAAGATGTTGAAGTCCCTTCTAAAGATCTAGCAAAGGCAAGGCGGGAGGGCGAAGGAGGAGGGGAATCCCATAGTTTGCTGAAGAGCATGTTATTTGTCTTCCACAGACTCAAAGCTTTGCACGTTAGCTCTGCTGGCTCAAGGCCAAACTGCATAGTACCTTTTAGAGTCACACCCTGAGACCCCAGTTCATCAAGATACTTAAGCATTTGTCTGATGTTCAGTATACGAAGGAATACCAGTTAAATTGGAGTTTAATTATGTGATTAACTCAATTTATTTAACATTTTAAGCGGAGCACATAAACAGACCGTGTAAATAAAGGGTGGAAGAGTTTCTTTCAAGAGTAATTCAATAGCTGTTAAATATTTTCTATATGGTTCATGAATTGTGTGGCCTCATGTATTTACCTTTTAATTGTTCAAGACTATTGGGATTCTAAAAACAAACAACTGAGAACTAATCTGATCTAAGGAGCTTTCCAAGGAACTTTTTTATCATTTATCAAGCCCCCTTTGCTCTGTTAGACTTCACAGAATGACAAGGCTATTTTCAAGCCGTAAACCCCCATGCCCCATGCAGTTATGGCATGCAACCAAAGAAGTCTGGAGAAGAAAATGAAGTCATAATTAACAACAGCTGCTCACGCCTAGCATTTTCTAAATGACATCCAAAGATTTTTTTCTTTTCTTTTCTTTTCTTTTCTTTTCTTTTCTTTTCTTTTCTTTTCTTTTCTTTTCTTTTCTTTTCTTTTCTTTTCTTTTCTTTTCTTTTCTTTTCTTTTCTTTTCTTTTCTTTTCTTTTCTTTTCTTTTCTTCTTTTCTCTTTTCTCTTTTCTTTCTTTTTTCTTTTCTTCTCTTTTCTCTTTTCTCTTTTCTCTTTTTCTCTTTTCTTTTCTCTTTTCTTTCTTTTTTCTTTTCTTCTCTTTTCTCTTTTCTCTTTTCTCTTTTCTCTTTTCTCTTTTTCTCTTTTCTTTTTGCTTTTCTCTTTTCTTTTCATTTTACCCCCCAAAATCCAGAATCAACCCAGACCCTATTGATTTATTTTTGGTTAAAAAGAGGAAGCCTCACACCAGCCTCTGGGGGTCTCTTTGTTGTCCAAACAGTGCAGGAAACTCTCATCACAGGTCATTGGAGAGAGGTTTCACTGTTGTTTGCTTGTTACATTCAGTGAACAAAATCAAAGCAAAATGGCAGTAATTTCCTTTACTCATGTATTGGTATTAGTGTGGTGCAAGGCTTTGTCATCAAAGCACATGGGAGTGTTCTGTCCTTTGGAGGCTAATATTAAAATATAGAATAGAATGGTCATGTTTTATTGGCTTAGCCTTTCCCTGCACTGCTTATAAAAACAGACAGTGCTTTAAAATGTCTCACTAATGCTCATTTTCCTGAGGGTGGAGTTGACCTCAAGTACTTTACAACTTGGCTGTTAGTTAAGACTAATTAACTTTGACTTTGTTGTTAGAATAGTCTAATCTGAAGTTTCATCTTAAAGAAGTCAAAAAATAGTACATTCGAATAAAACAATGGAAATAGTGAGTGTTTATATGTTGGCTATATAAGGAGGTCTTTTCCTCCTCAGTTTTCATCGTTATCTTTCTAAAATGTCTGTGGTTTCACACACTTTTACAATTCTTTCTAAACTGGACCAGAGCTCTTTAACAGTGAAAAACACCCTTTGTAGTTTTGCATGCCTTATCTGCATGTTTCCAGGTCCTGTGAGTAACCAATACAATCACATTTTTAAGCAGCCAGTGTCATTTGAAATAGCAATTTTTCCTGAAATAGTACAGCTTAATGCTTCTAAACAAAGAGCATTGTGCTAATGACTAAATTTGCAATGCTTAATTGTATCATTAATCCTTGACGTACTCTCTTTGTGGGGCCTTCGTTACAGCATTATCACTCTGTAAGAGTAAACCATACTTTATTTGTGGAAAACATTATTTTATTCAAGCAAGAGGAATGGAGAGGCTTGAGGTTCAATTATGTTAAAATTACAAAAATGACCGCATCATAGCACTTTTGCAAAGAACTGATTTGCATTAGACAATAACTTTTGAGTAAATAATTTTCTTTAGCAACAAAAGTAACATAGACTGAGTTTATATAATAGCCATGAAAGTGGCTTTAATGTAATGTTTGGCTTTAATGTATCAATTTTATCAATACATTCAACATTCCTTTTGCTTAGGTAAAAACTCAACAATTCAGTTTTAGAGAAGTTATGGTTATAAAGTTTAAACCATACTATTCAAAAGTGTGGTTTTTTGAATGTTCATCATCACAATTAACACAAAATTGCAAACAATTTAGGAACTTATTGCTATTACATTAGTATTTAAAATTATTTTGCTTTCTTTTGTTGAAGTGCAAGCCCAAAAAAAGAAACTTCTAAAGTTCTAAATTTTGCATCTGGACCCCACAAAGCATTTTGGACAAACTGACTACCATTATAACATACAAACATTACATTCATAGACCTGAAGATTTACATTCATAATGTCATATTTTATTTGATGTTAAACAGTACAAAAATACTATTAAACTAGTTTTGTTAAAGATATTTTATGATGTCTTGAGTGGGACTAAAATATCAAACCGGACAGACTGCGAATGAAGTGTGGTCTAGGAAACCTCCCTCACTGCATTAACCACATAACAAGCTTTACTACCTGATGGACACCTCCACAGCACCACCAAAAAATACAGGATGGGTCAGCTATCATGTCAGCTTTACAGTAGCCAGATCACTCTGTCAAATTCATTGGCTTGTGCATAAGCCTTTCATTAGGTGTTTTCCACTTGAGCATTCTGGAGGAAAGGAGACAGTATCCTTCCATCACAATCAGGAGTTTTGGAAATTAACTCAAGCAGTTCAAAGAGTTAGGAGTAGGGAGTTAGTTGAAGCTTCAGCACTTTGTTGCACAAGTGAAGATCCAGAAGCAGAACTCCTTCAGAAATGTGGCATTTTGTTCTAACAAACTTTCATTTACAGAAGCAGTGGTGCCAAAAAGTTTTCCTTTTTCTGCTCAGCTTCTGCAGTTGGTCTCTCTGGTGTCTTTATCTATATTTGGCTGAGGTTAAATGCATACTTTAGTGCCTTTGTGGATATTTGTGAAGTAGGAGCAATACGTCCTGACTCTAAAGAAAGGGGATCAAAGGTGATGTGAGCAGTGGGATGAGAGACATGTATAATCAGGCAAATATGTTCAAGTCACACCAGCTACTTCTCTGCTATTAACAAGGGGCCAAAAGAGGAGGTTTGGGAAGGAGGGGTTCACCACACCTCTCCTCTTTCCTCACGTTTGCTGTGGTGTGCGGTGGTGCAGCTCGCAGGGGCACTGACCCTCTGGGCTGCTCTGAGCTGCCATGACTCTCAGCCTGACTGTAAGTGATGGTCTCTCTGAGGCAGGCAGAGCTCGGTGAGCTTCTCTTGTGCTCTGGTTTGTTCTCTCCTCTCAGGAAAACAGCCACTCTGACTCACTCTGATTCATCTGATGAATAATAACAAATACTCAAACTTTGAGATATGGTTTAAATGGCATTCTGGGGACAGGACAAGGTGCTTGATAATGTTTTTGCATAGATCAGCACTGACCTTTTTGCAATAAGACATTCCACCCAAAGTTTTTGGTTAATGCATCTTATTCCTTAATATCTATGCCTACTTGAAGGGTGACATGTAGGTGTGTTTGTACTTTTCTAATTTAACACTCCTGTGGTTTAATTTCTCATGTTATCTTATTGTAGTTATTTGCTTTTGACAGTGTGCCTTCAGGAAATATTTTCATTTTATATGATTTTTGACATCTCCATTGATCTGTTAGACTAACTGTCAGCAGCTGGCACTACTCACTTTTTTATTGCTTTCACCCCTGTTCTTCAGGTAGTCTTTTCTGCTTGTAATCCTCTTCTTAACAAGTATGACCAGGCAAAGAAAGTAAAAGAAAACGCAATGTTTGACCTATAAAATCAAATTCTTCCTAGTTGTTAAAATTATTTGTCATTTGTTGAATACTGTAGTTGGTTTTTCAGAGGATTTGTTGTTTTTTTTTCCTTTTAACTGGAATAAAGCAGACCTTGTACTGCAGTAAATGCAATAGGAAAAGCTATTGCAAGCAAAGGTCTCTTTAACTGTGCTCTTTCAGCCTCCCTTTTAATCAGCTGTGTCTTGTAACTGTGTTCTACAGAAAGGCACTAAGTTTCTTAGTCTTAACAAAGGATAGGTATTTTGGCTGTTCCAGTTGTTTAAAAACTTTAGTGACAACACACTTCTCATCCAAATGGACAGAGAGAGAGAGATTGCCATTGTGGATATCTCAGATTTCCTTATTGTGAGGTTTAAAAAAAAGGTATTGGGATGTGATTCAAGAAAAATTATTCAGGAAATCCATCTTTGAGAGTGAATTGCTGTATTTGATATTCCTTTTATTTTTCTTTTCTTTTAAATAATTACTGTTGTTAGATAACTGATCAATGTTCCTACTGTATTTTTAGTTGCTCTAGGTTACCACTGAAGAATATTCTATATTTTCATTGAAGAAGGAGGCAAGTTATTTTCTTATACGTGGGCATTTCAGTCTGCCTAGACAACAAAGTGATCTGTTTATAATCCCGATTTCAGCTATTAAAGCTGCTTCACCTATGTGATATTGTATGTAAAAAAATAAAGGGGGGGATTGATTTTCTGAAGCAGTACCTAGGCTGGAGCTGCATTGCAAAGAGCAAAAAACAATAATTTGCATGAGGTTAATGTGCAGGTAGTACAGAGGAAGAGTTATAGAATCCTATTCACTAAATATACCTTCAAGTTTGCTGAATAGACTGAAGCTGTTTCTGCAACCATGCAACATTCTGCTGAATATGTGAAAAGAGTACCTGCTCCTTAGTTCTGAATCAAAATCAGAGAAGGGGTTTACTGTCTGCCAACAGCATAGACTAAAGCTTTTCAGATTACTACTTTAATGTGGCCAACTGTCAATCTGCCACCAAATTTTACTGGCTATTTTTAAAATTAACATTATTTTAACAAAGCACTTAGAAATAATTGTGACACTTGAAAGTGAGAAAAAAACTTTTCATGGCCATTTGCCAAAATGATCATATGTAATAGCAGATAAATTTCTTTCTTAACTTCTATTTGCTGGGGTTTTAATGCTTCACAGTGAAACTTGTAGAGTTTTACCCTGGTAGTCTCAAAGAATAGTGTGAAAAAAAACTTAATTATGATGAGTCATCCGCAACACTTATGGACAAATAAATATTTCAAAGTCTTACTAGTTTGTTGTTTTGAAAGGCACTGCTTGCCAACTGTGAAGTAAGCATTCCACTATCATTCCTTTCTCATATCAGTTCTGAAAAATTATTTTAAACTGAAGTTGCAAATATTTCTCTTAACGCTTTTAAACATAAAAGGCAGTTCCCACTTTATACTTTTTTAATGACCATTTATCCCTGTACTAGTAAGAAAAGCTGTACTCTAAGCCCACAATGAATTTCATGTAAAATTACCATTAACTTAAACTACATGTAGATAACCCTTAAATTGCAGTAACAGTACATGGAAACTGCTGATGATTGTTACTAGAATAAAAATGAAATAGTAGTGCATCTATAACTATAAAAGTACTTTGATGACCCATTATCAGAAAGGATCTTGTGCTCATCTTATTAAAACCCAAAATGGTCTCACAAATTTTCTATTTGACAGGAAGATGCAATATTCTAACTTTCTCTTCTTGCATTTTACTTTTGTATTTCATCTATATGAATTGTGTTTTACAGATGTTGTAGGATTTGCACGTAAGGAAACCACTGCTGTAGGAGAGGGTTTTTCTTTAGTTATGAAATAGAATCACAGCTCACAACTGTACATGATGGTTATGTACTGGCTCACAATAGAGGCAGAAACATCAATATGCTCCTGAACATCACCAATTTAAAGTGTTTAGTACCTTTCTAGTGCAAATATAACAGAAAGTTGAAAATGGTCCTGAGTCGCACCATGAACATCCTGCATGGTATTATCTGTGTTATAGTCAAGTGTGCTGGGTACAGCTGTATGGACTACTATCCTATGAGGCCTTTTTGGAGACAAAGCATTTATCTCTTGAGTCTACCCTACTGAGAAAACTTTTAAAGAAGTAAATATTTGGTTTGCCAAGAGTGTTTTGTGTAGGTAAGTTCATTGATCCGTTGGTTGGAGAAAACCCTGTGAGAGTGGATGGGAGAAATAAACATAAAGCCATCCGAGGAACACAAAACAGTCCCAAGCCTGTATTTCACTTTGTAGAGTATCTCAAGATCGGTTAAAATGCCCAGTGAGTGCAGAACTGAGCTCTGGCTAAGATATATTTCTAAAAGAATGCATTTTTTCCCAAGGCTACACAGTTTTCTCTGTAGCACTTCAACAGAGACAACCTCTCTCTTTTCTTGTGAAAAAAATGGTAAAATTAAACAGGTAGAAAGAGGGTAATAATGTAGCAAAGGAGAAAATCTGACTGATTCAATCCTAATCATAGTTGACTTTAAAAGGTTTCAAAACCAATTTCAGTAACTTTTATGACTTTGCATTGTCAAACTCGGAGAGCATAAGGGTTGGAAATATGCATGTTATTATTTTTCGTAGGAACCTGTGTCAGTGGTATAAACTGATCAACAAATGAAAAAATAGTTTGGAAAATTAACTTTAGCATGAATTTTGGTCCCCAGAATTATGAGACAAAAGAAAGGACAGTAACAAATAGACCTTTTAAAAGACAAACAAGCAAAAATCCTGTATCCATGACACTGCCAAAGATTCCCTCACCACAGCCATCTTTGGTAGAGAGGAGAGTTTTAAATTGTGGGGAGTTTTTGCATGCACTTCTTTCTTATGCCATATAATTTTCTAGAAGAAAAGTAATATTGCCTAGTTTTAATGCATGTTTCTTCTTTCTTTATGGAGAAGAAGGGCTAGTGTTTGGAAGTTTCCTTGAAAGGGTGAAATGCTACCTCCCTAATACCCAATACTTCATAAATTGTGTAATTTTCCTCAAATGCATATGGAGTATACCTTCAGGGAGTAGTCTAATCCATATTAGGTGTTCACCTAGTTCAGGGAAAAAAAAGCCAACAGGTACTATTAGATGCCAACTATATGCTCAGAGCTCACAAGAAGACGTTTTCTTCTCTGGGTAATGCAAATAACTTGTCTTGTTCCAAGTGCCCAGCAGAAAAATCAGCATGAGTGATATGGCCTTGTTTATGGGTTTAACACCATAACTTCTTAAAACTGTAAAAATTGAGACCCTGAAAAACATTAGTGTTCTTACACTTAAAGCAGTAGAATTCTAGCTTGTATGATGTATTCACTATAATGACAAATCAAGCCTTACACTTTTTCATGCATGTTTCCAATGAGCTTGTCTCAGAATGCTATATTTAAATGATTCACCAGCAAAGAACAGTGCAGTTGTTTTAAGAATAAAGGCCATTAGGTCTCCTTCATTACACCTTATTTCTGAAGAAAAAGGAACCTCAGCAGTAGTCTGATACATGTGATATATCTCAGGGAAAATATGTGAGAGTTGCGCGTTGTTCAAGAGCAGCTTCTTGGCCCCATCTCCCAGAAACCTCAGTCCCCTCACACCTTGCTTGTGCAAACTTTTGTAAATTTGTCCAACTGTTGAGCAGGTTTGTCCTCCTGGCCAGTCCTGGACCTTTTTGTGGCTCTTCAAAACACTGGACCAATCTTCCTGCACCTGATATTGAGCAGGAGGATATTGCTCTGGAGAGTAATTTCTCTGGTTAATCCTTTCTTCATAGAAAACGCTTTAACAGAAAGAATTCTGTTCCTTGTGTCTGGATATCTCTGAATAGTAGAGACAGTAGAAACTAATGATATTCTTGGAAAAGACTGAATACACAGTTTTAAATATTCTTTATCCCAGAGAACTCAACCTTCATAACACAATTTTCTACAGATATTTCCACATGCTAATACTAATGGTAGAGTTTTATCAAAACATCCAACAGCCAGTACAATTGTAAGCAGCTTAATCAAGTCCTTGAAACACACATCAAAACTGAAAGTAGGAAAATGTAGCTCTTCTTCAAATAGATCAGTCCGTATGTAAGCCAATACTGTATAAGAAACCCTTTCCTTGCCTTATTTCTAGATTGCATCACAAGTCAAGCACTGTCTTCCAATGTCTGATGTAAAAGATGGTGCTCCTGCCATGACTTTAAAAGAGATTTTTTCTTGAGTAATCCCATTATTAGTTGATTACCATGTTAAAGGACTCGTCACTTTTCCTTTCTGAGACTGCAAAAGTCTTTTATTCTTTAAAGACTTACTTTAGGGGTCCCTTCCACAATTCTGTGTGTATGAAGTTGTAATCCTGTCATTCAGCTGATCTTTTCCTGGCTGCAAGGGAATGACCTCCAAACTATTCAAGGACATTTGTGTCATGATCACATCTGAAAAGACATGAAGATAGAAAATTAGTGAAATGCTCAAGAAATCAGAGGTCTTCACAGCTTGCAAGACAACCGTTTGCTGCAGGCATGGCTGGTGCTTGAAAATGGAGCTGGAGGCATCACAAAAGTGTTTGAGCAGCAGCAACTTTTTAACACTGTTGAAAGATCTAGCAGAGGCAAGTAAAGGCTGCTTTTCTGCTGTAAAGAAGCATTCATCGAAGAACCCTGCTCAAGCTAAAGAGCTCTGTTATTCTGAAGGGGTTAAGCATAAGCTTTTGTTAGACGTAAATATAATGACATCTTCTACGAGAACATGAAGATTTGGTCTTCTGTATTATTTGTTTCCGCCACTCTGTTTCCACGTTTTGAGTTGTAGAAACAGAAGAACCAGTCTGAGGAAATGGCACATCAATTAGCACTTTTCTTGTTCATATTAGTATGTCTTCCTTATGTCTCTGCTCATTATTTCTCAGAAGAGATTATTCTTGTTCTTGCCACCTTTACACTCTTTAAAAATCACCTTTTCCAAATTTCATGTTTGTTCTCAAGTTCCAAGTTCTTTAATTTTCTGCTTGTAATTACATCAGTGAATTTTTCTTGTTTGGTAATAGAGTACCATAGATCACTGCAGGAATGTCATTAGTGTGTCCCAAAATTCTGGCACAGATCTCTATCATGAACAAAAAAAAAGAAAAAAATTAACTGTAAGGAGTGCAAGTCACAAAGAATAAAAAGTATTAATGGTCTTCACTATGGCTGCCAGTAGAAAAATATTTGGTAGCCTAGTATTACTATTATAAAAAGAACTAAACCACTTCACACAGAAAACACACTAAAGCACATATATGTTTTAGAGCAGTACAAAATATAAGGAATTTTTTACTTATTTATTCATACCCAGATAAAAATATGTGCTGCAGTAGGTAGTATCACAATATATTTCAATGCAATTTCCAGAGCTGTGAACTTTAAAAAACAATTTTGGAAGGGGCTCCTTTCCAAAAACTTTTTAGTTCTTCAACAGTGAAGAAAAAACTAATAATTGAGAGCACTTTTAGTGAAGAAAATCTATTAGTTGAAGAACTTTTTTAGAAAGATAAACCTCAGTTTATGGAAGTCATGTGCTTTAAATTTTCTCATAAGAATATGTGGATGCACTATTTAAAGTTTCTGCCTAAGGTGTGTTGGGAGTATATGAATATCTTTCATGTAAAATAATGATGTATTATCAGTATTAAAATGGCAATTGTTCTGCTACTAAAACTTTTCTACTTTCTGCAACATACCACTGTGGGAAGAGTTTTTGAGTAAGATTTCTCATTTAGGAGGGAGGCAGGTTTTGCACTGTGACTAAATTTTATTATTTTTTTCCAAAACAAATGCAGAGCATAGTGGGTAACAAGTCATACTTTATGTGGAAACTGTTAACACTCGGAGAGCCATGTCTCTGTCCTGACATTTATCCCACTTAGTAACATTTTCCACAACCAAAAGCAGGTAAAGTAGCACTTTCTTCTTAGGCTGGCAGGTGGCACCAAATGAAGGGGAGCAGCTGATGCTCTGGCGAGTGGGGCTGCCATCCAGAGGAATTGGGTCGTGCTGGAGGAATGGATCTTGTGCAGTCCAGAACAGAGGAATGCCAAGCCCAGCCCCTCGAAGCCAAGGGCCAAGGAAACAGTGCAGGCTGCTCACTGTTAGCAGCATCCAGCACAGCAGGAGTAGGAGCACAGCCAGGAGGCGGAGGGGTGTGAGGACCCACCTTGGCTTGGCAAATTTCGCACCATGCCTAGATACTGCCTATTCTGATTTAGAGGAGGAACTCTCCCCAGTTCAGGAGAGACTTTCCAGACTGGTGTGAGACCACCACAGACCCACCTGGACGCTCAGGGACCGGAGCACCTACATAGTGAGGTGACCCTGAGTGGCTGGGCTGCCACAGCCTGGAGAAGGGAAGGCTTCATAAGCACCTCAGAGGATCCTTCTCCTATGACTTGCATTTTGGGCAGACAGGTGCAGGCTGTGCACAGTCTGATGATATCATGAGAAACAGTAGGTGTACATTAAAACATGTCAGGTTCAAAGTGGAGATAAAAGGAAGCCTTTCTCCTCATGGAGACATCCCAGAGTGGAGCAGGTTTCCCAGAGAATCAGTGTGCTCTGCATCCCTCAGAAGCTTTCAACACCAGGCTTAGGAAAGCCCTGAGCCATATGGTCCAATCTTCTCAGTTGTGGGTCTCAGGCAGAACCATCAGTAGAAACCTGGATAGCAGACCTCCTAACATCCTTTCAACTAGAATTTGTCCATGTGGAAGGACAATAGCAGCAGACCTTCCTCCCCCCAGAAGAAGCAGTGATGAAGGGATTGAAGAAAGAACTGTTTTACATTGCAGCTTTCACATTTTGATAACAACTGAAACAGAGATTTCACATAAGCACTTTTCTGTGAACGCCCTGGTGAGACAGAAAAGTCCACAAATGTACTTGCAAGTTTAGCCTTATTCCCTGAACAGTTTGAAAATTAAGTGCATTTTTCAAAAGGAAAATTTTGTACATAAGAGTGTACTTTGTTGCTTTGGGCAACAGTGACATTTCTAAGCATCATCTTTGTGGAGCAGTATAGTTTTTGAACTGAGGGTTGTTGGATGACTGATGTTTGTATTGAGAATATGCAAATCATGCAATAAAAATATACAAAATAGTTAGTGTTAGGAGAAGTTTCATGCATAACAGAATAATATAAAAAAACACTTGATGAAGAGCAAATACATAAAATAGACAATTGATATTAGTTGAACTACATGCAACAAACCACTTTTATTTTCAGTGTAAAAATACATATGAACTATGTATTTATGTATGTTAAATAATGATATAGCCCCTAATAGAGATGTGCTTTGGTCCCCCATGAAGATAATTTGACAAGCATTGAAATAACAGAATGAAATATTTTGTGATATTTTATCTTCTAGAAATTCACTTTAGACTATTCACAGAAATCATACTCTCCTGCATTTGATACAGTATCCCCAGTGCCCAAAATATGCATAAATATGCATGTATATGTGTGTGTAGATATATGTGTGTCTGTGTATGTATGTATGTATATATATATATATATATATGCAGTAAAAGCAATGAACCATTCTCTCAAGGTATTGTGTACCTATGGCCTCTGCTGTTTCTTCATTGTTTTTTCTTCAGGTCATCCTAAGGGGAACACATTTGAAACATCGTTAAGTCTTGGACCTCATTTTCTGTGTTTTCAAGTGTTTGAATACAGTGTTATTTCTTGTAAAGACATGATTATAAAAAAGTTAAGAAAAGATAAAAGGGAAGAAAATGCTGAAGGACTAGATCACTATTAAAAAAACCACAAATACTTCTGTGTTTCTGTACTGCTCCATGACAGAATGACAGTATATTGCAAAGATATATTTGGTGTCTGAGGTAAGGACAGAAAATCTCAAAGCACCTGATAAGGTGTTTATCATCTTAACACTTTTCTAGCTGACACTCAAATAAGGTTTTTTTCCTTCAAAAACCAATATTTAAAGGGTGTTGATTTATGTAAATCAATAATTTATCAACATGTTCTCTTTCTTTGCTGCCAACCAGATGCTTCTGGCTTTGCACTGCCAGACGATGTCAGCTGCAAAGCATAATGGCCTTGTGCTTCATGTAGAAATAAGGACATAAATATTTTAAAAATCTTGCTACAGGAAGTGAGGGGGAGTTAGGTTGGGGGTGAAAGATTTTGCTGGTTTTCTGTGAGAGTACTGCAGGTCTACATATTTTATGGGTTAGTATTATCAGAAGTGGAGGCAGGGACATTTCAGTCTGATTTTTATCTCCTAACAAGACTGACAGACCCAAGTCTTTTCATGGCAATTTGTTGAAGACATCTGGTGAAGCTTTCTAGGGGATGAACACACAGCAGAGTGTTTCTCTGGTGTCAGTTGGCATGGCAACTAGTAAAAGACTATTCAACATCCATAGGTTTCAAAAAGGTTGAAGCCTAGTTGAAAATCCATTTGGGCTCCTATCTGCAAAATTCTCCTTTTGAAAATGCACTAAACCTAATTTCAGGGAACCAGGCTGAACCAGTAAGTACAATTGTGGAGCCTTCTGCCTCAAATAATTTCCAAAGCACAGTATTAATGATTCCAGGAAGCAGAGACCTGGGATGATAGACAGCATTACTGGCACTGTACAAAACAGAATATTAGCAGAAGGCTGGTAAAGACTGCTGAAGCCTGGGGGTAGTGCAGGGAAAGATGAGATGAGACAGAGGAGAGGAAAAAATGCAGTTATCAAAGTTTAATACAGTAATTATCATGAGTCACCACAGGCAAATGACTGATTATGCTTCATCCTTATATATTAAGTAACATAAAGTTTATTCTATACAAGACACTCCACTCCCTACTTGTCAAGATCATATCACTCACACCCAACAGCTACACAATATACATTGCTTATTTTAAAAGACTGGCATAACAAAACCATATCTTGAAAAGTAGTAGTCACATGTTCTGCACAAAAAACCCAAAAATCCCTGCCACCAAAAATCCACGGAGTACATTGTCTTTCTTTGGTAATTTTGTTAATATTGAGAATTTGCCAACCTGGGTGCTGTTGTCCCATAGTTACTAGCTAATCATTAATATCTGCAATACCAGTGCAGGATATGACTTTTGAGAAAAGATATACTTGGAGTTTGCTTTTTTCTGGAACCCATCCCTTCAGAAATACAACTGGCTTGACAGCTGTTGCAACTCTGTAAAGTCACTTTCTAGATTTAAAATGGTTTATATAATAGATTACATGGGAGCACACCACAGTTGGAGCTGTAACTGGAGAACCATGTTGAAGACAAGTGTGGATCATCTCAAGGTGCAAGCTTGGTTATGGAAACAAGATATTCCTTCATTTTTTTTTTTTTGTGCTGGTGTATAAAAAATAGGAACAACCAGTTAAAAGAGTCTAGAATAGAAAACTCCTCCATATGTTCTGTTCAACTACTACAACAGGACTGTAGAGAGACATTTTCAAAGGCCAGAGGACTGTGGAATACATA
This sequence comes from Catharus ustulatus, assembly GCF_009819885.2. Lineage (NCBI taxonomy): Eukaryota > Metazoa > Chordata > Aves > Passeriformes > Turdidae > Catharus > Catharus ustulatus. The sequence continues at coordinate 15,909,075 of NC_046262.2, read as the reverse complement.
GTGCCTATAGATTCTTCCTGCTTTTCAGAAAAATGAAGTATAGCGATACACCATAAAACCCACGCTGTTGGAGGTTGCTGGTTTGGGACCATACATTAAATCAATAAAATAGGAATTGCTATAGGTAGATTATCTGTGTGCGTCTGCGCTTATATTTCCCTTTTATACATGATTTTTTTGGCTGCTACTGTACTGCACAGGTTACTTTGGAATTTATCAGTGTGATATACTTTCTCCTTAAATAAAATTTAAAATGTAAAAGAAATTGATTATTAAGTCTGTGTTCAAAATGATAAGTTGCAGTACAATGCTTCCCCTTTACCTGGACCTCCTTAGGAAACCAGATGCAAGTCTTAACAAGGGTTATCCAGGTTAAATACTATTGCAGTAAACTGTACAACAGTGGGTAATCTGGCTCTAATTAAAGTTAAAACTTTTTCCTCTTCCCTTCCCCCATAACTTTGCCTGTGATCTTTTCAAATTTATAGCAGGGAATAAAAGAGAATTCCTGCCAAACCTATAGCTTCTCACCCCAAATTATGATTATATATTCTTCCTGTCTGAGATAAAGTGACAAATATTCATGAAATTATGTATTAATTTAAAACTTCCAGTAGAAGCACAAAGTTTTTTCACTGATGAAATTACATTTGCTATCCTAATACTGTTGTTCTATGAGTTGATATGGATGGTTTCAGTGTGACGTCTCTTCAATTAGGCATCCAGTCCCCAGTGTTTTACAGTTTTGGATCTCTCTAGGTGATATATTCATTCTATAACTATGTGTTATTGAAGCATTCTAGAAGTGAGTTCCCTTATTAAACAGAAAGTTGGCAGAAATAATTATTTTGGTGCTTTCTTACATGGGACACAAATACAGGATCATGCATGTTAGGAGAGGAACAGCTGAGAGGTTGTGCCACCCTGATATCCTATTGATATACTCTTAGAAGCAAAGGAACACTGGGTACTGCTTACATGAGCCTCTAGGACACTTCATTTCAGGAGAGAGTGAAATTTGACACCGATTTCACAGAACTGTTGTTTTTGGAAGGGACCTCCCAAGACTATCTGATCCAACTTCCCCATGCTGCTCAGAATTGTGTCCATACAATTTTTGAAGACCTTCATGGATGGAGATTTCACAACCTCTCTGAGTAAAATGGTCCAGGACTTGGTCACCCTCACAGCAAAAAAAGTTCCTGATATTCAGAGAAAATCTCCTGTGTGTGTGCTTGTTGCCACGTCCTTCACTGAAAGACACTGAAAAGAGCCTGATCCATCTGCTTTGCAGCCTCTTTTCAGATTTTTGTAAACTTTGATAAGATTCCCCCTTTTCACAGCTCCTAGAGCCGGTGATCCAATTTGCTCCTCTGAGGAGCATGTATTTGATTGCCTTTTAATTCCATGAGAAGAAACCTGCTTTCATTTACATCATTTAGTTCTTTTTTAAGGGCAAATACTTTGCAAGCGCTGTGTATGTGTACTGAAACCAGTATGGCTGAAGCTAACCCGCCCCTAGATGCAGGAGAAGACAGTAGCAAGGACTTCAAAATGTTTAGCCTCTGTTAGAGGAATGACTGGAGATGTTTGTTTGTTTGTTTGTCCCTATTTCTATTTCTGGTGCATTTACATTCATTTTATTCAGCAATAGTTTTTACCTTGAATATCGCATCATGTGCCCCAAGATTTCCAGTAAGCAGACAGGTGGTGACCTAAAGTGAATCCAATAAGATGTAATTTTATCCTTTTTGTTTTGTTTCTTGAGCATGTGGCAACATGAATTCCATATCAAGAGAAACACCCTATTTTCCCACAACACACCTATATTCTTTGTCAGGTAAATCAATGCATTTATGTTTACAAGATGTTATACTTTAAGGAAACAAGCACCTTGTCACAAATTGAATCATCCACACTGAAGGCATTCCATGGCTTCAACCTCCACAGATACGTGGACAACCCACCTACAGCAACTACTTTACAGTGCCCATGGGTAGAGCCTTTGTTCAGCTCCAGTTCCTCTCTTGGTCATTTCTTATCCTCTGTAGCAACATGCTGTTAGGAGAGGAGCTCTTATGTGTGTGTTACACCAGTCCAAATTCCTTTCTAGCTGCAAAAATACTAAAACTTTTGAGGGACACTAATTAAAGAGAAAGGGGTGAGGGGGATTAGGGAGAAGGAAAGATATTAAATAATCTAATTTCGCGCTTGAGATGGTGATTAAACTTCATTTGCACTTCTTGTTGTTCTTTAATGTCAATACAATTGATTTACTAGTCTTCAGAAAAGGAATCCTAGTTTATTCCTTCTACCTTTTACTTTGTGTACATTGAGGCATTAGATTCAATTTTGTTGCAAGCTTTCTTTCAAGATATGTTCTTTGCAATCCATTAATTAGATCCACTAACTGAAAAATTAATATAAATATTTTCTGGATATTTCTTGTGCCTGATTATATCACTCTGCTCCCCAACCTTTTTTCTTTTCATTTGATATATAATTAAATAGAACTTTTAACTACTTCTCATGGGTGTTACTAAGAGTCCCCGCTACCAGTGTATTAAACAGATTTACTCTTTTGAATCTCTCTTTTCCTAAAAAGACTGTATATTAGAGAAATCAAATTATTTGAGTGATTTTCTATGGTATTATTGCAAAGGCTTAATAAATTGCCTGTGGGAAGTTGCCTATGTCTTTGTTTCTGCAGTTGTAAGCAATGTTGCTTTATCACTAAAGAAATAGCAGAATGGTTATTATTTAATTATGTAAACATTTCTGACTTGATAAATATTTTACAGATACATTCAAATTATACATTGTCTTTAGACAACTTAATTTTGATTGGATACTGTTTAATAACTGAATAAGTAACTGGCCTTCAACATAAAATATATAGATTACTTAAAATAAATTCTGTTTTCAGAATATCCATTATCTAATCATGTGTGATTTAGCAAAATGATTTAGAAGAGCAACCAGACTTAAACAAAGTTGACCCTCCTAAAAATTCACCCACTACAGATGGTGATTTCTGACCAATCATGGCAGGGAGAAGCTATTACTTTATTCTACAAATAAAGGCATACTTTAAAGGTTAAATAAAAGTGAATGGTATAACTCACTCCAGTGAATTCTTCCCAGCTTACTCCCCCAGATGCAACTACTCTCCATTCTAAACCCAGACTTCATTTTTAATTAATACATATCAAGCTGTTCTTAACCTGTTTTCAACACAGTACTCCCAGTCACACTTTAAACTTCAGATATCCTTTAATAAAAATAAGCTGTGTTAAGATCTCAGACAGTTCCGGCAGTCACATACACTCATTGTTTTCTGTTCCAAATCAAAAAAGTGTGCTATATAGTAAATCTCTTCTCACTGTGACCCTTTGTAAAATGTTAACTGAGAAGCTTAGGTCTGATGGACTCCAAGTGCTGTGTGATCACATAGGCTGTGCTGCAACTCTGAGGTTCACAGCCAGGCCCTGCATCAGACCTGGACGAAGTAAAATTTTGCCTTGGAGTCTGACAGCTTCTGGATGACTAGATCAAGCCAAAAACAGACAGAGCCAAAGCCCTCACTCCCTCTGTGGATTTGACTTTAAAATTAGGTAGAGGGAAATTTTAGAACTCTGGAGCAGAACCTAAATATCTAAAGGGAAAGAAAAGAAATTAACAAACCTTTCAATCTGTAGTCATAGAAATGGCCAAATTAATCAGGTTTCTTTTTTATAATTTTGATGTAAAACGATGCATCTACCTAGCTGAAGCTCTCCAGAGAGATCAGATGATCAGCTAAAGTAATATTAAACAGTTTTGCAGATCTACCCTGTGAATAAGTTGGTATATTGGTATACTGTCTCAGGAAACTGGAATTCAGTCAAGTAGGCACTTAAAAACCTGCAGCAGTGGAGGTGAAATGTTGCATCAATCTCAACTTCCTCAGTTTCACTAAAGGCCTGGTCAGGCACAGAAGTTCTTCCCTGGATGTTTTAACAACTTCTTGACCTGGAAAAACAGTATGTCAAAATAAGGATATTATGAGGAAACCTTACTGTCATTGAGGAAACATTTATTGGTGTAACTGCCACTGCTATAAATAATGGGTTTTTTCTTAATTATGCAAATATACTATATTTTATACAAGTTCAACTTGATTTGCAGCAGCTGCTTTTAAGTGCTCTAAATGTATGATACTATTTATCATAATAATAAATATTATTATAAAAATTTGTTGAATTTACTAATTTTCCTCAGTTTTTAGCATCAGTATAATGCAATCCATTTTAACACTCAGTGTATCAAGGTATCTCCAAAGTACCTGAGTTTTGCAAAGCAATAGGAAAGGATAGGTGAATGCACACTAAGGATCTTTAGCTGTTGAAAGGTAAAGCTATTAAAATGCAAACTAAATATTTATATTTTTTATGTGTTTAGATGCTGTAACAACCTACAGTGAGTTGTTGCAAATTCATAATCACCTGAAGCCAAGGTGTCAACTTTATTTATTTTCCTTCTACTAGGTCTGTTATGTGGTAAAATGCTCATTAAATGATGATTCTCTGCCTTATACAAGGCATGAAGACAAATTAGGTGTTACTACCAGTCATTATTACAAAAATGCAAGTTTACAACTAGAAAATATTGTTTAATTAATATAATGTCTAAATTTATGTGTCTATAGTATTATTTAGCCTTGTATTGTAGCTATTTGAATTGGATGTCTGCTTTGGGAATGAAGATCTGGAGTGATGTTTCCAATATAGTTCCTAGGGCTTCCAGAGAGCAAGGGATGAGCATGAGATTGTGATTAAGATTAAACATGGTGTAGATTATTTCTAGGATTTAACAAATATGTGAAATAAGTTTTCAGTGAAGATAAAGAAATTATTTCGTCTCAAATATCTTTGAATTTTACTTTACTTTCAGCTTCATCAATCTTTATATCAGACTCCTGAAAGATCTGACATTACATATTCAGCATATCAGTATTCAGTAAGTGTATTAACTTCAAGGTGATTTTTTAATATAAAAAAGTAAACATCGTTTTTACTAAAAAAAAATTAAAATTTAATCAAGTAATAATAAGCTTAATAGACTGACATGAATAATATACAAAGCTTTCAAAGTTATGTATATATATAAAACTAAGAATAAATGTAGGGAGATAAATACAAAACAGGATGAAATGCAAAACATCTTTGTCAAAGGTAGATCATGTCAGATTAACCTCGCTATCCTGGGTTTTAAATGGCAGTTGACAGAGGAAATGTGTTCTGTGTAGTCAGTCTAGATTTCACTAAAGCATTTGATAGGATGCCACAAGGGAAATTACGAATTGAATTTGATAATATGGGGCTAGTACAAGAACTTTTAAAGTGGATAAGAAGATCTAAGTGGGAGGTGATAATGGATTATGCTGTGAAGAGAATTACTACCTTAGAAAAACATAATGTCATGGATAACCTGTGGACCAATTTTGAGACCAGTCTTATTAAATATATCCTCTAATGTCATGGGCAAATCCAGATTGGTAGTGGTGTTTTCTGACAGTAATTTTGCAGGGCATCATCAATATAGCTCTATTGAACTATCATAAGAGAAATATAGCGTGATGAATAGTATGATGGAGATGGAATTATTTTCATTGTCACAGAAACCTGAGGACATACACATTTTCAAAAGTTGATTGCACTGAAGAAGGTGTAGAGAAAAACAGATAGAAATATGTGCATTTTAAAAAGGTAAGAACTGCACAGAAGATTGAACTTGAGACCAGCAAGACTGATAGTGAGGACCTGATGGCCTTCAGTGCTATTTTGTTTGGGCTATGTCGAGTCTGGTGTCATGGGTTGAAAGTCTGCTATTGTTAGAGTACATTAGATGTTCTCAGGAGCACATATTTTGATTTGCTTTCAATCTAAAAGTCATCCAGTCTGTACACTTTGCAGACCCAAAGTACAAACCAGAGCACACTAAATTTTGTTCAAACGTAAATGCCATGTCTAGGAAAACGTCCCATATATAGGAAAATATCAAGAATTTGTCTTATTTGTATAGAGAAAATTACATTTTTTTCCTTTAAATATGTAAGAAATTGAATGCAGCAAATTAATATTTTTTTAAAATATGTCAATACAAAGAAGAGGATAAAAAATAAACTAAAAGAAGAATCTCATACTAGATGAAATTTTCTAATTATAAAAACCTAAGGTTAAAGTAAGTTCAGAAGATACAGGTTTTCAAATCATGTAATGAATCCTACTTTAAGCTCTTGTGAAATTCATCAGTATAATCTCTGGAAAATGGAAACAGAATTTCCAAGGACTTCATTTCAGCAGAAAGACACCAAAGCAAACTGCCTCATATATTAATTTTTTATCTTTTTTCCCCCTAAAAGTTAATACAGAAGAATGTGAAGATGGGTGAAAGGTAATAAGTAATTTAACAGCTGCATTTTTTCAAATTTTCTTCACCTGAAAATGCTCAGGTTGGCATTCAGCTCCAATGTGACTTGGGCTCAAGATAGATCATATTGATATATATTGAAAAATTCATTTGCAATAGAAATTTTTGAAGCAGGCAAGCACAGTGTCTGTCTTCAAACTGCTGAATCTTTTGGTCTGTAGAACACTGTTGATCTAAAAATAAAAAATGTTTCAGTTGCTACTTTGCTTATATCACACTGAAAAATCTAAGTTCATTACATTGGAGGAACAAGACCTGAAAGATATAAAAAAAAAAGATATACAAACAAACTCATTGTTCTCATTGTACTGTTACTCAAAATAGGAAAGATTCTTAGCATGAGAGAAGAGTGACAAATTCTATTCATAGGCCATATTTATCTTCAAATTTGGAGGCGAATTTACCGATAAGAGGGCATGCATAAATTTTATCTGTGCTACCTAAAATGAAAGAGAAGGGTCCCAAGTAAATCTACTCTCCTAATACATTATCATTATACACTACATGCATGTATATATACATATTGAGAATAATAACTGTATATATCTACTATGCATATTTTTGCAAGGCACTTCTCTTTGCTGTGGTCAATTTATATTTCATATACTTTACCTAGGGATTTGTTCTTGGGAGAAAAGGACTACTCAGTCCATTAGCTGATCTGAATTTATGATGATTAATTCCTTGATGTTCAGCCATGACAGGAATTACTCTGCTCTAATGAGTAATAAATGTGGATAAGTCATGTGTCCCTATGGATTTCTTGGCCAGAAATTGCATTTAGAAGAAGGCTAATTGTCTAAAATTTATCCAAATTCAATACAAATTTTATTGCCACTAATTGCCTTTCCAGGTTTTGCAGCATTAAAGATATTTAAATGTATTTGTCATAGCACTTCTGTGAGTGTGTAATGCTCAATATTAGCAGCAAGTGCCATCATATTTAGGATTTTCAACAATTTCTGTAATTCAGTACTAAATCATTATGAGTAGGAACACAATTTTCCACTTTTAATACTATAGCAGAAAATGCTTTAAAAATTTTGTTAGTGTCTCTGTAATAAAACGTGTCTCTAATACTTTTGTTTTTAGTTCTGACATGCTTTAATTACCATGGCAGCGTTATAAGCAGGAGATACTGCAATCAAGTGACACCTGCTATTACCACTAGAGTTGTGTCAGAATTACCAAGATAGACTACATTTTTCAAGTGTTTGCACGCCAAATGGTATAAATCACTCTAAGCTTGAACTATAGTACAGAAAGCTACACAGCTTTAGGCTCTGCATAAGTATTATGTGTGGCAGAGAAGAGATTATTATTATAACACTAACAATGCATTCAGGATTGATAGAACATATTGCTGTACCTGTGTTTCTGTTCCCAAGATGCAACTCCCAAGGCCCTTACAAACATTGTATTTCACATAAGTGCTATTGTTTAGGACAAATGTTTATTGCGAAAATAAAAGCTACAATGTGCTTAAGAAAGATGGTTCCATTAGGACATAGGATCAACATCTGTTTGACAAGTATACTCATTGCATACCAGAGATAATGTAGAAAACCCATTGTAGGAAGCCTGATACAATTAGGGTCACAAATGTTCTGGAATACACTGAACTTAAACTTTATGCTCTTGAAATTATGCTTTTACTCAAATCTACTGCATATTTCTGTGCATTCAAAAAAGAAAGATGAAAAAGATGAAAAAGAAAGATGAAAACTTTCCACTTTGTGTTTTATGCTGCATTAGAAACATCAATGCACAAAATTCAAATGCACAAATTCAGGTTACCATTTTTACAACTATTTTGTTATCCTGTTAAAATCAGGTGGGTTTTTTTATTTTCTTTTCGAGGTAGCAGTCTTTGACCTTGCTGTAAAAATTATTTTGGTTGGACAGAACTGACCAATTTGCTGACTATTTCTTGTGGCAGTCAAAAATGAGCCCAGTTTCTCGATATTCTGACCTCCTAAACCAAGGGCCAGGGAGAGAACAGAGAATGAGTTTGCAGACGGGACGCAGATTTTTTTTTTTACATGTGCAGGCTGTGTGTCAAGATCACCCTTCTCTCAGTCTAAATTATGATTAGAGTCCATGTGGTTAAGCGAAACCGGAAACGATGAGGAGATCAATGATTACAAAGTCATGAATCCCATGGAGAGACGAGTTACAAAGCAATGAGGAATAGTGTTTCAATGTTTCAATGTTTCAAGCAGTGTTTCAATCCTCACATTGCCATCCTTGTGAAAGAGGCAGGCAGAGGCCAAGCCGCTGGCAGAACCTTTCCTTCCCACCCCTAGGTGCTCACACTGTGATGAGTGGACTCCCAAAGTTCTCATTTCCAGTGGTTCTTTGGACTGTCCTCTACTACTCACTAGTGGCCCCATTTGGAGTGGTGCTACCTGTACATTTATCTATTTTTGATAAACCATATTTGCCCTGTGCTCATAACTTCTCAACTTCAAACTTTAGGTGTAAGTAGTCTCATCGTGATTTTACCAAACTGCTTTTTTCCTCTCCGTTGCAGTGTGGTCAACAGGGCTTTGCTCCAACCAATGAATTAAGATTATTTTAAAATGAGAGAGTCCCTAGCTGGTCCCATCGTAGTAAAAAGTATTTTCTTCCACGTTTAAGAATTGGAGCTGCTGAATCTAGAGAAAAAAAGACAGAAGTCAAATACAATCACTCTTCAAGTATGCAAAGGCTACTGTCAAAAGAAAGAGAGAATCTGTTTGCCGTGTCTGTAACATATAGCACAAAGAATCATAGGTTTACATTTTGTCAAGATATAATATGGGATGTGAAATGAAGCTTTGAAATACTTATAATGGGGATGGGAATAGATATGGGCATAGACAGTAAAGGTTGTGGGGTTGTCATCATCTGAGTATACTGTTGTGAAATTATTTTATCTTAGGGGACATAGCCTAGATAATCTCTCCAAGCTTCTTTTGCATTTTTAAATATTTTTTTTTCTCTGCAGAGGAAAAAATAGCATTTTAGGAATATATATGCCGTAAACGATACCTAAAAGTTCTTGAAATCTGGACATTTGAGTCCAATATGCACAATGTGTCAGGTTTTCCCAATATCTTAATTACCAAAGATTTCTGATCCTTTCATTGATGAAAAATGAGGGTTTTCCAATTGAGTGATCACTGACAATGTGCAGTGAGAACACTTAGTTAAAAGTCATTGTCAAAATATCTCAATCTCAGTGATGAAAAAGACACAGGTGTGCTCTGTGTAACTCTGGGATGAATAATCACAATTCTATTTATAGTCTATTTTTATACTTGTTTCGAATTTTTCAGCCAAGGTTCTTTATCAGACCACAGTTATTTCTAACAAAAATGAACTTGTAGTATTTCTAATCCTTTGGCCTTCTGTTTGCAATCTGTTCAAAATTGTGCCTCTTTTTAAATTTATTACTGTTTTTGCTACTCTCATATTACCCTTTACTTAGGCAACTGCATTGACTACTTCTAAAGCTGAGAATCAACTTCAAAATTTTATTGTTAACATTAAAGGCTCTTCAAACCTTTTCCCCTTTCTATTTGTGAAATCTGGTTCATGTTTATGGTCCCTCTCATAATTTATGTTTGGCTTCTGACCTGTGTCTCCTCCATCCCTACCATTTGCTGTGTCAAAATATCAGGCTTCTCCTCAATTAACACTGCTATTTTGAAAGTTTTTTCCCCTTTGTAGAGTTCTGTGACTGAATCTTTTGGCCTGCTTATCTTAAAAGTAAACCATTTTCTGTGGCTTTCTGTGAGAATACTATTGAGAGACATATTTTATGCTTTATTGTGTCATTCTTCCTTTGTTATTTTGCTGTACTCTGATATCAAGGGTTAGATATTATTGAAAAACAAAGTAGTTATGTTTTTTAATACTCAGCTTCTGCAATTCTAGTTTTTTTATCCCTAGATGTAATTGAATTCTCAGTCATGACACACATGGATAAAAAATGCTGCAATCCTGGAATTGGAAATATCTTGTCGTAATACCTACAATACTGAGAATTCAGGGACCAGTATAAAATGGAGAGGGGCAATGAATAAAACTTAACATAGAATTACAGACTATTATAAAGAACTACTGTTTGAGAAAAAAAACCCAAAACACCACAAGGCTAATATATCATCAATAAATGTAACCACACAGTGAAAAAAAATAGCATTGAGTATCTAAGTGATGAAGATATATCAAAGATAAGATAAAACAACATGCTAAGAAACCTTATTATTTATTTAATTCTTTTCATCAGTCTCCTGGTCATATCATATACCAGTTTACATTCTACCCAGCTATCATTCAAGACTGAAAGTTCCAATTTGCTGGATATGAGTTCCAAGCTGGAAGCTGTTTTAAGCGTCGGAGATTTTTGTGCTTTCTTCAAGAATATGAATAAAAGATAATTGTTTACCGTTAAAAACTGTGACAGCTGCATGCATCTCTGTGCTTCTGCCTGCTTTGCCTGTGCTCATTCCTTGGAAATGCAACTGTCCACTGACAGGTGCCATGGTGGCTTCTCCTGTTCCTTCTTTTAACTCTTGATTTTTAGCTGGTTTTATATGGCTCTTTTGATTTGGTTTGGTTTAGTCTGGGTTTTTGTAATGTGTCATCTTGGGCAGGGTAAAATTCACTTTACTAAAATGTTGTCAGGTTGGGGCAGAGTGTTTGACTTACTTTTCTCTTGCTTTTTTCTACCTTAAAAAAAAAGTTTTTGAAGGACATAACTCTATGCTATTTTCAAGTCAAGGACAACTCAGTTAACCCTCTGCTATGGCATAACTCCACAGGACCTTTTCCCGCATATTATCCTGAAGCCACTTCAGTTTCATTATCTTAAAAATGCTTGTATCTTTCTGTTCCTTGCCTGTATTTTGCACAGGGAAGAAGGATAATTAAGTCTGATTCTAAATATACTGGCCATATGTAACCAAACTAGCAGGGACAGTGCATAGCCTAACTCCTGATCAACAAGTGGAAATTGTTTAGAAAAAGGACAGTTTTCCAAAAAGTCACTGTCTCTACTAGGGTGTCAAGAGGTGTATTAGGCCGAACCATGGGGTGCAATTAGTCCTGCTCAGCATCCCATGTCCTCACTCCCTGCACACCTGCACATTGGTGCAGGCTCATTCTGGTCTCATCAATATGAGTACCTGTCAGGGATGAGAAGGCACGAGGTTTGCTCCTGGGGCTTTGCCTTTGTCCACTTTGCAGATCGTGAGACAGCTCTGTGATGCAAAACAGGGCAAAGTCAGTGGGAATGCAAAAGTTACAGTAATTTCATGATTACAAGCTGCACTGAGTATAAGCCGCATCTCTGGGTGTTGGCAAACATTTCGTTCTTTGTCCATAAATAAGCCGCACCCAACTATAAGCCGCTCTATCATTCACAGCAAGGACCCACGTGCAACAAAGTTGCCAAATAGTAACAGAATTGCGGGATGGTGGGGTTTACTGGCTTGGCCCTGCTCGGGGCGGCTGCCAGGGAACAGCCCTGGCCCCGCTCGCTGCAGCTGCCAGGAAGCGGGAGAGCAGCGTGCCCGGCCACCTCTGCTGCCGCGCTTCTCAGGGCTGGGCAGCACAGCTGCGCTTGTGGAGGGCAAGCGGTGCTGCTGTGCTTGTCGGGGGTGAGCGGCGCTGCCACGCTTGCAGGCTCTCGCTTCCGGGTTTGGAAATTTCCTAAATTTGTTAATATATTAGCTGCTCCGGAGTGTATGCCACACTTCTGGGTTGTGAGCTAAATTTTGATCAAAATGGTACGGCTTGTAATCGTGAATTACTGTACTTCAAAAGTTTACTCCCCATCCACACTGACATGGGCAATCCTGAACAAGGGCATAGATTTAACAATTTAAATGGCAATGACCAAATTTCTGCACTTGGAAGTATTTCTTAGCAAATTTGATCTGTTGGCTTTCAGTTCAGTTTTCTAAATTTTCTTCTCTTTTGAGAAGTCCCAAGGCATACCACAAATGAATGCATCAGTAAGCAGACTGCACAATATAGACCCCGTGGCATCTGAACATTTCATGGAGTTGCTTGGTGGGGCATCTGAATCTGCTGGAATGCACTGGTGCTTATGGATGCTGCAACACCTTTCTTTGATAAGTCTCAGTTCACAATTCAGACCATGTAAGTAACATAAGCAAAGTTCCTTTCATGAAAGTGAGACTGTGATCATATGAATGTTCTCTGGAGGAAAAATCAAGTGTACTTTACATTTTTAGGAATTGTTGATAAAACTACAGAATAGAGCAAGTACATGTAAAGGAACATATGAATAAATAATTTTATTGGCTCTTGCACTGTCTTGAACAGACAACAGTAAAGTAAATGTTTAATCTTTCTTCCCCAGTATCTTCTTCAGTAATTTGATCTTGTTGAAACAGTTTTAGTGCAGAACATGACTTTTTTTTTTTTAATATGGTAAAATTTTGAGTTAACTCTACAATTTAGTTGCTCAACATCACGTGTATTTCAGGTCTCTAGCTGGGATTATACATCACATAGTGCAGAGACACTTTTACTGAGTCTTCTGATATAAATTGAGGTATTTTGAAAAGTATTCTACTTCCTTAAGATATGAATTATACTTTTGCCATAAACCCCAGACTGACTGCACAGAATAATGTCTTAAAGAAATAACAGAAAATAATGCAAGTAAATCAAAACTTTTGTTAAAACAAATTTTTTTGTTAAAACTTTTGTGAAAATTTTGTTTCAAATGAGGACATCTATTCATCAAAACTCTTTCTAATTGGAAAATAAAATTTTTGCTCTCATTCATACTATATGAAATAATATAAACAGGTCAAAATTAACATAGGAAATGAGAATTCTGGTGTCATTTAACATAATTTTCCTTTCTATTCTGCAGTGTAAGTAATTGAAGAAGTTGTAAACTTGCAAAGAATTTCTTAAAAATAATTTACATATTCTACAGTAACATGAGGCCTGATCACGACTTCCACAAGACATCTAGTTTATTATACTGAAATATACAATTCCAGTATGTTTGGTCACACGCAGGAATCTGACATGGTAACGGGGCTGTCAGGATTGTGACAATGGGGTTGGAACCTGTCTGTAACCTTGGGAGCTGTTTGCCTGTCTGGAGTAGGTGCATGGATACAGAAGGTTGAGTAGACACAATAATTTACATTATTTAGATAAGAATTTTTTAGCTTTATAGTGCTGCCGATGGTGCTATAAATAAGTTTCTGTCACAGAAATTTTTTAAGAAAATGTGGTGATTGGCAAAGAAAATATCTCTGTTATTACCAGATTTAGCATGAATGGGTAGCTTTGAGTAGAAAATAGTCTCCAGTGCAATAGTTAAGTAAAAACAAATACACAGTCAAGTTGCTTGAAATGTGTTCTGGTTGCCTGTCATTTTCCACTTTAATCAAAAGATGAACTAAATAAGTACTTTGCTCAAGTCTGAGGCTGCAGATAAGCCCTTTTTTGATAAAATCTGACCACAATATTGAATTTGAAGCCAAATTCATATTGTTTAGTACATTTGGCTGAACCTTGGCCATTGACATCATACGTGCTTATCTCTGTCCCAGTTTTCTAATCTGTTCACTGAGCTATTTACCTGTTTTATGAAATATTAAGTCTGAAATAAATGAGGCAGGATTTTGGCCTTCACTCATATATAGCTTATGAGATGAGAAACACAAGGCAATGTTTTCTTCTGGTATCCACCCCATCATCTGACACTGAAGAAAAATTTCCTCCAAGTCCGCATTCCCAGAGGAAGAATGATGCCAAAAACTGTCAGGGGAGCTGTCAGACCACCATTGCTTATTCCTGAAAACTCCAGGGAGCTGTGGAGGCGTAGGGGCTCTGGGGCAGCACTTAATATTTGCCAAATCCTTGGTGATCCTCAATTAAAGACAGTATGTGCATTAAATCTTCTGCAATTACCAATATGCACATCTCTACAGCCACTGAGAGTTTAATCTTGATAGGGATTTGGAGAAGATAGATGTTGGCTGCACAGTGATAGTGGGGTCCCACGCAGTGGACAGCAGGCTGGCATGTTTCCCAGTGAAATCCAGTTAGAGACCCATGCTACCCACCTCCTTGTTGGATTTCAGTGCTTTCATTTATGATTCTGGAAGGAAATTTGTTTAACAACTGAAGAAATGATTCCCACATATGAAAAATAATATGGATAATACCAAGGTCTGCCTTCTTTCTGCGATAGATCTTCCAGACTTGCTAAAGGAGTGTTGTGACTATGAGTCTCACATTCTAGAGGATCTATTAGTCTCTGTAGAGAACCTTTCCTCCTGGTCATGCAATTATAGTAACCTTCTCATACTGAAGTGTTTAGTACTGAAATGGTTGACTTGATCCTTAAAATTGAGCATCTATTTTTTCCATATGCACAAGAATATCCAGTAGCTTAGAAAATGTTATCATCTGAGATCAGAAAGATGTGTGTCTCTTCAGAAATGCATGGGATGATTTTTAAATAAACATTTTTTACTTTATAGAATGCTCTTCGGTGTTTAAAAAAATATATATATTCTGGTATGCCATATGTTAATTTGTTGTTTTTGATCTGAGGCCTTTGAACAGCAGTCTGCAAGGTGCAGTAATTCTGGCTTGGGATGAGAGCCCTTGTTGTACGGGAAGATAATAATGAACCTTGTTACACCCACAATTACTATCACCAATGGAAAAGAGCTTGGCTGGGGAGCTGAATCATGGCCGATGTGTCCCTGAAATGTCTGATTGCTATAATGGCAATGGCTCCAGGTGACTGTTAGCAGCTGGCACAAATTAAAGAAACGCTTCAACTTCTGAATCAACTGCTTGCAGCAAAGTGGTGTAGAAGAGCATGTGCTTTCAACTGCATTGGGCTCTATTATTGGTAATTAAATCTTTTTCACTTTAACCAGATATCAGGCTGTTATTTTCCTGAGTCTGCAGACAGTTTCATTTGGTAATTCAGAGGACTGAACTGTTGCATTAGAAACAGAAGAAAAATAATTAAAATTCTGATGATTTAGAAGTCACTATTTGCTGCTCCAGAGTCAATCTCCCTGAAACCAACAAGCGCATGTCCTCAATTTTCAGTTCCAAATTTCTGCTAATAAATGGGATGGATTAAAAATGTTTCTACTTATATGTCAGACCCTCCTTCAGTTTATGGTATAGTCGTGATGCATGTAAAAAAATCCACTATCTCCTATTCTATCTATCATAGCATACGTAGCATTATATCATATCCATTAAGCATTTTTACAGCATTAAAAACCTGGTTATAAAAGCAGATGCACCATATATGGACTGCAGTTGAGAGTGAAGCCCTGGGCAGCTCAGAGTAAGAGGTAGAGGGGGGCACAGCAGGGGAAAGAGGTAAAAAGGCATTTTGTCACTGAGTCAGAAATGAGGCTTTGCACATCCTCCACACACCGGAGACTGCTTCCAGGGTGGAAGGAGGTCGAGTGTGTCACCTACTGCACATTCAGCAAGAAACAGGACTTTGTGTACAAAAGAGGCTGCTCTACTCCTCTGTGAAGCCCTCTTTGGGTCACAATGTGCCAAAAGGAATAGATTTTCTGAAAAAACAGTGTTTTCCAGGTAACTCCATGAAAGTCTTTCACCTGGGTGTTGCCTCCACACATTGTAATTTAAGTGAAATGGTGAGGTTTGGAGGAAATAGAGGAAGATGTTTTCCATCTGAAATACATTGGTCCATCTAGGTTAGTCCACACTCCCTAGGAAAACAAATAATACAACTCTACTTTCCATCCATTTGAAAATTCTGAATAGTTTAAAGGCTTTTGGTGAAGTGAATCTAGGCAGCTTGCTTTGCTTAGTGCCTTTTAATAGGAATGCTTGCAAAAAATTCACAAGTGTCACAACCGGATTAGTTAAAAAACACTGAATCCCTGTGAACGTTTTTGTTGAGAATAATGTACCACAGACACACACATAATTTATTGATGATCCACAATAACTTTTTATGTGGTTAATTTAGCCTGTGGTTCTTACCTAAGCCCTGAGATGACCTCATATTTGCCATGTGCATCTACAGACTGCTGACATGAGGTGATTGAACCCGTCACAGCTTCGGTTTGATTTAGTTTATTTCCCTTTGGAGGTGAAGCAACCCAACTGAAATACTACCACCTTAGGTGCATGCTCACATATTATCTCAGTTGAACTAATATATTTTAGTGTGATTTTACTTCTTTTATTAATTCAGACTAATACTTTCCAGATGTCTCCATATTGACAACTCTTAAGTAAAACTGAGTCTTACATTCCATATAGTTCTGGGGGTTTTGCCTGTGTTGTTGGGATTTTCAAACTTCTGTCTTTGTATTTCCTCTTTCCAAATGTGAACAGCTTCTTTGTCCTTCTCTGAGGTTTTACTCCTTACATAAATTAACCAGGTGTCCATATTTCTCTGTTATCTTGAATAAGAGTGGCACATAGTTTCTATTTGTCTTGAATTAGTGTAAAAACAAAAGTTATATTGTTAAATTGTAATATTTTTGTAAATGTTCTTGATAAGGCTGTGCCAGGATCAGCTTTATGTAATCTGCAGTGCATCGACTGCTCATTTTAGTTGTATGGGGAATATTTTTAATTTTTAAGCCAAATTCTCCTGTAACACTTGACAGCTTTAGATATTTGTGCTTGTGATCGGTAAGCACATTGTCTTGTACATCACAGATCTCTCACATGCTTTAATACATATGTGTAGAAGTTTGTATGTAACAGATCATAGAAATTAATTCAGCTTTTAGGTGGAATTTATTAGTGCATATTAACAGATGCTGTACTGTACATAAAATTTCTTTTCCTACGCTCACACACTTCTTCAATACTTCATTAAACTTTCTTTTTCCTGTAATGCTGTTATTGACCTCCCTTTTAAAAATGTCCAAAATTTTTCATATAGCTCTAAAGACTGCAGCTGAGGAAATGTGGATTGCCGCTTGGTGAAATGTAAAGGTTTTCAAAAAAAGAATAAATAAATTTTCTCAAGAATTAACAAAATAAATTATGAATGCTAGCAACAGTTCCACAAATCTTCATATTTTTTCATACTCCAGATGCAAGCTCAGGCATTTTTTGGTAAGGTCTCATTATAACCACATACTTATGTGGCTATTATAGATGTATAATACACATACACATACATATACATACATATACACACAAACACACACGCACACATATATATATAAGCAAATTAATAACACTGGTCTTCAGAATCAAATGGTCCCAGTGTGTTTGGGGTCCTAATACATTTCACAAACTTTCCACCTACAGTATCCTCCAGCACAGAGTTGCCTGTGCATAAAATGTTGGAGGAGGTCTGCTCGACAGGCTCCTGGGGAACAAGCTCCTGCACTGACACCCTGCACGCTCCTGTGTGCTCTCAAGGGCACTCCAGCACTGATGAGTCTCCCAGGGGTCTTCAAGCACTGGTAATTTGCCCAGTCACTTGAGGCTGACGCAGAGCTACCTGCTTGACATGTCTGTGGGACAAATGCACTTCAGAGACTGAACAAAATAGCAAGAAACACATTTATTAACCATACCCTACCCCATATATATTGCACTAGAGAGGTATATATATGCCAGCTTAAAGACAAAATAAGAAAAAAAATTATTTTGTCACTTAATTGCAAGAATAGTGTCAAAAGATTCTAGAAATAAACTAGGTGTGAAAGGAAAGTCCCAAATTGCAAGCAGAGAAATGACAAGGACCTCCATTTTCCTGACAACTTCCTTGGGGAAAGGGAATTGTTCTAAGGATGGGTTAGGCAGCGCTGACAGCTTGTCTGTCTGATTTGTGCAAAGCACAGTGCCTCATTCATCTTGATTTTCTCTATAATTTTTTTCTCTCTGTGAAGTAATTAGCAAAAGTGGTTATTTCCATATAGTAGTGGTCAGATGATTTAAAAGAAAAGGGAGGAAGATATTCTCATTTTGAAAGCAAGAGACCAAGTACAGCTAGCAAAATATGGAGTAAATTCATCCCTAAAAGCCACAATTCTGTGGTTAATATTAGCCCAAAAACTAGTTTGTTTATTCCAATTTATGATTTTGTCATATTTGTTTTCTTCCCTGAACACATAGCAAACCTTACCAGGATTTAACTCTGGGATCTCATTGTGCATTTTAATCAAGTAATTAACTGAATGTAAAAAAAGGGAATTCTGAAGTTTGTTTCTTTTTCTGTTAAAAAAAACCACACAAAAACAAAAACAAAAAAAACCCCAACAGTTTACTTTGAAGTTGATTTGTCATATGTAGTGATTTATGGCAAGGTTTGAGGCTGTAGGCATAACACAGTAACTGCTTGTAACATCCTGACAGCCACTTTTGATTGTAACATATGGGTATGGGTATTGGACTGTGCTAGTTTCTGAATCTGTAATGTTTGTAGGACTGTATGTACAAATATCTCATTAAGTTTGTTCAGCAAATGAGTACATTTCTGATCTTGTTGAAAACTCAAATTCCAGGTGGTATTTTCTGTGAGTCCTTGACTTTGGAACTTGATTCTTCCATTGGTCCCAAAAGTTAGCTGGCCCTAGGTCACTCTTCAATACAAATTTACTACCTTCTGTCTGAAGAAAACCCGTAGGAGAGAGTTGTAGTCTGTACTTCCATTGTGAAGGATTACTGGGTTCATATAAGATTTCACTGATTTTTGCAGTTTAAATATATGAATCTAAGAGCTGTAGTTCATTTTACAAATCAATCAATAAAACATATTTTTTTAAATTTATTTTTTAGTGAACCATGACTTATTGTCAGCTACTTGGATTGATCTGACAAGTGGTTGCAATTTATTTTCTCTTTAGTCACTCTCTAACTGAATCCTTTAAGTCCCCTCTTATTAGCAGGATACAACTCTTCCTTTCAATGGTTCAATCTAATAGCATTTTGTTTGCTTGTGCTGTAGGCTATGTGCTCTTTGATGAGAACAGATTTGTAACTTCTATATAGAGCTAATTGGATTTCTTGATTATCTTATTGAAGCTAACCAAAATGACCTTCCCATGAAGTGGAAGTCTGAAAGATTTTCTTTCAGAAAAAATAGTCTTTTCTTCCTGATAAATATTTATTGTTTCAGGTTGGCTAAATATTCCTTTTTTCTCTTTCTTTCTCTGCTTTATTCCTGAAGGGCATCTGCCTTCTAATCAGAGTTACATCTGTACAGCCACACTTTCAAAAAACCATGAGTATTTATGGACTATGAGTCATTTGCCACAAAAAGTAAGATCTTGAGTGTATGAAGCAAATATTTTAAGATTTTATCCTAGAAGGCCTGTTTCAGAGAGCTGGTTAAACAAGCCTCACATAACATTTATAAACCAGGAAGGTATTACCAGTAGATGATATGAGACACAGGAAAAAACAGAGGGATTTTTGAAAATATTTGCATTGGTAAGTTTGCATAGAAATTAATTATTGGGTTAAGTACATGTATAGCTAGATCGTTTTAGCAGTCCCATCATACATGACTGTAGCAGAATTATAACTTAGGGAAAACATGTTCCATTAGGTTAACCTGAACCATAAAAAATGATCAGAAAACCTCCCATCCATCTCTCTAGTACTGATGACAATGAAGCTTTTCCCAATATGCTTTTATGTTACTTGTTTAATGCAGCTTTTTCAAGTTCCAAAATGAGAGTCCTTCAAATTTATTGTCAAATGTACTCATCCACATGAATATGGTTCTTCAGAACAGGTTGACCTTTATTGCTTTCAAGACTGTCAGGAATGGTCTGAAAAACAACTTAAATGAACGTCTAATTTTAGGAGTCTGTTCACATGCTTGGGCTGTGTGGCTCTGTGAATAGCTGAAAAATACCCAGCTCACCAGCTGAGCTGTACTGACATATCTAGGAAGGAGGTCATTCCTCAGCTCATCAGGCCTGAGCTGTGATGTTGGAGCTGTTGGTAGTTGCTTCCAGGCTGGTGTCCTCTGGGCTCAGGGTCTCCCTGCCCTCATCATTGTTCAGAGAACAGGCTGCAGATCCCTGCAGATCTGCCAGACCCTAACACTTCCTGGTGGTTTTTCTTCTCAAAGAAGATAAACCTTTGCATCCATGGACAATCTGAAAATGGGAGAACAAAGGGAAGAGAGACTGCATCTAGTCCGCTATATCCATGGCTTATTGCAAGAAGGCCTTTAGGTGTTTTCAGGAAATTCCATTTACCAACCCTGCTTTGGACGCTTCTCCATGTACATATTGGCAATACGTGTTCTGCATACAGGAAAACTTGATTTCTTGGTTTTTTTTCTGTCTGCTGAGAAAACCTACTTAAAGATAGAATATTTTTTTCTTTTTTACACAAAATTATATTCAACACTATATTCATATGTATTTTATGGGTATTCACCAAGATACAGGTGAAAGAAAAAATGAAATGAAAACATATGAAGTGGTCAGCACTCCTCATATAAAACAATATGAATATTTTAAGCTTCTTCTGATGCAAGTACTATGTTATTTTAAGATATAGGGGAAGGAATTAATCTTTCTTTTAACCACTTGTCTTTGCACTTTCTTTCAACCACTTGTCTTTGCACTTTCTTTCATAGATATTTTTTTTGATTTGCCAGCAATTTGTAATGACATGACTGTGCAATTCCTTGAGACCTTTAAAGTAATTTTGCTTTTCTATCCCGCTTTGTAATTTAGTGAACTGCTATTGATTACAGAAATATTTTCTTGGCATCATCTTTCTTTGTGGCATCCAAATATCAACTGAACTGGCACCTTCATATGGAAACATGCCCTTCTTTCAAATATATTGGAGTGGAAAATAAGCAGTCTTTTATTATTTAACTGATTATACACATTCTGCAATACTTGTTTACAAATATTGGTTTTGTTTCTATTGCTATTTTGCATTCTGAATCTCTCCTTTTCCAGGTTTCCATAGCAACTCTTGTACAGCTTGATCATTAGAAAGAAATTCTCTTTAATTGATCTCCTAATGTATAGCTTAATAGTAACTGTTAAGCAGTCTTTTGTTTCCAGGTCATATTTAAGGTTCATACATTTGCATAAAAACATCTCATTAGCTCAAACCAATCATTATTAGTAATTTTCTTCCTTTAGTTTTTTAATAACTAAATCCTTCATTGAGGTTTTACAAACAGCAAATATTTATAGCTCATAGAAAAGGCTTTCTCAGTCAGCCTAGATGCTTTGTTTCTGTGAGCAGGAAGAAAATTGCAGAGCTTCAAAATTTTGATCATATAATACAAAAAGAAGATGTCTTTTTCTCCAACTGAATTTTAAATAGACCATGCTAACTACAGGTCAGAGGCAATATTTAATAGCAAAGTTGCAATATAGGACAAGTTCGTAAAAATATGAATAACAATGTAAAAAAATGCCCAAGAATAACAGCAAATTTCACCGCTGGCACCACAAAATACATGAAATTCTTGGACTTATTTGTGTGGCTCATGACATTCTTACCTGAAACAAAGCGAAGATATGTAAAAGTAAGTGCAGATTTCAGGTAGATACTAATTTTTATTTGACAATAAGGCAACCAATTTAATATCTATGGTTGTTACACGAAGACTTGAAAACAACCTGGTGCTCCTCAGCACATGGAATTGCAGGTCTAAATGGGTATCAAATGAGTTTTACTGAAGATCCACTGTGTATATGTACCTCTGCAAATGTGCAACTTACTTCATCTTCTTGTGTATGGAAGAACTAAAGCATAAATTTAGATAAACTGAAAATAAAAGACTTTCCAGTAAGAAGAACTGAAGGGAATCAACTTTAAGCAGTGCAAGAATACTTTATTTTTCCCTGATATTCTATAACAGGTTTCATATCCCACTCTAAAAGCAGATAATATTGAAATAATAGTTTAAAATAATATAATCAGGCCCAAATGCATAAATATAGGTCACACCATCATGCTAAGCTCCAGAAAATGTAATTAGCATGTGTAACCTTTCCTTCCTTTCCCCTTTTTCTTTTTTTTCCCTCTGGCATCCTTGACCCCTGTGTGTCTTTATAGAAACTCTAATAACATTAACATTATGCTACGATTAAAAAGTTAGACAGCACAACAATGCTGCTTGACAAGACATTTTTACAGTCCTTTTTGATGTCATTCTGTTGGGATTGAATGTCCTTTGAACTCTTGCAAATTAAGTGGATGTTCAGTGGATGTATACGGTATCTTTTTGTGTTATCTGTTAGGTCTCTTCTGCTGTTTGCAATGAAGGATTGGTTTGCATTTATCCCAGCATCTATAATTTCGTTAAACAGTAATTATTCATGCATAGCATGGATTTCAGAATTAGTTTTTAAACCTGGATTTAGTATCACTTTTCAATACGTTGAATGTAGGTTTTAAATAAATTGTGTGAGATCTATGCAAGCTGAGCTGATAAAAATGCATGAGCTTCTGTTTCCTGAACTATTTTCATCAATTAACATCAGGGTTTAACCATAAACAGGAACCCAGCCCCCAGCATACTGGTAGTGCAATGTCATCACTGGTTGTATCATATTGTGTGTGCCCTAGTCACGTTATACAGGCATAACAATAAAAAAGGGATCAAGACTTTAAAGTTTTGTGTAATTTAAAAACATGTTGTTTAGAAGAACCAAAGCTTTTAATAGGGTGGTAGAAAAAGGGTGAAAACTCATGCATAATCATAGTAGGAGCTTTCCTTTCCATATCAAGGCACCAGATGAAGTGCACCATTTAAGTTCTATATTTTCAGCTAGAAAGAAAAACTAATGAATTTTCCTTAAATCTCTCTCCTTTTTTAAGTATAGTAAAATGAATAAGAACAACCAATAGTGCAAATCCCCTTTCCTCTAAAAGGAAAAAAAAAAAAGACCAAAAACAAAAACCCAAAGACCACCAACAAGAACAAAGAAAAAAAACCACATGGAATTTCTGAAGAATGTCGCGGGCAGAGATGCCATGGAGTGCTCGACAGTAACAGATTCCGGCAAGTCAAGAAGCATGGGATGGGATTAAAGTAGACAATAGAAGAGCCAAGCATCCCAGTGGCATTTATGAATCCAGAGCAGGAACACTGTAGTTACTTCACAAGCTGATTTTCATGCTTAAGAAAAAGATGCAAGTATTGAAACAGACACTGAAATTGCTGTAGAAAGTAACAAACCCAGGTTAGGTTGAGATGGTTGTACTGTTTCACTTCAACATGTGATTAGAGGCAGGAAAAGTCCAGATAATTGAGCGCATAGTTGTGCAAAAGGCCAAAAAAAATGGAAAATGTGGACATTCAGAGTAGCATAACAAACAGAAAGGAAATGGAAGGGAAGGTGTTTAATTTGTATAGCTGAAACAGTTATTCTGCTGTTAAGGGCTTGAGAAATTGATTCAGATATTGATTAACTTATGCAGAATACTAGAGAAGAGTAAGTCTCAGAAAAATACACTGGTTCTCTGATGACAAATATTTATTATGCTCAAAAAGAGTCTTATTAATGGGATGTTACTAACCATTCAAAAATCGACATTTATTTTGTCCTCCCTTGGTCAGAGTTAGTGCATCGGGACAACATTTTCAACTCATGAGCTCAGACTGCTTTTTTTTCCCCCTTGAATCAGTTATCTATTGGTATAAAATATGGAAATTCTTATCATTTGTCTCTGTTGTTTGTGATGTCTTGTGCTTTTCCAGTGCACAATTCATCCTCTGCATTGTAGACAGACCTAACTCAGACTTTTTTCAACACTCATCAGTTTAAGTGCCTCACAAACTTTAGTGGCCTAATTTGTCAGGTGAAAGGCTATTACTTTCTTTGTACAAATGCTAAGCTAAGGACCAAAGAATTATTTTCACAGAGAGATTTCTATTTCTTGGGAGCTGAATACAGATTAGAGTGAAGAATGCTGATTTCAAGATCTGAAAGAGCAATCTGTAGTGGGCACAGATTTTTCTCTCTGTCAATTTCCTTCTGCATTGTACCTTCTGTTTAACCTTCTCCAAGCAATCCCTCCTCCACTTTTTCTTCTTTATTTTAATACTGCCTCTTCCCTGAAATCTCATTTGCTTTTATAATCTCTCCTGTTCAGCATTTCTCAGTCTTCACGTTTCATTTTAAATCTCCTTTCTCACTGAGTTTTCTCTTAGCCTAGTTTCACCATTGAAACACCCCATGACCTGCCCAGGCTTCATGGGTACTGCTGAGTATCCTTTGCTGGCTTCCTTGGGCCAATTTTGGGACTGAGGTGTGAAATAAACCACTGCACAGTACACCTAGTGATTCAAGGCAAATGAAGTGTGATGGGAGAATTACACGGCAGAGTGGAAGGTTCCTTGAAGAGTATGAAACTTCACTGAAGATAGAGCAGGCTGATTTCAGGCTTCCTATTTATCTGATAGTTAAGGAACACCACAGTCAGGGGTATTTCCAGCAGAGTGTGCAAACACAAGCAAAGCAGCTAAAGGGGCAGCTGGTACACAGGGGTCCATAGCAGTTCCAGAATGCAGCTAGTGGAAGGGATGAGCTCCAATGTGAAGTGTGAGTCAGGCCTTGTGGTATATCCTGTCCTGCTTGTGCAGCTGTTTCTGTCACTGAAAAATACTGATTGTGAATGATTTTGTGCTGGGTCTGGTCTACAGGGAATGCTGTGGGCCATGGGCCAGAAGTGATAGCAGCAGTCTCTCCTGTCACAAGTGAGCTCTGACAGTAGTGGCAGTGCTACAGAAGGTGAACAGGCTTCACCAGACGTGATAAGAGGTAATGAATGGGGGTCAGTGGGAGGGACACTCCAGAGACCACAGCCCAAGGCCCTGTGCTGGGTCAGAGACTGAGTTCATTTTTCCAGAGCAGCCCCCACAGTGCTGTGCTTTGTACTGGTAGTGGATTGGAAGGGTGGTGATAACACACCAGTATTTTGGCTACTACTGGACAGCTCAGTCCGTCTGACTTCCCATCTTAACTGTATCAAGGTGCTGGGAGATGGAAAGATCCTGGGAGGGGACACAACCAGACCAGCTGACCAAAGCGATATTCCATACTGTGTGACTTCAGCTCAGATAAAAAAAGCTAAGGGAGAGAGAAAAGGAAAGGGTTGGGTATTTGTAATCCAACGTTTACCTTCCAGCAAATCCACTCTGAGGCCTTGCTTCCCAGGAAGTTTCTGAATATCACTCACTGGTGAGAAGTACAAATTAACTTTTCCCTTTTCTCATATGTGTACAAACTTTCACTTTCTTGTGTGTGTTTTTGTTTGTGTTGTTTGTTTGGGGATTTTTGGTTTTGTTTCTGTTTTAATAAATTGCCTTATCTCAACCACGACTTGTTTTCCATCTTAACCTCTCCCCCCTTGTTCCACTGGAAAAGGGAGTGATAGAGTGGTTAGGTGAGCACCTGGCATCCAGCCAAGGTCAAACCACTACAGGCCCCTGAGGACAAAAAGGAAGACATGAGAGTGATGCAGAGCAGGAATTTTCAAGGAGTATGCTACTTCTGGCAGTAAGAGCAAGGCTCCCCACTCTGTGCACACCCAGCCACCCATAAAACATTTGCAGATCTGTGGCATTGAGAAGGGTAAATGTGTTTTCCTAGGGAAAAATCCAGGTAGACAGCTCTGTGGACTCTGTTGGGATCACAGATGAAAAGAGGCAGCAAACAGTCTTTGCTTTTGGTGATTCATGTGGGGGCTGGCACTCATTTGCCAGTCTGAATTATCTTCCAGAGGGGTGTTAACCGAAATTGCTGAGATTAATAAATCTTGGATCTCCTTTTAAGAATAAATTATGAAGGAACAGCTGAGAAATAATAAATTTATTTTCACAATATTTGCTTAGAATGATAGTTAGATAAAGTTGCTGTCTAGAAACATTGAGATTCATACTGAGCGAGCAGTAGAACGTAAGGGGATGGATATAGTTGCCAAGTTGTATCTAAGCTCCTCCCAATGAATTGTCCCAGAGCAGGAAGGATCTAGCAATTACAGTAATTTCACGAGTATAAGGTGCACCGGAGTATAAGGCGCACTTCCAGATGTCGGCAAATTTCTGAACTTTGTCCGTATATAAGGTGCACCAGACTATAAGGCACACTTTTTTTTGCAGTGAGGATCCGCATGCAACAAAGTAACGAATTAATAACAGAATCACACGGTCACAGGGTTTACTGGCAGGTGCTCAATTTGCAAACATTTGTCACAGATTGGCGTAACCATTAAACGCAGCCCCAGGCGTCCTCCCCGTGCCGTGGGCCCTGGCACTCCCACCCATCCCAGGTGGTGGCTGGCGCGATTTGGCTTGGCTTGTTTCCTGGCCCCCACGCCACCTCACCTCACGGCTCGGCTCGTGGCTCGCACTTCCAGGTTGGTAAATTTCCGAGCTTTGTCCGTACATAAGGCGCTCCGGGGTCTAAGGCGCACTTCCAGGTTTGGACCAAAATTTTAGTCAAAAGGGTGTGCCTTATAGGCGTGAAATGAATGTACATTGAACCAGAATAGTCTTGTGTGTCTTTCTTGCCAATTTCTTCTCAATCTAGTGAGAGAACTGTGTTTTAAGGAAAAGCTGGTATTCCCAAATAGCTCTAATACCAGGCTTTGCTTTCTTAACAATACACAGTCTGAAGCCCCAACCCCAAGGATGGAAAATGCAAACCACATAGCTAGTTTATACTCACATTAAAAACTGTCACAACAAAAGGGAGGAGGCAATCTCAGTGGAGGGTGTTTTCAGTTTCTGCTTCCCTTCATGTTTTTTTCCAGAATCTTCTTTGGGCATCCTACCCCCATGCAACTCAGCTGCATTGCAACTTATTCTCTTAGTCTCCCTACTTTTCAATGTTTTGTAACATCTATTACTACATGAACAAATTAAAGGGAATTACTATTTCCCACATATGGATGTGATCTCTGCCATACTATTCAGACTGAGGCTGAAGAATAGATCTGCTTTATTTATGGATATGAACGTAGCTGGGTAGTAAAACATGAGTCAGTTACAAAACTATCACACCTTCACAGTGTGAGTATTTGTGGGGCTGCAGTGCAGCTGTTGGAAAGTGGCAGTCATCTGGTGGGTTGCTTCTTTCTCAATCATCCTGCAGAAATTCAGGGCATTTTCTTAAAGCATAGGAATGAGAGAAAGGAGTAACAGAACACATGAGAGAACAATTTCCACAAAATTTGAAAGAGGATCTTTAGGAAGTCTTATACTCGATGAATTAATATCTAGACAAACTGGGTGGTAACAATACCATCAATAGCTAAAAGTTCCTTTGGTGTACAGCTGCATGGACAATGGGAGAGAATGGGAGAATGTGTACTGTATATAATAATCTAACTAAATGAATATATTAACGTATTATTCCAAGAAGTGCTGACCTGACATAGTGACTTCCTCATCTTTCTGCAGAACCTAGATCTTCCCATTTCCTATTTCTCAACATAAAGTTTTAATAACTGGAGTTTGATTTTAATATGGACTGGGATTATATTTAAATACCTTCATCCTTCTTTCTGGATTTCAGAAAAGAGTGAGGATTTGAAGACCCAGTAACAGCACATAGTTCCTGTCAGATAAGAGAGAAAAGACAGAATATTCAACGGATCATTGCAAAATAGGAAAGTTGTATGAAACATGTTATAAGGTATAAAACTACACCACCTTTTACAATGTCTAACAGTGCAAAGAATTAAATCACCTAAGACATACTTTTATACTATCATAATGAATTTTAGGTGCACATGGTTCATTTCATTCAAATTACTGCCCAAAACAATGAAGAAAATGTACAAATAAAAGAAATAAGTTTCTTAATTAAATACAAAAAGAAATATGTAAACTCCCGATTATCTTGAGTGAGAATGAGCTAACATACTTAAAATAAAATAATGTCTATTTAAACTAACATTCAAAAAATGAAAGAAAACCAAATATATTGAGAAGCAATTTTAAAAGCTGGAGAAAATCGAAAGGGGGGAGGGGGAAGGGAAGGACACAAAAAGTATAGTTAGAAGTTTTTAAAAATATAATAATTATAAACTGTAATTTAGAGTATAATATGACAGTTCTGAAAGACCGAATGAGAACAAAAACAAGAATAAAAGGAAAAGGATGATAGGAAAGAGTGATCACAGAAAATACTGCAGTGAGAATTTGAAAATGAGAGCATGGATGAACCAGAGGACTAAAGTGAACAAAACAATCGGTGAGAGATGTCAGTGAGTGCAAGGCTAAAATTACATTTCCTCTAAGGTTTTAGACACACTGGTACTAATTAAGGGAACATCTTTGAAGACCATGGCATTTAAAACCCAAGACCAAATGCATCCAATGTAATTTTAAAAACCACAGTAAACACAGGGTATGTTGTGCAAGAAATGTCATGTAAAATACTCTTTTACATATATTCTGTATTTCTTCTATATTCTATATTTTATCCTTCTATATTACTTACTCCAGTAAACCAAAGATAGGTTTTTATTAAAGTAGTTTTCACAATCATAGATTTTAAAGTAGAAAAACTTGTTAGATTTAATAGACTAATTAACTGTTAGGCATAATTCTTGGGACACTAAAGCTGAACAAAAGCACATTTTCAGCCCTATGTTCAGTTTTATAATTTAGAAGGTCATTCTGTAGCCTGATAGGATTGTATTTGCAGATACTTGAATATTACAAGAGTCAATAATTTAAATAATTATTTAGTACTTAACTTATATGTTTTATTGCCTGGAAAATCTTAAACAAAGGTATTTACCAGTTAAACTGAAAACTAGTGCATTGCCTCCTGTGCAAAAGGTTTTGAGGGAAATAAATCAAGAACTAAACCTTGATTCAGCCTGACTTAATGACATCTAATTTAATAGAAAACCTGCTAGTATGGAAAACATGCTACCTGACTTTAGTTCTTACTGGTTATACAGAAATTCGTTCACCTCACTGAGAGCACAGTTCAGATGAAAGAAAAATATAAGACTGAAAAAAATATTTTTAAAGTGCAATGAAATTTTCAAGATGTAATATTTAAGCAATGCAATGAATTCATCCCACCCTGAAAGTTTTTACAAAATTCTGTGCAGTCCAAGTCTATGCTTTTTAAGTCAAGATTAAATCGTATGGAATCCGTAATAAAGATACCTCATTGAGACTGTTCAACTAAAGCCTTCAGAGTTGATCTTTTACCTAAAGTAAGCTCTTATTTTTCTTACCTGAAAAAATTATGAAAAACACCTTAAAAACCATGTACTTTCCAGATATAGGTACCTGATTAGAGTTAATTATCAAAGTCAATCAATGCAGCAAGCCAAAACCATAGGTAACTTTTCCCCAAATTTGCCATAAAAATCGAAATCTTTGAAGCCTTTTACAGAATATAGTAAATATAGTAAGGGTAAAAGCTGAATTTATGTATATTTAGGAAACATTCATTCTCTATGTAAAAAACGTAAGCCAAAGTTGGACTCCTAATACGAGAAATCAATCAGGTTTGTTCAGCACTCATGTTCTAAAGGTCTCTTGCTATTAAACTGTAAGTGAAACGTAAATATATGTATAATATAAATCCATAATGTCATTGGAAATATGAATGTGCCATTGAATCTCATCTAGTAAGGTTTTTGACTGACAGCTCAAACCAGAGTTACCAATCTGAAACAAAAGAAGAAGGAGAAGAAAGAAAATCTAGACTGATGGAGCAATCTTGCTCCTATTCAAGGCAATGTAACACTCTCATTCAAGCATGATCAGGCTCCCTTTGTGCTCTATACTAAGTACATAGGACTCACCATCTTAGTGCAACAGGGCTTACCTGAGGAGAAGGTGAAATTTAAAATTTTTCTTGGTCATTAGACTTGAGATGATCACCAACATGGTCATTATGATTGTGTTTATATTATCAGTACAAGGAATTTTAGCAAAATTTAACTATTTAAAATCTGAGGGCCTTTATTCTCCCTGAAATTTTCAAAATTAAAAATGGAATTTAATTTTCTTTCATTTTAAGTTTTTCACTGCTTATTTTACTGATATCTTTATATTTTAGTACCACTTATTCTGAAAGTGATAAAAACTTTTTTTTTTTTTTTTTAAACTCAGATTTTTTGGTGGAGTCTATGTAAACAAGCTCTAACAAACTAAGCATTGGAGTCTTTTTTTAGTTTTCTTAACAGGTTCATATTTCTTTCCAGCAGAAATCTAGCTGTAACAGCTGTACATTCTTACTAAAACCTCTTCTTTTATATTAGATTAAATTAATAGAGTCACATATCTAGGTGAATTGAATTGCATAGCACGGGCTTGGTAGCAAAGAGGCCCTGGGAGGGCTTCTGGGAGACGATGCCAAGGGTTGTCTCCACATTGGCCAGGGCCAGTGCCAGCCAGTTCTGAGAAGGACTTACCCAAGGCTGAGCCCATTGGTGGTAGTTGCAGCTCTTCAGGGAGGAAAATAACAGCCTGTTGTACAAGTGCAGCCAGGATAAAGGAGTAACAACATGTGGCACACATATTCACAGCCAGTGAAGGCGCGACACGAGATGCTGCTGGAGCAAAGCTTGTCCTGTGAGATCAGGGTGAAGCAGCCGTGTCCTGCAGCCTGTGGAGGTCATGGTGGAGCAGAGATCCACCTGCAGCTCACAGAGGTAGAGAGGCGGACAATCTTGAAGGAGGTGTGACACTGTGGACAGCTCACACTGGAGCAGCCTGACAGGACCTGTGGACCCAGAGGACCCATGGGGACAGGAGCCCGCACTGTAACAGTTGTGCTGGAGAGATCGGTGAACCTGTGACAAATCCTTGTTGGGATGAAGAACTGCAGCCCATGGCAAGAACTCACATTTGAGCAGTTCACGGATGACTGCCTCTTGTGCTAGGGACTCCATGCTGGAGCAGGAGAAGGAGCCCTTCCCTGAGAAGGAAGGAGCAGCAGAGATGTGTCATGATCATGATTCCCATTTCCTGTCCCCTGCACATCATGAGTGAGAAAATCATGGACAAAGTTGAGTCCAGGAAGAAAGGAGTTGAGGGAGGAAGGTGTCTTAATATTTAATTTTTTTTCCTCACTATTCTACTGTAACTTGATTGACAATATACATTTTTTAATTCCCAAAATTATGTCTGTTTTTCCCATTACTTTAATTGGTGAGGGATCTCTCCATATCCTTATCTCAGCCCATGATCCTTTCACAATAGCCTCTTTCATCTGTCCAGCTGAGGAGGGTGAGGGATAGAGGGGCTTTGGCGGGCAGCCAGCATGCAAACAGGGTCAATCTCTCACTCTTTATGTGTCTAAAACCAGAATATGGGAAAGTTGTTCCCTAGAATTTAGAACTTAAAATGTACCTGGTAAATATTACAACCTCTTTCAGTGTTTCTTGCAATGCTTTCAATTCTGCTTCAGGTACGTACATAATGATCACGGTTTGCACATCTATTTCTTGTTTAAATTAAATAGAACTAAAAATAGAAAGTGGTATGTGTCCTGCTTAACCTGACCCAGTCAATATGCCCAGAGTACAGTTAAAACAATTTATGTTTAAGATGTGTTTGTTTCTGTTAGCGTAAGAGAAAGGCTCAAGAGGGTGTTTAGTTCAGAGTTAACTTCCATCTTTACAGGAAGTTTGTCACTCTTATTCCTGCCACCCCAGCAGTCCTATAGCTTGCCATAACAAAACTTGAAAATGAAGCATTAGACTTTTTCCACTCCCTAATCTATCAGCTATTTGTCTTTCAGGTAATGAAATAATCCTAACAGAATTTAAATATTTCATTTTGGATGAGTATGTCTACAGTTCAAGTCTTCTTTTTTTTTTCCTCTCACAATTTTTGTCACTTTTCTTTCATAATCATTTTTCTGCTGCATTGCAACTACCTCAGGAACAGATGAAGGGCTTCAGTTGTTTCTCCTGCCCTTCTAACTAGGCTGAGGAATTCGTTGTGGATCACCACTGTGTGAGTAAATAAATATATTAACAAGCTATAGCCATGATACCGAAAGTCAGATGTTACCTGTATCAGGGAGAAGTGCATACCTCCATCCCTAATTTAGGTACCTGAACTATTAAGAAGAATGTGTTTTAGGGACTGCCCATGGTGGGTACTTTTCTGAATTAAAACCAGCTCGTTTTCCATACTAACTTTAATGAAATTACAAGTTTAACTGCTATTGTCTTCTCATTAACTGAATAGCAACTATATCAGCATATGACATTTTTCTTTTCATTGTCATGGCCAGGCACAGAGATGTGGGACATTTGCCTGTATTGCTGTCATTGGACACTACAGACAGTGCCTCCATGTACATAGCATCTCTGCTCTATATTTACTTTAGAGTAGCTGCCTCTCTCCTCAAGGAGGTAGATGGATTCTTAGGCTAGGTTAATGATGATTTGTTCTGCACACAAATGAGGAAAATGAATTTACATTGTTCAGTGCACTCAACTGCTGTCAGATTTTCAAAGCCATATGACCTTGGAAATCTTGCTGGACCTTCAGGAAGGCTCAGCAAGAAGAGCTAAGCTTTACTTAAGAGCACTAAAGTCTTCTGAAATTTGCTTCCAGATGTAAATACTGAGACCACAACAATACGTATTTAATGGCAAAGTAAATCATTATCTTCATGCCCTGAGGTAAGGAAGAATTTGAGTTTCACTGCATTATTTTCATTGAGGAGATAGTGGGATCTTGAAAAAGAACAGACATTTCAGCACAGACAGTGAAGTTCTCTTTCAAATCCAGTTTCAGAAGTGTTGTGGAGTTTTGTTGCTGGAAAAAGGTCTTCAGAACTCTTCCTACTGCCTTTAAACACACTAAATTTCATAAAATTAAATTAAACTTATAAAATTAATCATTTTAAATTTATAAAATATATTTGGCATAAAAATCAAAACAATATCATTCCTAAATGTATTTATTATAATACCTTGACTGATTCATGGGTGTATAAATTATTACACTAATTTACCCAAATAACAGCTTAGGCTCTGGTGATTGCACTTTGCTCTAAGTCCTTTAAAATCAAGACAAATTCTTTGAAGACTGCAGCACAAAGCAATGAGTGCTTCCTGTACCCATATAGCAGTCCTAAGAATCTCCTTTCAGGTGGGAGGCTGACTTTGTTCTAAAACATGTGTTTTACACCTCTAAAAGTTGGAGAATAATATCACCAAACATTCTGAAATTACAGCAACTAACCTTATGAAAGACTCAATTTTCACAAGATTTAAGTAAAATGGTTTGCTTATCTGTAAACTAGTATTAGTCAGACTCAAGTCAGAATCTCTGAATAGAAAAAACACTTCCACTAGTTCGTAAAATTTCCTATTTAGTTGAAATCTGAAGGAAGCTGAAGGAAATTGAACACTTTAGGAATATTTCAAATAGTAGTGTTGTCATTATGAAAATATTAATAATTATTGTTTATAACAGTTATAACTACAGTCAAAGACAGTTCAGCAGTTCAGGTCATTGTCAAGTGGTCCCGGAGGGATTCAGGGCAGCTCAGTCAGCCTGATCTGCCTGCGGTCACAGGCGCTGCCTGCTCAGACACAGCAGCGAAGAGGCAGTGTGCAGCCTGGCTTTGCAGCACCACACGTGCCTGCATGTTCTGGGGTGCATCAGCACAAGGGCAGCTACAGTTTTTACTCAGACAACCCATGCCAGTCAGTCAAAGTCATGTCTTTGTTTTGTCATGGGAAAGCTGTGACCTCGGCAAAACAAAACCAAAAAACCAAAACAACCTCTCTCCATTTCTTTCTCACATTTGTCTTAGCTTAGAAGAAAGTTGTATTTGGAACAGATGGAGGAAGATGTTTCATTCACTGGTGCACCAAATCCCCCTCTTGGTTTGTTTGTTCCTGATTGTGACAGGCACCCTGTAATGGACCCAAGCAATTCAATCTGCTTTTAATCCCAGGGGTTGCAACAGAGATTGTTTATTACTACTGATTCACACTGCTTCACTCTTTTGCCATTTAACAATAAAACTGATAAAAAGCATACCCACATTCTTATTTAAAGAAAAAATAGAACCTTAATCTTTCTTTGAAATGTTTGCTTAATACTTATTAATTATCAATACTTATATTAGCATAGCCAGTGTTGGTATAATTCTAAAAAATAAAAGATAAATTAGGACATTGTTGAAGTATTTTTGACTTAAAGGATCATACAATAAAGTTACAGTAATTTCACGAATACAAGCCACAGCAACTTGACAAAAACTTTGGTGGAAACCCAGAAGTGCAGCTAATACTCGGGGGCGGCTAATATGTGAATAATTTTCTGACATTTACAACCCCAGATGTGCCAGCCAGGGCGCCGAGCCAAGCACCTGCCAGTAAAAGCCGGCATTTCGCAATTGTTACAAAGTGTTACTCTGTTGCCCTGGCTCCCTGCAGGCAGCACGGGGGGCGGGGAGAGAGGCAGGAGAGTTCTCTTCTTCCCTCCTCTGCCGCAGCCCGGGGGAGAGACGAGGGGACCCCACGCTGCCATTGCCGTGGCTCGGGGAGGAGGGGGGGGCCTCTGCCCCCGCCCTCCGCCACTGTGGCGTGAGCGGGGCGCTCTCTCCGTGCCCGGCCGGCGCCACGGCGGGAGCAGGGCCGGGGCGAGCAAACCCAGAGGTGGTGGCCAGCCCGGAGTGGCACCACCGAGCTGGGCCACCTGGCCCCATCAGCAGCTCCTAGCGGGCCAAGCCTGCACAGCCTTAGTTGAGCCAGCAAACCCCCCCCGCCCTGCCGCCGTTCTGTTAGTATTTGGCAACTTTATTGCACGCGGGTCCTCGCCGCGAACGACAGAGCGGCTTATATTCAGGTGTGGCTTATTTATGGACAAAGAACGAAATATTTGCCAACACCCAGAGATGCGGCTTATACTCAGAGCGGCTTGTATTCGTGAATTTACTGTATTTTAGTTTTTGTCTGTTACATTTTACTCTCCTAGGCTGCTTGTGTGTCTTCTAATCCTCTTGTCCTTCTAGTGTGTCAACACAGGACTGGAATGGCTTTCTGGGTCACTGAGTCCACTTGCCTCTCATAACAGATATTGTTTCTTCACTGTTTTTTTAAGGCCTATTTTAAATGGCATTGGTCTTTCTTTTTATAATTTAAACTTTTTTATGAAGGTTTTACAAATTTTCTTAAGTCTTCATTTGGCTTGTTAGAAGAAAATACTATTGAATCTGTTCGAAAGAAACTCTCCCTCTGAGTAGTAAATTGCCACTTGGTGCAAAGAAGTAAAACTTCTCTGGGTAGCAATTTAGCTCCTTCCAATCACTCTTATCATCTAAGAAAGATAAAAATCTCCATGTCTTCAGCACTCTTTTTCAGCTGATGCTACCTTTTTGTGGAGGAAATCTTGCTATTAATCCTGAAACCAATGGATTAATATTTTCCAGTATTTTAGTCCCTCAAGATCAGTCAATTATGGCCAGTTGATACATACACATGGCTTTTTCTTTGCTAACTCAGTTTTTCTCATTTATAAGTTTTACTTCTGCAACTTCCTAGGTTTTTTTGCTTTTTAAATATCATTAACAGGATTAGACACATCAGTCCCAGGATACTTGAACTCCCAATACAGCCTTCATAGAACCCAATAGTTCATTGTCTACAAGCTTTTTTGTCCTTTACAGTTCTTCATCCAACTTACAATGATTTTCCTAATCCCTGCACTCTCTAGAAGTAGTAATTTCCTATGTGGCCCCATATCAAATACTTTAGCAAATCAAGTTTGCATTTCCTTCTGTAGAAAAAAAAATGTTGTCAGAAAAGAATATCAGATTAGTCCTGCCTTAATCAAACCTATGCTGCATTTTCTATTCTATCTCAATTATTTTATTCAACCCTTTAAAAGCTAAAGCCTAGCATACTACTGAGATCAGACTAATCTATTCTTACCCTTCTCTTTCACCTCTGCTCCTTTATACCAACTCTTGACATTTCCTATCCTGTAATCTTATGGCAGTACCACTGATTTGATAGATTTCTTTAAAATGTTTACCCCCTCCACATTCAGATCTCAGAGGTCAGTGTAGTCAGCAACTTTGGTAATGAGTTCCCTTAATTTATTAAGGTTTGCCCTTTTGAAACCCAAGTTCTCATTGCAAACCTACTATAATTTAATTTAAACTGAATCAGTTCACCATCACTCAATCAGACATTATTTGTACTTTCAGCCCTTTTTATAGCAGCATTCTTTAGACTTTTTCATGGATGATAACATCGTCTTTTGCTGGTTCAAGATTTAATGGATTAAGAATGTAATAACAATTAAACACCGAATGTCTTGCTGTAGATTCTACCTGCTCAAGCCCACAGCGACTTTAAAGGAGAAATTGAAAATAACTGCCACAATAGTCCACCTGGATTCCCATCTCAGCTCTGAAAAATTGTGAGACTGAAAGGAGTCTGAAGGTGTTTTGGTATTACCAAACTATTTTTTTCTTTAGATAAAATAGACAGAAAGAAAACAAAATGTATGTCTGAAACAAAATTGGAAAAGACGAAGTCAACTTTGAAACTATTTTTTTTCAAATTTTTCTCTGGAAATTAAGCAAAGATATGATACTAATTACTCCTAACTATGTCCCTTCAGTCTTCTGTTTAAAACTGCTCATTCATAGGAGTTTTGGACTGACTTTATGAAATAGAAGGGAATTTCTCCAGAATTCTTCTTCTGCTTGGAATTTTCTGATCCAGAAGCAGAGGTTTGAATTTTATATCCCATAGTGGATTTTACTTCCTTGGGTATATCCAATCAGTTATCAAATCCATATGCACTTACAGAACCTGTAGCCTTCTGTTGCAAGCTGTATTATAGCTCAAATACATTTCATCAGAAATATTTCTTTTCTTTGAACACAATGTCCTAGTTGGTACCTGTCTGGGGAGGTGCAGTGAGTAGCCTCTTGCTTACTGTCTTCCAGCCACTCAATTTTTTTTGGACAATCTTATCTCTCTGTAGTCATCCCTTTTCTAACATGAAAAGTTATTATGCTATTTTAGCTATGTTTTGCTATACAAATTACTTATTCCACTTGAGTTTTAGTAAGTATATGCTACACTTAAAGAAGCATGAATGAAATTTTAAAAGGAAGAGAAATAAAAAATGTTGTCTACCAGAGCCATGAAACATTACAGTCAACCTTTATTCTTTTCTCAGTGAACAAACAGAAGTCTGAGGAACATAGTTGTTAGTGGATTTTTTACACCATGTTCCCTTAATACTGTTACCTAAAGTCCC
Source organism: Catharus ustulatus (assembly GCF_009819885.2). NCBI lineage: Eukaryota > Metazoa > Chordata > Aves > Passeriformes > Turdidae > Catharus > Catharus ustulatus. The sequence goes on along the minus strand of NC_046262.2, from coordinate 15,871,358 downwards.
TTTGAAAATCTAGTTCAAACAAAAGTCGTGACAGGTCAGCTGTGTTTCTGCAAGATGTAAAGAGAGATGCCTTGCAGGTGCAGTGCCTCTCAGGAAACAAAGCGAATCACAGTACCAGTCAAACACAAACAGGCTAACCTTAGCATTCACCTAAGATTAGAGCTGGTACAAATCAAAAAGCTGGCTTTACCAAAACATGTTTTACCAGACTCACCTACTTTGGTGCATGACTTGTATCTCAATGCTGTCAATGGCACTGGATAACTTAATACACTGTTACTAATACACAGTGTTTGCAGAAATATTTTAGCATTTCATCCCAATATAATTTTCCTTTGATGGAAACAATTCTACAATAGTGAAAAGGCTCAAGAGAACAGGTAACAGGAGTCCTCAGGAGAAGCCCTGCATAACATAACACAAAAAATTCTCAGCACAAGTATTTAACTGAGGTGAAAATAAGGTGAATTAATGGAAAAATGACCCTAAGCATCTTATTTCATACAACTGTGAGACCAGCTCCTAAGTACTGTGTATGTGCAGAATCCCAAATTTAAAACAATACCTATCATAAGTCAATTTGCCTAGCCCCAGCTTCATGGCTTCATGTAGGAATTAGAAATACCGTGTGTATAAAATTTAACACATACATTTGAATAGCAATGTTAGCCTGTGAAAGGAAAATAGAAGCACACTTTATTGGAAGTGAACAGGTAATTTGTATTGGAAGGTTACCCTGTTGTTCAGTAGTGCCATGCATAGGAAAGGTGAGGTGGTATATGAAGGACTGTGCTTACAGCAGCAGGGCAGTTCCTAGACTGATGGAATGAAGCTAACTTTGAGTGCTGAATTTAGCAGGAATGATTTGTTACCTTTCAGTATAAAATATTAATTTGTTAACTATGAGCAATAATTAGCTCTAGGCACAATTAGTACAATAACTTCCAGTAATTTTGGTCAGTGAAGCCCACATTTTGATCATAATATTTAATAAAATATTAAAAAGTGTGACTACTTTTATATAATCATCTTTAAAAACCACACTTAGTTATTTTAATCAATATACTTGTTTTAAGTAAAAGCCATTTAATCTTCTGACTTATGCATTAACCTTCCATTAAGTATTAGTGAAGAAGTTAAATGCACCTTAGTCAATAATGCTAATGCAGGAACTGTTGTATTACCTATGGAGAAATGCGTATTCATATTATGTTAAAGTGGCTATCCTTAACGATTAGCTATTATATGTCAGGAAACTGGTCATAAATTTGAAATATTCTGTAGGAAAATGAATTATAATGTTGAAACTGAGTTCTCTGTACTGTAATAATTTTGAAATGAGGTCATCTACTTCTCCTGGTCAGTGCTTTTTAAGGCAATGATATTGAAGTGATGAAGATACCCTTGATGATACTTTGACCTCACCTTGTGGTTTCACATCTTGGTAGGTAATAAATGAGACTGGTAATTGTACTGTACTAAACGAAAATATATGAATCTACCCACAGGTATATGAAGAACCTGTTTTAGCATAAATTTTCATTGCTTTGTTTCTACCCAAAAGTACCTTAATGTACCATTAAGATGAGCAAAATGTTACAGTTTCACCAAAAGATTTCTCTGAGTTTTAGCCTAAATTACAGTGTCAAACTATCTGCTTATAGATCTTATTCCATATGGCTTTTTATGCCTTTAACAGGTTTAATCCTAAACCAGTTTGTCCTGCAAGATATATTTTTTGCACTAACTCGGCAAAATGCTTTCACAGTGGGATAATCCCTTTCCTCCTGTTCTTGTCTGCATACTCTTGTTGTTTTGCTTCTTTGAGATCTGCTACTTCTGTGGGTACTGGGTGAGCCGATTCAGCTCCCCTATCTAATACAAATCTAATTATATCTATTTTAATTTTTTTTAGAGAGTATATTTATGTCTTTAGTCAACCATCAAAATCCATTTTTCCTTAATTTCCTGGTACCTGAGGCCAGTATGAAGGAAGAAAATCTATGGGTTTATAGATTTATGGTCAGGAATTTGAAGAGACTCTATATCTTCCTTTAGTAGTCAATTTTTAGTTTTGGTTCTTTTTGTGATACAAAAGGGTACTTACATAGCATATAGGGTGAGTAATCATAAGGGAGATGGCAAAATTTTCCTCAGGAAGCCACTCAAATCATCCATAAAAATGTACTTTCAAGAAAAAAGAGGGAAAAAATGGGAGGAAGTACACAAACATTTGCATATAAAAATAAAATATTTTTACCTGTCTTTAAAGATGGCTATCAGCAGTTCTCAGTATCTCACTTTTTTTTAACTGCTGAATTTATTCCCTCATGGCATAGCACCATTTTTTTCTGATTCTTTTCAGATCTTTGTTTCAGCACTGTAAATGATTATTCTGCACACATTCACCTCTGCTTGTCCTTTTTCTATCATTTACGTACCTTCTGCTGACTTTACAAAATCGTGTCCCTGAGTCTTTAGAGGTACATTTGTTATCCTATGGATTGAGTATATTTGAAGAAACTCAAGATCTCAAAGGTAGAATTTAATTCGTTGTTAAATAGTAAATTACAAACACAAGCTGACATTAATATAGCAATATAATAATATAACAGTTCATATCAAAACACTGAGAAATCTCTCCTCAGAATTCTACATACAACATCTTTTTTAAATATTTCTGAATTTTAGGAGCCTTTTTCCTACCCTATAGGCCAATCTCACTTTTTTGTTGGTATCATCCATCTATACTTTAAGTTAGAAAGGGATTTAAATGATTGCATAGAACATTCATGCAATGGATTGAAGATCCAAAATACCTTCCAAGTCCCTTAAAGATTTTCATTCAATGATCATTAAAATAAAAACCTAGACAAGTATTTCCACATCTTCCTTATCCAAATATCTAGCATCTACTTTCATGTGGGGGCTAATAATACTTCAGAATTGTTGAATGGTCAATGTGGAATGATAAGCTCAAAGGCAAGCTCTAGCTCTGGTCGTGTGGCCATCAGACAATTGCAGTTGCAGGTTCCTTGGAAATGCATTTACTTTCTTACAATGTACAAGACTTACTACTGAAAATAGCTAGGCATTTTGTTAGTGAGACAGTATTATGAAATACAGTAATTTCACGAATACAAGCCGCACCAATTTGACTAAGATTTTGCTCCTAAACCGGAAATGCGGCTAATAATCAGGAGCGGCTAATACAACCTCAGAAGTGCCTGCCAGAGTGCTGAGCCGAGCAGCTGCAAAGTCGGCATTTTGCGATTGTTACAAATCGCTACTTTGTTGCACCGCGGGTGGAGCCTGGCTCCGTGTAGGCAGAACGGGGGGCGGGGAGAGAGGCAGGAGAGCTCTCTTTCCTCCTCTGCCACAGCCCAGGGGAGAGACGGGGGGGGCCCGGGGCCGCCATTGCTGCAGCTCGGGGAGGAGAGGGGGGACCCGGGCCGGCCCTACCGCGGCCGGGGGAGGAGAGGGGGGACCCGGGCCGCCCCTACCGCGGCCCGGGGAGGGGGGGGAAGCCGGCGCCGCCATTGCTGCGGCCCGGGGAGGGGGGGGGGGAAGCCGGCGCCGCCATTGCTGCGGCCCAGGGAGGGGGGGGGAAGCCCGCGCAGCCATTGCTGTGGCCCGGGGAGCCGACGGGAGCCCCGCGCAGCCATTGCCGCGGCTCGGGGAGCCGACGGGATGCTTTGTCCCCGCCCGCCGCCGCCGCGGCAGGAGCGGGGAAACTCCGTCCCTGCCCGCCGCCGGCGCCACGGGCGCGGGAAAGCTCCGTCCCCGCCCGCCGCCGCTGCCGTAGGAGCAGGGGAAGCTCTGTCCCTGCCTGCCACCGCGGGGCAGCGCCGACCCGGGGTGACCGAGCCCAGTGGCAGCGGCGGCCGGCCCCGAGCAGCAGCACCGTGCTGGACCACCTGGCCCCGTCAGCGGCCCCTAGCGGGCCGAGCCTGCACAGCCTTAGCTCAGCCAGTAAACCCCGCCCTCCCGCCGTTCTGTTAATAATTGCACGCGGGTCCTCGCTGCGAACGACAGAGCGGCTTATATTCGTGTGCGGCTTATCTATGGACAAAAACCAAAATATTTGCCAACACCCAGAGATGCGGCTTATAGTCAGTGCGGCTTGTATTCGTGAATTTACTGTAATAATATTATAATTTTACTCTCTCTTTCATATGGAGAGGTTTGACACAAACCATTGAAATTGTTATGTCCCTAAAAACAGTTGGAAAGGAAAAGCAATAGATTCTCAGTATCTCCACTGGTACTTGAAATGTACTATTTTGAAGCAAGTACATTGCTAATCTAAAATAATTTGTCAGCCTCACATTATCTTAAATTGTGTTTCTGAAGAAAGCATATATATTTTTCTTTATGTGTGAAATCCATTTTATCTTGGAGCACTACAAGATAAAGCACATTTATTTACAAATAGCAAAAAAATAAAATTCCAAAATTTTCCTGGGCTTCAAACATAATTTGAACTGACACTACAACACTGTGCTGAAAAGACCATACCTCTGTAAACACTGAGGTATCTCCACTAATTCTCTTTTCACTTTAAGTTGCCAGTTTTTGTATTAAAGTTGTATCATTTCAACACCTTTTCACTCCATTATCTGCTTCTTTCTGATTCACGTTATCTGAGTTCAATGCCTTTGTTACAGTTCTGACACTTTAAATTTTTCTTTGGTGCATTTCTTTCAATGGACAAGAACATACAGCATTAATGATAAATAAACCATTATCAACTCGGTCTCTCCTCTTGAACAGTTTTATGGTCCTTACTCATGATCCTTAGACTAATGAAGTTTTTAACTTTTAATCTTCTAGTAATCCATATTTAAACTAAAAACCCTAATTAGGAGGTCTCACACTTAGGGCATCCATTTCATCTTCTCTCATCTTAATTTCACCATGGTTGCTCTTCATACCAGACATCCTTTCATAAGAGTGCCACTTCAATTCCTTCAGTTGTTTTTTTACCAAATTCCCTTTATGCATTTTGTTTAATAAAAATCTTTCACGTCTTCTTTTCCAGAAACTCTTTCTCACACAGACGTTTCTTCAGAGTCTGCCACATCTTTACCACTCATAGCAATGTATAGTGATGACTGGAGCATCACTGAATGCTTCATTGTACCTTCCTTTTCTCTTCCTTTTATGTTGCTCATTTATGCCTTCATGAGTCCTCCCACTGCTGGTCTACATTTAGTATGGGTTTATTTCATGCAGGAACACATCACCCCCACCGAAGTAGTGAAAAATTTCTTGATAATGTCTTTGGTCATCAGAGTCCACAGAATACACACTCATCTCTCTAATCACTACATGCTGCATAAAGTTTCCTTACAATCACTAGTAAATTTAGGTATTATCATAAAACTGAACCCACCACTCATGCTGTATGATGGGAGAAGAGGAGAACATTCAAGGTAACTGATAATGAATGTCTCATGTCCCTTCAAAAGTAGGAAATTCTGTGTGTTAACTCTCTGTGTGATCTTGTGTTGTACAACTCAAGGCACCAAACAGAGAACACAATTCTGTGACTCTCAACTCTTCGTGCTAATGCTGAATCTAAAACCAAAACATACCAGATTAGACAATTTTGTCTATCAGCATCCACTTCTGTTTAACTGCCTGCCCTCACACTCTCAAATTCCTCATCGTTGCCAGCAATCATTGTCTTATTCTCCCCAATATTCAAGACCCTAGCTGAAAACACTTCTCCATCTTCTCTCTCCCAACTCATCCAGCCTTTCAAAAATACTTTTTGAACCCTTTTTCACACTTTTAAGGTATACCTTTTTTTATTATCACTACAAAAAAAATCAAACATACTTTGCCTTGGTCTTCTTGGAGATAACAGTTTTGTATATTTCAGCCCTTGAAAAGAGGTATTCTGTCTTCTTGGGCTGTTGGCTGGATTATATTAATTATATTCTTTCTCCTCTATTCTAAAACATTCAATTTAAGACCATTTTATTTACATATTTAAATAATGATTTGAATAAAATTGTTTCTTCTATTTGTTTAAACTTAATCTTACCTTTTAATTTTTCTGCTTTTTCAGTCTCTAAACTTCACCTACTTACTTGTCTGTTTTTCCCATCACATTATATTCAACACCAAATACCTAAAAACCTTGTTTTCATTAATTTTTCACTCATTCCTTCAGCTTAGCAGCTGGGAAACAGCTACTTCAATAAGAATGGTCAAAATAAACATATTTAATATTAAATTGGTTATAGCTGTAATGATTTCCATTAATTTCCATTAAAAGAAAACCTACTCAAACAAAAACAAGACATCTTCCTATAATGGCATCAGCTAATGTAGTTGAGAGTTGAGGCCAAATTTTCAAGACATGAGAACCTGTGTCCCTGAAAGCTCATCTGCTTAATTTTTTTCTCTGTTCTAATGTTAAGAGGAGCATTTGTATTCGTTCAGAAAAATCTGATTAAATATTTTTAAAATTTTGCCTGGGATTGCTGCTTACTGTTGCAGAGTGAGTTTACTCGCTGCAAAGCAATGCATCCCAGAAAACTGTTACAGGTAATTTTTAAAATGGACCTTATCAAAGTGATACAACAACAGGATTTCATAACTTTACTGGAATCTCGCCCATAAATTTTTTGTTGTTGTTGTTGCAGGGAAAAAGAAGTGGTAAGGGAAGTAGGATTTGCTGCTTAGTTTTTACCTGATGTTTACAATATACTAAATTTCATTACAATTTAAATCAGAAAATAATTTTTTTCAAATCACATAAGTTTTTTTGTTTTGTTTTGTTTTGTTGTATTTCATTTTGTTAATTTTCATGCCATTTAGAATTTTGCAGATATTTTTGCTGGAAATCAATCATATATCTACCAACATACCTTGAAATGGATAAATCCAAATTTCTATAGGTATGGAAATGCTTAAAATCGGAAATTTAACTCTCATATTAAAGATATTTTAACTGTCTTATTTTAACCTGCTAGAGGCTAAGCTCTATTCTGAATAATAGGCTGCAATCAAGTTTTATACATTGATTTCCTATTCCATTTTCACTGAAAATACTAAAAAAAAATGTTCAGATGTAAACTTACTGGTATGCAAATACTTTAAATTTTTGTTTGTGCCAGTCCTCTATTCATAAGAGGTAGAGAGGAAGCATGAAAAACTGAGTGAAGGCCAACACAAGCAGTTGTTTAAGGTGCTCTCAAATACCTCTTCCCAGGGCCTTTCCAAGTGACAGTTTCCCAATAGACAATTTGTTTTGGCTCTAAATTTTGCAGCTGATTGGCCTGGTGAAATCGGCAATAAGAAAAGAGACAACTGAGCTAAAAAAGAGAATTTTCGATTTTTTTGCCTTTAAAAGCTGGAAAAACTGTAGGGATTTGACAGAGTAATTTGCCTGTGCAATTTTAATTCCTAAATTTTACTGTCTAAATCCTGAGCATTCATCTTTAGCATAATTCTTTTCACTTTCCCTTTTTTTATATTTTTGGTATTCATTCCTTGACATGCTTTGCATGAATTTTAATGACAATTCATAATATACCAAAATAATATTTGAAATGTCTTAATGTAACTTTCATGGTACACTTTGGATAGGTACCTTAGCTTGTAATATAAGCTTTTGAAAAGTATCCAGTCTAATCAAGCTTGACTTCCTCAAAGGTTCATGGACCAACACAAGTACCCTTTGGAGAGTCACAATCACCACTGACATTCTAGGAAAAATTTACAGTAATTGAAAGCACAGGAAAAAAACATCAAAAGTAATGTTTTGAAAACATATTTTAAAATTCTATAGCAAGGTAGGTCGTTATGAGAATCAATACATTTTCAAAGAATACAATCCAAGCCCTTTTAAACTTTGGATTCATCTTCTTGTGATTCAACCCCAGCCATTAACCAAGTACCATGCAGCTTCTTCCTCGGTACTCACCCACCCACCTGCCCTGCTAGGGTGGGGCAAAAGGGAAAACATAAAACCTGTGGGTTGAGATAAGAACAGAGGACCAATATTAAAAAATGTAGTATAATAATAATAATAATAATAATAATAATAATAATAATAATAATAACGATGCTGAGGGACAGAGGATAAAACCCCCGAGAGGTGGGTGATGCCCTGTGACGCGGTTGCTCAGCACCTGCTGACTGCTACCCTGCCCGTCCCCCAGCAGTGCCTGGCCCCTCCCAGCCAGCTCCTCCCAGGTCTTGGTCATGTCAGTCTGTATGGAATATCCTTTTGGCCAGGTCAGATCAGCTCTCCTGTCCATGCTCCCCCAGCCTCTTGGGCACCTGATTGCTGCAGAGCACAGGACACTGAAATGTCCAGGACTTAGGCTGAGTATCCCTGAGCAACATCCCAAACATCTCTGAGTCACCAGCATGATTCTCACACTGAACGCAGAGCACAGCAATGTATCAGCTACCAAGATGAAAATTAAATCTATCCCAACTTAAATCTCATCATATCCAATTTGAAAATAATAAGGAAATTTTAAATAGAAGTTGTATGATTGCAGTGGGTTTTGCCCAATTTAGGAATATTGATAGAGACAAATAAATCTTCCAAGACAGTGTATATCACTGTAAAACTAGGGCGAACTTCTACATGCACAATGTTGTAAATTTTTTTTTTGTTCCCAGCTAATATTTTCTCCTTAGTTATGGTTATTTTTATTGACTGGCAATGAGACTAAATGTAATGCTGGGAAATGTAGAGAAAATTTGTTTATGAGTTCAGCTAATGAGTTGTGAAGTATATGATGTGAATGGAATTTCTTTTCTGTATCTCAGTGCATCATTGCAGAATTATTGAGAAAACAAAATAATGAAATTGAATAAAAAATTATTTAAGTGGTTCTATATCCTCAAATCTTAGACTGTCTATATAAATATGATTGAAAAGCATAATGTATTTTTTCTTTATTCAAAAATATTTTCTTTTTCTGACTTTTTCCCTGGCCTCTGCATCCTAAGCAGGTTTTTGTTGTTAGTGTCTCTAAATCACTAGTTTGCTTGTGCTTTAGAGGTACTAAACTAAAATTTGCTATTATAGACTTCCAATAGCTCAAACAGCTTTTTGTTTCCAATTCATTTTGATTGATTTAATTAGGAATCTAAAGAAACAATTTTCAGCGTATAACCTAGTATTAAGATGAATACAAAGGCACTATTCATCTTCCATAAAACCAGTTGATGGGCCAGATGTAAAATCAATTAACTCTGGTGAAGTATAACCTTGCTATAGTTTTCATTCTCAGCAAGGTGAACCTGGCCATTGCTTCTGCTTCAGCAAAGTGTTAATAACAAAGTTATGAAACTCAAACGATGAGGGAATCCACAGAAGTCTTGGAGTTCAGACAAATATTTGAAGGGTCTGTTGTTTATTGCACTTCTCCAACTGAAGAAAATCTTACTTTGATTAATAGCTCACCATTTCTACATGTCCTAAATCTTCCAATGAGGATGACACATCTTCATTGTTCTCCTTTAGTGTTAATTTCTGTTCTTTGAGATTTGGGGGGGAGGGTCGGGGGGCAGGTAGAAAATTACATGGCAGCATCATCCCTCTCAAAATCAGCATACAGATACCCTCAGCATTTCCACCACATGCCCTTCAAGTATGTGGGTCGTTCTTGCTACGTTTTTAAATAATTTTTTTTTTTTTTTGGTTCAAGATTCTTGTAAGTATTTCTCTTAGAAGTAAAATTGCACTGAATCCAGCATAACATTTTCTCAATTACAAATTGTTTCATTTGATCATACTTTTCTTATCTGTAAAATGTCTGGATCTGAAATATTTTGAAAGAATATCTGTAATAACAGTCATCATCTCCTCCTACTTGCATGTTCATACTGTGAGATTACTTAGTATCTCCTTTATATGAAGCGTATAATTTTCAGTCCCTAGTTCAATATGTGTCTAACTCAAAGTGTGTGAATTTTCCTACTGATGATAACAGAGGCCATTAATTTTGTTTTAAAAGATGGGTATTTCTAGAGATCCTTCCTTGAACTTTGCTCTCATTGAAATCACGCTGCTGATTTCAGGAAGAGTAGAAACAGGTTTATTAGTAGGGAGTGTCCCAGTGAAAATAAATGTATTTTCTTTTTCTAAAATAAGCAGAGTGAAAAGCTTTTCAGGACCACAGCACTTCTTGTGGAGAACTCTTTGGAAGGTTGACCAGCATTAACAGAATTACTGGGTTTACTTTTCTTTTATAAAAGAGAATAGGCTTACAGACAGAAAAGGTGACTTGTCTCTATGATTTTCCCCATCTGTGGTCCATGTTTGAAATATTATTGACATCCAGAAAACTATTATCTATATTTTTTATTTTCTCCAAATGAATTAAAGAAGATAATGAATAATAAAGATTATAACTCTATCTTCAAGAAAAAAAAACCTGACTCACTTCTAAACTTACACAAGAAAATGTAGTGTTTCAAAGGATATCTAAAGCCAGAATAAATGTAAAGAAAACACCAAACATGTTTATCAGAATGTAGGTTGTATGTTTTCTTGTAAAAGATATTTAAGATCTATTTTTCCTAATAGATGTCTAAATTATAAGAGAAGCAAGAACCAATATTAACTTTTTCTTCTTTCTATTTCTTGTAGAGTAGAGATATTTCTTGATAGTTCTTTTAGGATTTTGATCATCAGATCTAGGAAGAAATTATTGTTTTCATCTTGCAAAATGCAAGAAACGTTTCTTAGGAAACAATTCCTCATTTACTAGTTTAAACTAGAAGAGATCTATCTAGATTGTTATACTGCACCACAGACTTCTATAAAATTGGGATTAAGTTTCTTCTTGATCATTTCTACTTTCTTAAGTTAGACAAGCAAACACTAGATGAATTTAAAATCCACCTGGCATCCCCCATTTTACTTTGTTACTTTGGTGGCAATTAAAACTTTATTCAGTGTAAGAAATACTTTCTTTATTCTAAGAAATACTTCCAGCCGATATTTTGTCAAAATTAGCAATTTTTATGCACAGGGTGCATTCAATAGGTCAATATGGATAACATTTTATTTTTCTCAACAATTGCACCAAGTAAATATTGATCCCACATGATCAGATAATTACATCAGTGTATTATGGCTGCTAAGATTGATTCAGAATTCAAAATTCTTTAATAAGTAAGACCATAGAAATTTATTTTTTTTTTTGAAAAGAACAACTTACTGATCCATTTGGTACTAGTACAAACAGATGAGTTTTTGCACTAGCTTGTGGAAGTAGCTCTGCAAAGCAAGAGTGAATCAACTTATAGAATTTCTCCAGGAATTTAAGAGTCCTATACTCAAAAATAGATTTCTTATTGACTTCAGTGGGACCACAAAAGATATGCTAGCTCTTCCAATTTTACTGTGAAAAGAGAAAAAGCCGACAAAACAGTAATGTAACAAGAATGGAGAGTAAACAACAGAGAAGGGAGGAATAGGGAAATGTTTAAATAGATAAATGCAGGAGGACTTTGTGTGTCTGAAGAACTACAGCTGATAGGGAAGCAACACTGCTGGTTAGACTGAGAAACCTTGTGTTTGTGAAAGAAGTCCAAATTTTAAAGGCAGGTTTTGTGACAATCATTATTAAAATGGGGGTTTGGAGAAGGGAATAATTTATACACTCTTATCTTTATTGTAGCATCCCATAAAGGGAATGACAATCATCCCCTTTTATTAAGAATTTTATAGTTTCCATCAACTTTTTTTGTAGGGACATTTCCAGTTACACCCAACCACTCATATAATTTATACAAAGTACACAATCAGAAAGCCTCCTAACACATAATCATACATTTAACACATTAGCATATTCCCTAATAGTTACCATCATGCTGTACACTGGACAATTCACAAGGAAGTATTTTAGAAGGTTAAAATACAAAATTCTTCGCAATATAATAAATCGATCATATTTGTTTAATTAATGCACATTCTTAATATGAGCACATATCCTGTGCACACTAACAATAGTTTCCAAATTGTTATATGATTGATTGTCAAACAAAAAACGCCACCCAAATGCAGTCTGGAATTCTCATGAACATATAAATTTATACTCGGTGTGGTCTTGCTATTCATGTGTTGATTATATGCAAGTTATTTAATGGTTTATGTTTATTGATTGCACTAGAACTCCCCATTTCTAACACCAATAGCTGGCATTTGAAACATCTAAATACTTGATAAAAATATATCATGATGTGTGTAAATTTCAGAATTCATTATTGTGCTTCAAAATTCCATGGTGAGCCAGGGAAAAGGATATGTTTTAATAGGTTTAGTGTTATTTAATTGAGGAATTATCTTGATAATAAGAAATGGTGCCTTTAATGATGTAGGCAGTAACAGCACCAAAAGTCTTATTGATTATTCTTGAACAATTGCCTGCTGCTTGTACATATTTCTCATACTAAAAGAAACAGTTTCAGTGTATGCAAAATGAAAGAAGCACAACTTTTTTTTCTTCCTGTGCAATATTTATGTGTGCTAAAAATAGAAGATAGCTGCATCTACAAGTGGATCCATCCTTCATACTAAATCTTAATTAAATAAGTGTGTGAATGAGCAGTTCTGTGTGCTGGCGTCATGCATACTCTCTCATATTTCAGATACAGACCTATTGTGTATCTATCTATCTATATATCTTTTCCTATTTATAGATCAGCTTTTTTTTCTTTTTTTTTTCTTTTTGACAACGGGCAGATCAAAATGACACATGTTCATTGAAACCTGTTTGGGACGATGGAGAGATTTCAGATTTTTCACAGAGTGACAAGAAATAGGGAAATGACCTGAATGTATGCAATGCTTAAATGTTGTCAGATATTCATCATATTTATATGCTTTGCCTGCCTCTTTGCTCAGGGTGATTTAATACTACATTAAAGTAGAACCTGGGAGGACATCATAAACAGCTCTTGTTTAAAGGGCATTGTGAAGGAGAGCCTTTAATCTGATTGATGAAATAAATGGAAAGTAATCTATCCTCTATTCAACAGCTTGTTGATGATATGAAAGAATTCCTACTGAAGCAAGCAAAGCTTTAAAGAGAAAGACCTCTTTCATCCTGTCAGCCTCTCATTTTTAGAAAAAGTTAAGTTTTTCATCATGGTTCAGGGGAGTTCTTGTAAAACGTTCATTGAAAATTTAAGAGCAATTACAGTGTCAGACAGCTAGAAAAATTGCTTTTACTGAGTGAGAGTTCTCTGACAGATGCATTGTGGGAGAATTGATTCTTTCTAAGGGATAAGTGAATTGTCATTGTTAGTCTCTTCTCATGACATCTAGCTAGATGTCATCTGCTTTGTAACAGAAGATTTGAATCAGACAACTGTACTCAACACTAGACAGTGTCTAGATTAGTTCAGCAAAGAAATAAGCCTGTACTCTGCATGGCATCAACTAAGCTTTTAAAGATTATGGATGAGCAAGGGTTTGAGAAAAAAGTTTGAAAAATCAAAACCAAAGCTTTATAGCCACTTCAGAAAGCCTGGATGTTTAACCTGTAAGGAAGTCTGTCAAATCCTTGAGGAAACCACATAGAGAAAGATCAATAGAATACCTACTGGCTCCATTAGCTTGATGTAAAAGGGGGAAGAGGGAAACCAGCTCTTCCACAAGAGGAGATACATTATTCCAGGGATTAAGCGGGATCAGTTCTCTTGCAGAAAAGAAGACAAGAAAAAGAATGAAGATTCTTGGTGGGCCAGAACTGGAGTGAAAGGGCTTGTCAGGTAATCTAACTGATGATAAGAGAGCAGTTTATTGAATAGGAGGTGTCTCTAATTAGGTATTCATTAGCATAAGGGTAGGTGCCAATTCTAATCTTGAGTTAGCAGAAGAAAATAGGCTGTCATTCATTCTGCAATCCCTGAAATAACTTCTTCATACAATATGCTTGCTGAATCCAGTTCTCATTTTTATGTGTTTTTTTTTTAGTTTGGACTGCAGAGATGTATTTGGTTTGTGTGAATGTTACTGGCATTTTCCCAAAATAGCACTGTGAAATTCAGAAATATTCACGGTGTTAAAATGTAATATTGTTTGAATATAGTGGGTATGTATGTGATTACAAAAAAAAGCATGTAGTTTTAAATATAATAATGTTTTGGTCTGCAAGCTTCATTTCAGTTTCTAAAAATGATTTGACTGTAAATTTAGTTTTTAAAAAAAATGTTAAAAAGGAAGCAGCTATTCCTATTTTAAATAAACTCACAAGCTATTTTTTGAAACAGTCAGCTAGAATATTCTCCACTTCCTGGTTAGACCAGTATACTCTTCACCAGCTCAAATTTCGGTAATATTTTGTGGCCAAGATTTACTCGATATCAGACTTTTATATTTTGCACTCCTTATTCTGTGCACTTTGTGTATTTGAAGGAATGTATATAGACTTTAATTTAAAAACTGAGCATTTATTTAGTTTCTCAGGAGTTAAACAGTGATGCATTTTTAATTCTTTATATGTTCAATTATTTAATCCTTTAATATAAATGACATTATCATTTAGACTTAAATAAACTTGCCTCCATTGGAGGGTTTCTATTTATTATTATATATCTCTTGAAAGGTTTGGTAGGATGGCCCTAACTGGAAATAAACATAATTTTTCAGCTTTGGGAAGTATAGGCCTGAACTAAACTGTTTTTCCTTTCCTTAAGATGTTTAGAACACCATAAGACTTTACGTGCCATTAAAATATTCTCTTGAAGCAGTGGAAAACCAAACTGTCAGGGCATCGTTTTCAAGAAGTCACTGATGCTAAAAATCACTGACCTGTGTTAGTTTCAATACTGCTCCTGACATTTTTGCCATTAAGATTCAATAGATCTCTTTATCGATGTCCATAAGGCATTTGGATGAATCAATAATGATGATGGGAAAGCAAAGCATAATTCTATTTTTAAAATGCTGTTAGATAGAGCAACACACAAAATTGATGCAAGTTCTTAATAGTTTTCCTTTCAGTATTCTAATGTTTTGTATTTTCACCTCAGTGAGTGTTAATTAGATACTTTGATGCAAATGGAATTTGCTATGTTCTGGTCTTCTAAATAAGTATTTTGCTAAATTTATAGGGGGGCATAATCACTGAATCTTTGACAAACTACAAAAATTGGGGCTTTTGAAAAATATTTTTTTCAACGTCAATAATTTTTTTTTTTTTTTTTTTTTTTTTTTTTTTTTTTTGTTAGAACTGTAGGTCTGGGGGGACAGTTAATAACAAATATTGAAGAAGAGCTTGTATTTGAAATTAGCATACAAATCAACTGTCTTTTTTAGTTTCAATTTTACCTTAAGGAAAATTAGGCATCAGTTCTGTTTTGCAATGTGTAATAAATAATGTACAATCTTTTAAGTAAACTGATTTACTGATCCAGAATTCAGTAAAACTAATGTGAGCCTCCACTGATTTCACGGTGTTTTGACTGAGCCAAATCTAAAAGACATGAACAAGATTATTTCTAAACACTGGGGTTTTTTTCCCCACTCCAGATATGGTGTAGCAGTTAGGAGAGAGGCATTGTTTTGAGATTTTGGCTTGTGATGTTTCTGAGAGTAATGATTCTATTTTTGCTGAGAATTATTAATTTAAAAAAGGCTGTGACACATGCAAGTGTTAAAATACTTATCTATAGTAGAATAAAGATTTTCAGTTAAATGTATGTTACTTTCATAAAAATTCAATATAATTCAAACAATTTTGGGTTTGAGGTATTTTTTTAATATATCTGGGCAAAGATCTATTTATTCCTAACATATTTTCAATAAAAATAAGGGTAAAGTGATACCAGTGAAATAATATCTTTACAAACATAATATATAGTCTTTAGGAAATGACAGCTGAGGAATTATTTGTCATTGATTTTTCTCATTTACTCATAATTGTACCTGCAACATCTCAATTTTGGGGAAATTGCTCAGAGGAGAGGTTTAAGATGAAACACATTTTTTAAAAAAATACAATTGAAAATTTAATATACGTTCTGCAGTTCATTGCAGTACATTTTTAATCATTTATTTCTCATGAGGGGTTTTTCTGTTTCTTATTGATCTTGTTTCAGACCAGATCCTTGCTAAATATGTCAGAGTAACCCATTTTGTTTTATTTTGTCAAAGTTACTTTTCTAACAGAGTTATATTAATATTTCTTTACTTCACATAGCAGTTTCACTAATTATGCCTAGATGGACTTGATATTTCCTTTCAGAGACTGTTGCAGTCCTGGTATTTGTTTTCATGTATCATTGTGTTATACAGTTAGTGAAATTATTTACTCTATATCTATCAAGTAGTTATCAAATACTGCAGCAAAAACACTAACGTTTGAAAAGCAGTCCCTCTGTGTGTAATTGCTGAGAAAGAAAAGGAAGTTTATGAAATAGTTAAGTTGGAATATATGGTTTCATTCTGGTATTTAACTGCCAAAGTTGAATGTGATGGAAGGCATCTGTGGTTGTGTTTGTATAAGGTTGTCTTTAGTGGCAGAGTGTATTATCTAGTGTCACTTTATGAAACTTTCAGTGGTACAGCCTTTTTCTTTTCCAGTATGTGTGTAAGAATTACTTTAATCTTTTTTCTGTATGAGAAAAGATAAATATTATCTGCTGTATATACCTGATGAAACACTTATCTTTTTGATAATTAATGAACCCATTTTAAGTCCATGTTATGCTATCCATCTTTTGTGGTACTGAAATGGATGACAGTGTGATTATGTCTTTGAAAGATAAGTAAATGTGTGTGCTCTTAGATCATCAGGCTTTTAAAATACCAGGAAAGTAGAAGTACAGCAAAACTGGGAGTATTCCTTAATCTTGACTTATAATGCAGGGTGGTTGGTACATTCATTTTAAAATGTACATTTTCTTGCACTACATTCACACACAAGATTTCAAAGGCCTCTGCAAAGGTTTGTATTAATATTTTATGTTTCATTTATGACCTTTCCCTGTATATCACAGAGTAATATATGTGTTATAACTATGCATTGAATATTACATGATTGAACATTGATTTCTATACATTTGACAGAGAAGAAAAAGTCAGTTAGAAAGGAATAATGTTGTGTTTTATGTGAAAATTCTCAACGCCATTACAAGTCAAGTTAAACTCTGAATTCTATTGTGGTGATCTTGTCAATATAAACTGGCTTATAGGGACACACTTAGAATTATAATTGATGGGTTTCTCAAAATACCTTTGTCAGTTAAGAAAAGTATAAGCTTTAGATTTCATTATTATAAAAGTATATTTTGAAGAAGTCAAACAGATCCTCTTGAGTGTCTTAAATGGCATAATTTTGGCCGTTTTTGTTACAGTATGGAATAATGTCCAATTATCTCGTTTATCACAGCTTCTGAAACAGCTTACACTATAAATTCTGTTTATTAAGGGCAAAATTATACTGTCAGATTCACACATGCTTATCTTTGAAAAGTGACTTACAGACCACATTTTACCATTTTAAAGGAGGAAAAGAGAATGCAAATTGGAAGAGGTCAGTGGACCTCTGGACACTTGATTCTCCTGTACACCAGTAAAAATCTGCTGCAGCTTGGAGGCAGTATATAACTACATGTAGGTAGAGAATTTAAAATAGAGCAAATCCAGGATCATTTCTTTCAAAATTATGTCTGCATTTTCTGGTTTTATGTTTCTATCAAACAAAATTCCATGCCTCAGAAGACTCTTATGTGCTAAGACCAACCAAAATGAAATTTGGAGATTATATTTAATTAAAAAAAAAAAAAAAAGAAAAAAGAAAAAAGAAAAAAAAGAAAAAAAAACCCTAAAAATAAAAAGGAGTGTCAAATTACTCACAGCTTTCCAGAATGCTATCTAGAAACTTAAGGAGCAGGATTTTCATAAGGTTCCTCCACGGACTATTATTTTCTGATTCTTGTTTCTGCATTTGAGAAAGTGCCAGAACATCATATCTGAAGATATTTGTAATCTTCTGTATCCAGATTAATTTTATTTGTCTTGACTCTTGACTACTCATCAAAAACATAATACTTAACTACAGACAATATATGATCACAGATATACCTTTATTACTTACGACAAGAGATAATTAGGAAACACTTAAAGTTACAGTCATGTTTACTTAGTATGCATACATTGCCATGAAATATGAATGGTGATGATCAGCTGATCTTCAGAGTAATTTCTATTTCATATTACCAAAGAAGGAATGAAAACTGTTGTCCCCTTTGTTTGTGGACAAAAATTCCTTTCAAATATTTGTTTGTTTACTCAATTCCTTAGCCCAATAAAAATTACAGTAATGTATTATTCAACTAATCACTATATAGAAATATTTTCATGTGCCAGTGGTTGTTTCTTCCCTAAAACTATGGTATTTGAAAAACAAATAGATGACTGATTTCAATTCCTTAAATTCAATTCCTAGAAATTGAACTGTAAGAAAAAAATAGTTTAAAAATTATTTTGGATGAATATTAATGGCAATGCAAGAAAACTTCGTTTTTTTAAAAGCTATCTAGTACATTCTTCTCTAATTTATGCCAAGTTGACAGTTCAGATTGTGTGCATGTACTCTGAGTTAATGACATCCTTAAAAGGTGGAGCAGCCTGACGAGGACTTAGCAAAACCATGAAATCATTGATTTGCTTTGGTTCCTCCACCCAGCAGGTCCTTGAATAACACATTATAGTCATTAATCTGTTCAGTTAGTTTTTATTAGAAGTCACTTCTTAAATATGCACAGTCTTTGAACAGTCTGGGGCATTTAAATTTAAAACATAAAAGGTTGGGTTCTTGTGGTTATTTTGTCTTGAGGCCAGTAGCAAAATAATTAGTATATTTCTCAATTGACAAATATATTCCTACAGAAACATGTGCTCTAATATGTAAAATAAGTGATTGTCAAAAGTGCTAATTGTACACATTTGCTAAGCATATCTTGTTTTAAAGTGACAACATTTTGCAATTGTATTCTTCAGAGCATCAAATAACCTATTCCTAGAAATACTGCACAAATCTTCTAAAAAAAGTAGTCACTGAACTCCTAACTGAGTGAATCTCTTTCTCTGGGGAGACACAAGAACCATTCAGATGCAATCCTGTACAATGTGCTCTAGAATGACCCTGCTTGAGCACAATGGTTTGACTGGATCACCTACTGTGGTTCCTTCTACGTGCTCCATTCTGTGATTTATTTACCTATTTATGCATGCAAAGCTCATGAGTACATCTCTACCTCCAAATCCATGAGTGTATCTTGTGTACATGGTAACAGAATCTAACTGAATGTGTGATTCATATGATTTCTGGAATACTAAAAACTTCTTCAAGGTATGAATTGCAATTATTTAATGGAATTATTTTTTATTACATTTTCCATTATTTGTATTTTCTGTCTCAGTAAGCTTCCATAGAGATGAAATCTTCAGCTAAAATTCTGAATCACATTAAGACAGCCTAACTGAAATTATTGAACCCATGGAGTGAATGTGCCTATCAATATGTGTTGGGAATTGGGACTTCTGTGTAGGCTGAAACTTTTCAAAATTTACACATTGTTCTGTCACTGTGGATCTTTTTTCTCAGAAAAATAAATTTCATTCTTGATTCTAAAAACTAAATTTGTCATCATTTTTCTATTTCTGAACTGTTTCATTTGGGAGCCCCTTGGCCTTCATGATTGAAACCTTTAATCTCTTAAAGCATGCAGTGTGACCACCACAATCATGGTATATTGTATCAAAATGAGCATGATTTATTGATTTTGAAAATTAAAAAAATAATAAGTAATTATAATTAATATCACATTCCATGCTCCGATGTGATTAATTACTATTTGGCCTTTTGGACAAACAAAACAGAGGGAGGGATTTTGTTTTCCTCTCTATTGCGCATAGCCCTCTCTCTCTTCTGAACTGGGAAAGACCTGCCCTTACACTTGCCCATAGAAAAGCAGTTCAAAATTCAATTATTGACTGTATTACAGTATATCAATTCGGGTATAAGTCTACTAAAGCTTGGTTCACTAGCCATGACTTGAAATAGTAAACTAACAAAAATTCTTTTGCACAGACTTTCTAAAGAAGGATATATATTCCATATTGCCTCAGTCTGGGATGAGCACAGGCAACCTCTTTGTATGCAGCTGGAAATAATTTAAAACAATTTCATACCTTTTGTTATTGTCTTTATTATTATGCATGTTTAATCAAATTAATATTCAACAATATAGTAAAAATATGTGCTAATAAGAAAAACGGAATTGAAGTATATTAATGAAGAATATACATCTGTCTTCTGCACATGCTGGAACATTGTTCCATACAGCTTGGTAAACAGATTATAAATCTTTCACTTATTATTGTTTGCTTATAATTATAAAGGACAAAAGTATGTACTACTTAACCACGATAAAATGCATAAAATGAGACATGAGAGTTATGTTTCAAATGTTTACATAGAGCAAACATGAGCGTTCACTAACTAAGGCTAACATCAACTAGATGTTACAACCAGGTGACACACCTAACAAAATACCCAGAAAAGTGCAAGAGCGACACGATTATTTTAAAAACTGTAGCTAAGTGAGATGCTAGCAACAGCATTATGGTCCCCACTTGAGGAAAATCTATTTGGTTACCAGGCACTTTCCTTGAATTAGTTGCGAATACAAACTTTCCAAGCTTTGTTACAAGCTTGAGTCAGGCAAGGAGAGATCTTTCACTCACTAATGCAACACCTGTTGCAACATTAGTTATATGACCAAATTGCAACCTTGTTTTTCTATCAGTTTTACTAGAAAGAAAAGTGGGGAAAAGGAATAAATTTGTATTTCAGGAAAATTAATTGTTTTAATTAATTAATTTAATTTAATTTAATTAACTTGCTTTAACCAGACAAATAAAGGCAAGTTAGAATGGCAAGCAGAGAAAGGATTTTCACTTTGTATAAATGGTGTAAAATTGAACTATAAAAAACTTTTCATTACACCCTCTTCCCTAACTCCCTCCACCAAGAAATGACGCCAATTAAAGCACAACTTACTGATTTTTACCTTATCAGAAACTTTGTGGATTTGTCTATGATTATGAATAGCCTCTAGCTCAGCAGATATTTCTCAATATAAGAAAGTTCCTGTTCCTGATTCAGTTAAAATGGAAAATTCCTTTGAAAAGTCTGTATAGAAATACTTTGATTTCCGTTTTAGTTCACTTGTCAAGAGCAAAGAGAGTGTTGCCATTCTTGTACTTTAAGGATGTGAGGTGTCACATCTGACAAGCAGAAATAGATTGGAAGTAAGTCCATTAATATATCTAAAATCATTTTGGAAGTGATCATTTTTAATATACACGAGGGAGTTACACCTACACATCCAGGGAAGAATATACTCATTTTGAATGTGGCTCATGTCCCACTTCACTGCATATAAGTCCTTTCTGATTTAAATTATTTCTCCTCCAACCTGTTTTCTCCATGCCTGAGGTATTTTAAGGCTCAGTCCAGCAAAGACTTTTGACCAAAACCAGTTGTGCTTGGAGAAAATTGCATTTAAAAATGACAAAATGTCTAATTCTGAACTCTTTAGTAGGACGTAAATAAACCACAAGTTTATTCTCTGGTCCAAAAGTGACAAATTCTCTACAAAAATATTGACATCTCCAGTGCATAAAACCGTGTTCTCAATTTGTGCCTCATCTGATATATAACTTTGAGCAAGTCACTCCACCCTTTTTCTTGAGTGTTTAGACTATAACCTTGTGGGGAAAGATTGTCTTCGAATGCAAATTTCACAAGGTTGCTTCAACTTATTTTAGCTTATTTTAGCTCCAACTTATTTTAGCGCAAACATACCATTTCAGTACAATAATCCATTAAAAATACACCAAGAAATGAGTAAGCACTGATTCCAGAATGAAGAGAATCACCTACCTTTAGAGGCCTGTAGGTAGTGGCAGCACACCCATAGTGAAAACTTCTGCATCGCAGTAATGAGAGAACAGAGAGAGATGGAATTTGTCCCCATCTCTATGAGATATGAAGTGCAACCTGGCCTCACACAAAATTGCTGTGCCTCTATATAGGACAGCTCTCTATGCTGCATAAAATACTATAGTTATTAATCCATTAATCTTCTGCTTTCTGCATTTTTAATGGCCTTCATATTGATTTTTATTACTGTTGGAAAGGACCCATTTATAGAGCAGAACATTTAAAAGAATGTGGTTTGAACAGGACTATGAAACATGAGAAAATATCCTGAACTGTCCTTTGCCATTCCTAGCAAAAAAGACAGCATTGTCTACCAGGAACTTCTTGCTCAGCTCCTTCATGAAACTGTGCTAACTTCTGTTCTTGACCTTGGAAATTAACTACATGCATTAATGGGTATTGTGTAAAGAAATTACTCACAAAAGCTTCACTTTCTGACTTTTCTATGCCTTAACCTTTGTTGTCCTTTTATTTCCTTTTCTCCTGTCATCTAAAGGTTTTGATGTCCCCTTGTTAATCTTCTCTTTCAATACAAGTTCTGACACATATTAAATATAGAGTAAAAAAATTCTAATACAGTTGTGCCAATTACTGAGAAAATAGAAATGCCAGAATTTTTCTATCTATGAAACCTT
Organism: Catharus ustulatus; assembly: GCF_009819885.2. NCBI lineage: Eukaryota > Metazoa > Chordata > Aves > Passeriformes > Turdidae > Catharus > Catharus ustulatus. Next base: position 15,848,719 of record NC_046262.2, on the reverse strand, counting down.
TGGTTAACCTCCTAATATGTATGCATTATATGCAGTAATAAGTTTCATTACCACATTCTAATTCTTCTTTAAGAAATTTGAGGCCATGTACTGTGCAACACTCATTCTCAGTAAATAAAAAAATGTTCATCATTTTACTTTAGCCTCATTGCCTATGTATGATCTTAAGAAATATATCCAATATTCAAATTCTGCTTTTAAAATAGATTTATGAAGGATTTATTCAAGGATTTATGAACAGCCACCTTAAATATAGTTCTAGCTATTAGGCAGAGCCCTGATAAGGATTTAAAAGACAGAAGGCAATTTGAAGGAAAGTAAAGAATAAATCTCATAATTAAGGAGAAAAAAAAAGAAAAATCACAAAAGCAACAGAATAAGATCATTAATCTGAGAAAATTCAGTTAATCAATAGGCTAGTTCTCATGGAAATCAGGTTGTAAAACATGGCATGTAAAACATGTAAAACCTACTGAAAGGATCTACATCAAAAATCAACTGCAAGGAATTTTTTTCAAATATAAGAACAGTAAGAATCAGTATTTTTAAAAGTCACCACAGTTGTATTAATGGAATCAGAAAATCAAAATGGAGCAGATAAAAACTTTGGGTTGAAAGCCTAGAGCCAGAGTAATTATTAGAGAATGGTAAGCAGAAAATGTTTGTAAAATAAGAATGATAGAGAAAAGAGTTTGCAAGTGAAAAGGATCAAGAATTGCAGGAAGAAAAGATTGTAGAAATGCAATGGTCAAAGAAGATTATGAAGGAAATTTAGATGCATTTATATCTCACATAATATTTTATTGAGAATGTATCTAGATAAGATACATTGGCTCCTGCTGTATATCTATTAATAAACATCAGTTTAAATAGACAAATTAATATGTCTAAAGTAAGTTATATATTTAATCCTAGTGTGGCCTGAGTGCACTCTACATGAAGGAACAGTAGAGAAAGGAGAAAAGGGGAGAAAAAAAGGGGGGAAAAAGTGTTTCTTCTAGGCATAATCAGTTATGAAGGTCAAATGAAGTTTACTCTAGAACTTGTAAATAACTAACCAGCACTATCCCAGTGTTATTAATTACTATCTTCTAGGATACCAGATTTTATTTCAAAGGACAGAGAAGGAACCTGTCAAAATAATAGTCTGAGTGAGGCCACATTGAGGTCTGTATGCCCAAATGGTTGAAAGTAATCATTACTTTTATTAACAATTCAAAACATGTAATAAAAGAAGAGAGAGGGAGAGAGGTAGTTTACTGGACAATATTAGGATTCAGAAAATCTCAGCTGAGTGGAGAAATGTGAAAAATACAAGATAAAAAATAAAAAAGTCAAGATTCTACGGTTGAAAATTCAAATGCATACACAAAAACTGAGAAGAGATTATTTTACTACACAACCAGATCAAAAGCCGCATGTTTGCTATACTATGACGCAACTTTAAAAAAAATCCTTTGACAGATTCTTAGTGCAATCATTACTGTAAGAACTGGTTGGTTAGCCTTAATGCTGCTAAGTCTTCTTCCATAATACCTGTCCATCTTTAGTAAGTACAACTTAAGGTTGTATATTGAAAGGGGTACAAAGCAAACAATAAAACACCTGAATGATGAATAGTAAAACACTGCAGAACATTAAGGAAGAATGAAAATTTATTAATTAATTACATTCCCCTCTTTTGGTAGGGCCATATTTAATGAAAACATTTGTTATCCTTCTCTAAATTGTTACTGGTTTATCCTGCTCTAGGCATTTAGGGAAGAGGAGAAAAATTTTGTAATTATTTTAAAAATGCTTGATATTGAAAAAGCATCTTTTAGATGGGATCGAGTATTCAATCCCAAAGGTTACAGCTTTGGGAATGAGATGTGCAAACAGAATTTTAATGGAATCTGCTCTAAGTACAGCCGGTGTTACTAGATATCTGCCAAAATTAAGTATTTAATATATCTCTAAATGCAATTTGTATTTTTAATTGCTCTTAAACTGACTTTCAAAAGCGTCTCATAACCTTATTCAAGGTTTCTAAACCACACAGCATAACTTACAAAGGTATACTACCCTTCAGTCTGTGTCCACCTTTTCTTCATAATTTATTTAGTTCATCACTTAAAGTAGGTCAAAATCCTTGAAGTCTTGAAATTTGAAAGGGGCCATCTGAAAAGAATCTTGTCTTTAAAACTCTTTTTCCTAGAAAATATCATCAGTGTACAATGCATTATTTTTCACTAATCCTATATATATAAAACAAAATATTTGGAATGGTATAACCCTAAACTTCCCCATTTTAAATTGAATGAAGTTCCACTTCCATCCATAACCAAATATTTCCTTTAATCTATTAATCTAGCTCTTGGTCTTTTTGTCTATCATAGATTTGAGAGTAAATAAAAAATTTCCTAGATTTTGAGACATAACTCTTTATCACTCAGCTGTACGTTACTGGGGGGGAAAAAATGTCTGTGATTTCACAGACTGCTCCTTAATCAGGCCCGACATTTTAAGCTGTTCTCTGTTCTACTCATAGCAGGCAAGCCTGAAAAAGCCAAGAATGCCAAATTCTCTTGGTTTTCACCCCAAAAAGAATTACAGATTTTTGAGCCCAGAGACAAGATTTTCACCCAATGTGCAGAGCAACTCGGAGCAAGCTTGTCTGGAGAGTTCTTTCTTTGAAAATACAGTGCCATAGAAACGCAAATGCTGCACAAAAAACAGCCAGTTTCCCTTGTACATTCTGAGAAAATAAGAGAAATTAGAAATTAGAAAGCATCTACTACACTTGGGATGAAAAATTCCATTTAGGAATGGAATGTTTTCAACTCTTTCTTTGAATTAGATGTGAAAGAGACCTAGTTCTACTAGAAAAGATCAAGTGAGATGGCTGGCACATGCTAGAAGTTTTTAACATTAAAAATAAGTAATATTTTACTGAAAAAGATTGATAAAACTAGCATTAGCGTTTGAGCAATAAAATGTATCACTTTCTCCAAATATTTTTCCATTATTTTTCTCCATGTAAAAACATTAAATGTTCAGGTTTTATTCTTCTGAAACAAAGTGGTTATTGCACTTTTCTAAATCCTTAGTGAAATAGAAAGACCTCAGAAATTGAAAAATTGTTTGAGAATAAAAATCTTGAAAGAGAAGACATTATTACAAAAACAGTTTGCTTGCCAATGACTTTCATCACAGTAGTATTAAAATATATTCATTTATAAATTTGAGCTCCTCTGGATTACAACAAGTAAAGGTTTTTGAAAACAAGTAACAAATAACAAAGATTTTATATGATTTACACACAGTCTTATCAGCTTCTGACAGCTCTGAAGTTCTTTATGGAGTTACAACATTTTTCCTCAGACTTTTGTGTTTAAAATGAAAAATATAAACATTATATAGGGGTTTTTTGCTTCTTCATTGAAGGAATACAACAACATTGACATTTAATGAGGTTCAGTATGCAAATTACCTCATTTATAAACTCTATGCATAAGCCAGTGAAATATATATTTGTAACATATACATGTTACATTACACATAAGAATTAAAGGAGAACAATTTTTTGCAAGTCTTTTGGGCTTTAAAGCCAAAGCTCACTTTCTTTGCTGATATTTTTACGGCTTCTGAAAAGAAAGTGTGCATGGTTTGTATGAACCATTTAATCTGAATTTTGAGATTTTCACATGGAAAATTCATATTAAATGGACACCTGAATAATCAAAATTCCATAAATGTAACTTTCCCATTATGAATCTTCCTCCACTTACAAGAAGACAGGATTGCAGTTTCATTCCTCCTACAGAAATGTACTCATTCTTTTTCATGCTGAAACACTTCAGCAAAGAGATAATATTGTATATAGCTCAGTTGGGTTACAGCTCTGGGCCTGGAAGATTTATTTTAAATATAAATGCCCAAAGTTAAACATCTTGATAAGCATTTAGCTACAAATCTTCTATTAAAACACATCCACTAAAATGGACTAAAAATCTCAGCTCTGTACACAGCCCTCTGATTACTTTCTTCTTTCACCTGTAGGCTATTCAAATTCTAAAATGGTATTCAATGAGCAAAGAGCAAGCCCTCTCCTCACAGTTTGGTGCCACAGGCAGAATGTTTTGTGAATCAAATTTTGCAGTCTGAAATGAGCCACCTTGAAAACAGATAAATCCTAAGGCACTCCAGGCTGCCACTGACAAGCATTTTGACATTAGCTTCTCAGACACTAACATCTCTGTCCCTGTGCACACCCGTGGATCCCCAGACTTGAAAAAAACAAACAGAGTAGATCCCAGCCTACATGAACACGGCTGAGGCATGTTAGAGGCTCCTTCCTCAAAGTCTGATGATGAGATCAAAGGTTTCCAGAGCTGCTTTGGACAACTTATGCTAGTATGACTTGGAAATATAACAAAAGAAAGAAATTATACTATCAGTTCTCGCCACTCTGCAAATCCAAATCTGAAAGTTTTGTGATTAGGGAATTTACCAAGACCATCAGAGACATATTATTTCCTTATTTTCTCATCTCTCTCAAGCAGTATTTTTCTATCCAAGATAGATACATCTTGGTGCTCACCAGGCCATCAAAATACTGATTGGATGATCTAATTAAAAAGCCAAGCTGAATGGGATAAAGGCCTGGTTAATCTGTTTTGATTCATTACTCAACCCTCCTTTAAGAAGGATAGTGTTTTAGAGATCACTTCTAGCCCCAAATACAGCCTGAATTGTCCTAAGACTGCAGGACAGGTATTGGAATATAGGCAAAGAGGTTTATATTTTGATTTCATGGTGTTTAATTTTTTACTATTTTTTCATTTATTTTGCTTTGATTTTATGTATGTTACTTTATCTTATTATTTTAGTCCATTTCACCAAGGTTGAGGAAATTGTTGGAGCATGACCCAGATATTTTCCCATACCCGCAGTGTTTACCTATCAATGGGGATAGAGACTCATTTTCTTGGTCTTCTGTAGCTAAACAAAATTTTAATTATTCCCTGCTTATACAATACAACTCTTCCAAAGAAATTATTTTGAGTGGAGCATCAGTACTGTGTCAGGAAGGAAAATCCATCCTTTAGATATTACCTGATTTTGAGTTACTTCCTCAGGTTAATGATGCAGTCAAGTGTAGTATATACAAAATATTCTTTTGTGATGCATTTTTGATATTTCCTGGACAAGAAGTATGTTTTGCTACTTAAAATCGATGTTAGAATACATCATCCAAGCTGAAAAAGACATTAAGCCAAAAGATTCAACCACATTAATTGCGTAACACCAAATTTTGTGAACAAATTCCTAAAACCCTGAATTATAATCCTATGCTCTCTAAAATATTGTGATAATTTTCAACTTGTGCCCCATCTTCTATCATATCTTGTCTTCCACCAAAGCACAGAACATTCACCTAACTAATAAGTAGTAAAACTTACATTTTTCTTTACCCACACATCAGTAGGAAAAAAGGTATCACAGAACACATCCTTGTAGTCCATAATTTCAAGTGAGTAATAGTCTGGTCATATGAATATAATATGGGAGACAGAGCCACCCCTGAGGATGCAGCTCAGCATAGAGAACAGAAATGCAGGATGTACAAGATCTTTAAGCAATGCCACAAAGGATTTAAAATTTAGTTTTTTCAATTGTTGCAACAAACTTGGATAAGATCTCTCAAATTTTTTTTTATGTCTTACATTTTATCTATATTAAAATCTGTTGGTATTACAAAATGACATTGTTGGAAACTTTCCCTAATGTGGAAAAACTCAGATTTTATTTCCTAGCATGTAAGAGAAAAATTTCTCTGAAGTTTCTCTTCAGTTTGACTTTCTACGTTTCAGGAAATTCTGTTAACTTCTTAGCCATGTCAATGAAATTTGAAATACAAACACTATTTCAGCTTTCTTGGGTCAGATCTGTTGTAAAACACTATTGCTAATTACCAGTATTTTTAAATTGTGAAAGACAAAATATTTAGGTTTGAATAGTCATTTCTAACTATATTTCTGGTTTGAGGATAAATAAATAAATAATTACTTTCTTAGCCTTTTGTGTTCTGCAATAAGGAAAACCTCTCAGGACATTTGTTTGCAGCCCAGAGTCCATAAATATAGAATCTGAATTTAACATTATTTGGATTCTGTGGACACAAAACAGTTTTGTTAGTCTCTATTTTCTAAACATTTATTTTAAAAAATTACACAATTGCATTGTTTTTAGGCTTGCATACATATGCATTTAAGGTATGTGTGGATTTAAGATATATGTGGATTTTTGATTAAAATAAATACTTTTTTGTAATCAATGAGTAAATCCTGTGAAATTATTATGTTTATGTTAAGAGATTAATTACTGTATAAATGTATTTTAAAGTAATTTTATTTTCTGAAACTGGATTAACAAATTCCATATAAGAAAATTTCTCGGTCTGTATTTCATCATCCAGAAGAAGGAAGCTTTAGAGGTGAAATTTCCCACACAAAAATATTCTATACATATATTAATAGGTGGTAATATCTCACAAACTCAAAGTTGAAATGAAATATGTGTTCAACTCTATAGTAAAATTATTCCAGTTAATTAGGGGGCTCCTCTGCAAGTGACCTTGAAAACTGTATATATATATATGCATATATCATCACACATTTGTGTTGTGGATGCAAGTATATAGTAAATTACCAAGAATAGGTTTATGTACGATATTATCAAAGTTATATTATCAAAGTACCTGTGTGATTCTCTGTGATTTGCAAAGACCTGCCTTGGAATCATAAGAGTTAATGACACCTGTAATCCCACATAAAGTTGTCTAAGACATACTTATATTGGATAAGCCAGTTCAGAGGAGAAGAAACCTGAGATGGGGGTGTAAATTGACTCATCCTTTCTCATAACCCATGGTGTCTCAGTGTCACAAACAATAGAAAAGCAAACCCTTATGGGAAATGGAAACTAGAAACTGAAAATACAAGCCTAGGTGAGTTTAAACAATTAAACATATTATTCAAAAAGAGCTGTCACTCAGATTTGTACTTCTCCAGTTTGGCCTCTTGTGGTACTTTAGAAACAATTGATGTCAAGAGCTGGTGCCTCAAGAGATGTGACTTTAAAGGTTCCTCTGCCCTTTGCTGAAGAGGAAGTTACTGCCAATATGCAAGTACGGGCAGCAAACAACCAAGACGTGATATAGGGTCAAAGTGCATCTGTTGAAGAAGTTCTTTCTTCAACAAAAGTGGCGAGTTAGAAGAGACATTCTTTTTTCTTTCTTTTGCCTAGGGAAAAAAGTGCATATCTGAGAACATCCTGAAGCCCATGAGGAACTGCTTTGGTATGAAGTTCTGGCTTCAGAAAAGTTACCAACATAAATCTGTCTGGTTTTAGCATCCAGTGTAAACATGCTCACGCATAAGCTCAGATTTCTGAGTTTTGTTATCCCTCCATAGCACAGAGCAACTAATTGCTGTTCACCATTCATGTTTACAAGTGAGCATGTTTGAATGTTCTTTACAAGGTTCCTGTATCTCAAGACATTCATATATACTTGATATGAAACTGTCATGCAGCCTCAGTGGCAAAAATAATCCTTCCCAAAATAATTACAGGTGAAATGAGCATCTCATTGAGTTTATCCCAGTGTGCAGAAATAAATTGTACCAATGCTCCATATTATACAGAAATAGCCTTTCAACCACAAAGGGCACTTGGAAAGAGAGACAGTAGTCATTGTGCATTTTAAAGAGGAAGAAGAGATGTACTTTACGAATATAAAGAAGTTTCCTGTATTGCAAAAATTGTGCTAAACATCTACACAGCTTGATTTCACAGGGTGGAGGCAACACTTCAAGATATAGACCCAGGTCTCAAGTTTGACACTACATGGAGAAAGCAGTTTAATAACAGATTATTTACTCTCATTCTCAAAAGTGAATCAAGATGGTTTGAAGACTTTTTTTATTCCAAAAGGATTTGTAGATATGTTTTCCCTCACTTACTTTTGTGCAGATCAGAGAGCTTGGTGTTCTGGTCTGATCTAGACAAGTGATGCTCGTGTTCAAATCTCTTTTCAATAGCTATAACAACAAAAAACTCTTACAGCCAAGGGCTACTTTCTATTTGAAGTAATAATAAAAGTAAGTCGTCTTAGGCAGAGCTGAGTTGCTGCAGATAAAAGGAGTTCAGTTTTCTATGTTGTTATATATGCTAAATTGAGAAGAGCTAGGAGTCTGAGGATGGGGTTAATGGACACAATATAAGGAAGAAAGTGGCAGACTTTGGACTGGAAACAAATTCATTGCCAATGAAAACTGTTGCTTGTAGTAGTAGTCTACACAAAATGCTTGGCTGCTAGTTGGCAGCAGTTGCCCGTGCCAGATTCCTGTGATGAAGGCAGTGCGGACCTGTGCACTTTCATGTACAAAGAATAAATGCAAAGAAGAAAAAGTACTTGTTGCTAAAGTAAACCTGGCAAATATTTTTATTTTCTGAACTGTTCTTGCCAGAGCCTGAAAATCAACTGTGTACAATGAAGCACCTGTGCAAAAGAGAGATTGAAGTGAAAATTAGAAATAACTGAAACAGAATGTATCATTTTTTGTCATCTTTAATGTCAGTTTTTGAAACCTTTTTTGAGAAAGCCTTCATTAACAGTCTGGAAAACAGAAGAGTATAGAGCTTATCTCTGAGGTGTAGTGAGATTAAATTGGAGAAAGAAAAGAGTACTTGAGCTTGCAGTCTTTTTTTCTACCCTGTGAAATAACAATTGGGAAAATGTTTTTGTATTCAGCAAACTGTGTCACACTATATGCAATACAGAAACAGACTTTGTCCTTCTATTTACCAATAAAATAGATCTTTTACAGCAAGAGCCACAAGGCTTCTGGGGAAAACAGAGTACAAAATGAAAGTGCTCTTGCTTCCCATATCATCTTCATTCCCATACCATAAATATAGGTAAATTTCTAAAACTGAACAGTCAATTCTCCTCTAGATTTGTGAACAATTTGGTCCAGAAATCAGCAACAAATCATTTATTTTTGAACTTTTTTTGTCATTATTCTCCTTAAAACCAAAAAGTTTAGAGATTTGGGAGTACATGCTAAAAACTGGAAGCAAGAAGTTTTACCTTAAAAAATAATATGTGCCCCTGTACTAGTTTGATTTGGGAAAAAAAATGTTATCGATACATATGTAAGGAATGGTGGTATTTTCCTTTAATGAGGCTGCTCTGCTAAACACCAGTTGCAGCAGCCACTTCTGACCACATCACTCACTATAATTGGCAGGCAGACATCACTCAGCGCATAAATACCAGGCAACGGGGACTGTTTTATTGTTTGGCTGATGCAAAGTACAGCTGTGTAAGGTTGACAAAGCCAGCCTTTTTTTGTGACAGTTCCTTAGCAGATTCTTAATATTAGAGCTAATCCTGAACCACATATTCAAGAAAAATTTTTACTGCATGTGTGCCAAATCAGTAAACAATTCATCTTCAAACCAATAAACACTAGGGTCTGAGAAAGCTCTTGGAGGACCACAGGCAAAGCAGAGCTGAATACTCTGAACTGCTGCAATCACCCATTTGAGAGACTCTCTACCATCAAAGGCACAAAACCCAGCAGACATAGGACAAAATAGGCCCTTTTACTTTGCAGCTTCATGTTCCTAATATTGTCTGTACATGCTCCACAAATGCTGAGTGTCACCCAAACAGGCTGCAATATGATGGAACAGCTGCAGCTGGTTGCAGCTAACTGCAATAATTTATCACAATAATTTGTGATAAAATTATTTAACACTGTAAGAAAAAAAGAAAAAAAAAGAAATTAGGAGATGGAGGGTGGGATTGCTCTCTGGTTACAAGCATAGTTACACCCAGAAGAACCAAGAAATAAATAGAAGTTATCTTCTGTCAGTAGAGTATCATGAGAAATGGCTTCAGAGAGTTGCATATCTTAAGGTTTTTTTGAATGAAGAACTCTTCATCTTCTGAATGCTGATTTTATTAGCCTTATTTACACAGTGTCCTAACCACTTAGTGTAAAAGAATGGCAACATTTAACTAAGTGGAAGTTAAATATAGGCTTCAATAAATATTTGGTGAAGTTTTGGGACACTTTTTAAAATGCCGAGTTTTGAGATTAACTTCTACAGAAAATAAAGCTTTTTTCATATTTCTCCTTAAAAGTCCTTTTTTTTTTTTTTTTCTCTACCATCAGATGATTTTATGCACATTCATTCAATTTATTGGTTTATCTTTCAGCAGTGGTAAGACACATTTCTCTTTGGTGTGTTCATATATGAGAACGTATCTATTTTGAAACATAAAAGTGGAGACAAAACCGTGTGGCACTAAATAACCACTTCTACGGCACATTCAGCCTTGAAATTAATAGAGGCTCAGGATAGCACTGTTAACATACACCCTTAAAAACTCCTGCCCATCCCCTAAACCAGAAAATGAGACCAACAAAACAAGAGTTTGAAAATGGCACAAATGATATGTTGTAAGAACAGGCACAGCAAAAAGTTTTACCATGACACTGAGATCTGGTTAGGCGAAATACGTAAATTATTCAAAAATATTCTTTCCAAAAACACACAGAAAGGGAAACACAGCTAAGGCAAGAAACTGTAGCAATTAACAGGAAAAAAAGTCACATCCTAACTGTGTCTATAAATGATCTGTCAATGGTCTCTCTATTAAGTGTCATCACTATGTAAAGTTGGTTGGGTTTTTTTGAGAAATAAAATCATAGCTATAGACTTGGACAGTCAAATACATAGTTACACTTTCTCCTCCTATAATATCAAATGCATTAACAGGTTTTAATCCACTAATGACTTTTTAAATAGCTCATCACTATTTTTACTACAGTTTCTTCTACTCATAAAACTAGCAAATCCTTAAAATATCCTTATATGTATTACACATCATTTTAGTTGTATGCATCAGTAATTTTTTTTTTCTAATGATCTCAAATATTTTAATCTATTGGAAAACTGGAAATTTTCAAAATTCAAATATAATAAATGAATTATTCTAGAACTAACCTGCTGTGGACTGGTTCATTTGTTACCAACTAAATTAATTTCTATGAAATCCATAAATGGCTTCTCTGACCAACTTGTGCACATTGATACTCTCAACAAAACATTTCAGATTAAGAGTGAGGCAACAGAACTACAGCAGATGCCCAGAAAAGTGGAGAACTGCATACAAATGTTTTTCCTGTGCTGTATCTTCTGGAAGCAAACATATAATGTCTGGCGCTTTCCCATGAACATGCATTTTATCCATCTTCAGCCATAGAGCCCCGAATATATGCTTCTCCATAGTATGTGAATTTCCTAAAATACCTGGATTATTATGCTGGGAAATTTTCATAATGGTATATTGAAAGACTATATGATACTTTATCTGTCTAGAGCACCTCAGCAATGAGAATCCCTCTTTCAATAGCACCTAATAATTTATTTCTCTGCAAATTTGTGGTGATTAATGCTATTAGATCCTATAAATTTTTTTTTTCCAGAATTCATGTAAAATATTTCCAATCAATGTCTGCATATTCAACTTCCATAGAAGAACTCACATTTTAATGGAAGATCAAATTAGCTTCCTTTAATGTTTTTTCCTATTAAGTGCAAGCTTTTTGCTCTTTTTCTCTCCTTTTCCTGTTCCAAATAACATCATTTTTGCCTATCACAACAGTCCTTTGAATATCTTCCTGGAATTTCTCATTTTTATTTTATTCATCTTACATTTTATTCATTCTTACATGATAACTATATGAGCAACTTGTTGAATGAAACTTTCATGTGGATGACTCAGAATATTTTCAGTGAAACTGAATTTGATTTAGGTTTTCTGTTCTGTCAAGGGTAATTATTGAATAGTATTAGACACTTCTTAATATTTTCTCGAAAAGGTTAAAATTCTTTAAATATTTCTGATTCCAAAGGAGAGTTTTATTCTAAGAAAAACAAGCCCAAAAAACCCACAAAAAAACCAAACCAAAGCAAAACAAAACCAATAAACCTGCCCCCCCCCAAACTACATAACTAAGGATATATAACAGAAAGTTTCAAAACACCATTCGTCTTTGTAAAGCAAGACCTTTATAACACTTATAAATTTCTTATTTCTTTTTCTTTATATATTTTTATTTATCTCTATAAATATTTTATCCAGAATTATTTCTTACCTTCTAGTGCCTTCTTGTGTCTCTAAGCTCCTTATAGTGCTGACATCTATTCAGTTTCTTGTCCAGCTTCTTCCATTAAACTCTGCAGCCAACACAATGGTAAAATTTATTTGCAACTTGAAATGATAATTTTGAATAGCCTGTTTCTACTGTAACCAGTTCAGATGGAGCCAGAAATACAAGGAACACAGTGGAAATTTTAAAATAGTAAAATTCTTGATAGAACTTTTATAATTCAATGAAAGATTAAAGGAGTTCTTTACAAGATATAAATTTCCACAATTTAATAATAATACACATGATTTTTGTATTTCAAAGTATTTCTACTTGTTTCTGTAGATCACACTTGTGTAAAATTGCAAATGTCTCTAATGAAGTGGTGTTTGATTGTTAAAAAGGTGGATTTTGCTATGCATTAGGTCGATCAAAAATGGTTTTTGTTCTAAGAAAATTTCAGGATTTTTATCATAAACGCCAACCTATCAAATGTTTAATTGCAAAGAATTAAGCAGTGATCTGAGTAGGTACAATTGCTCAAAGCTGATTAACTGGCACCTGCACATTGTTCTGCCTAGCTTGCAAAGGTTCAAGTTATATCTGACATACTGACTGAAGGTAATGATATATACTTCATTCACCAAAGAAACAAATGTTTTCTTTCCCTGCTCTGATTCCCTGCTTTACAGATACCTGCAGTGGTATAATATGCACTACTACTATTGTAAAACAAGAGTTTATTACATGGCTAAGTAAGTTGATCTTTGTAAAAGTGCACAAGTGCATTGAAATAAAATAAAAACTACTTAATCCAATCTTCTCTTATACAATTTCTTTCAAGGAGAACAGACACAGCCTGTTAAAATAACAAAGAATGTAGAGTTTCCATTCACATTCACAAAGTGTCTTCATTCAAACTCCCACTCTAAAGCTACCTTTCCTCGCCTCTCATTTTTCTTTGTCGTGGAGAAATGTGATTCCATGGAACCAACAGTGATTTTGTTTTATGTTAACTGGCAGAGCTTTTCGAGCCTTACAGACCTGGTGACACTTAAATGGCCCACACTTTGGATTGTCTTGTTGTGTGGAAAAGGTAGATAAGGGGAGGAGGAGAAACATAAAACAGGTGGGCAAGGGCAAAGTGGCATTCACAAAAGTTTCTTAGATCAGAGCCAGGCTGAGGATCATTTCTGTGATAAACAATTGCTGTATTGAAATTACATCACACAAGGTGTTATATTACTTACGAAGCCCTGAGAAATCTGTAAAACCTGGCAAGCACATCACATGGAAAAAGGTAAGATCTTCTGAACTTTTAGCCAGGAAATCAACAGAAACTAATATAGTTTAATGGTAATTAGTCTAATATGTGATGCTTGTGGAACTGCTGCCAATAATACCATGTAGTTACTGTTGTAAAATGCCAGCTACTCTGGCTTCCCTGTTAGGGATTAGGTGATGCTTTTAGAACTGTACTTGGTTGATATTTAGGTCACTCCTGAAATGGCTGAAATTAGTTTTGCAGTGTAGGAGCTACAAGATCCTGGACTACATTAATATTCTATTTATATTTTCATTTGCACCAACATTTTCTCTATTGTTAATCTGAGATCCACTAAAAAGTTATGTTTGCCTTCTGATATCAGTGTGGTGCTTTTGATGTATGCCTGACATACTGATACAATCAGATCAGAAAATTAAAAATAGCATCTAAATAAAGAAAAATTTGAATAATGTCTATATTCAGTAGCAAGTCATCATATCCCAATAAATTTCAGCACACCTGAATAATTTGACTGGAAAGTTTACTGCAACTGCTTGAGCTAACGTTTTGAGGGTGTGGCCCTTTTCCTTTCCCTGACTTTCTGTTTAAAGAATCAATTGACTTTTTCACCCTAGTCCAAATTCCACTTTTTCATTGTTAGTTTCTCTCTGCCTACACTAACAGTGCTAAAAGGAGAGACTTTGTATCAATCTCCAAGAAAAGACCATGGAATGTGATCTAAGATGTGGGTTTGTGAATGAGTGAGAAAAGGTAAGTGGGAAAGGTTGCCATGGTTCTTGGATGCTGCTCTTCTTTGTGCCAAGCCAAGAGACATGCATGCCTAGCCTGGGGCACAGGTTTCTACTTTGTGTGAAAAAGTAGAGAGAGTGCTTCATATGTGCTTCACCAGACTAAATATGCCTCAATATGCACAGTTATTCTTCCTAAAATTTATTATCAAAAGAGTGTTATGGGAAAAATAAATTGAAGTATGACAATACACTAAGAAGTTCTCAGAGATTGTGCCACGGACAGTCATGAAAAGGGTTAGATTTGCTCACAACCACACTTTTCCACAGTCCTTTTAACCTGGAGCAAGGTGGAAAAAAATGTGATGTGGATTTTCTGCTTGCTACCACCTGGCTATGCAATCAACAGTGCTGGTAGTCATTTATCCCTGTATTTAATTGCCATGTTTGCATCACATGCATACAATAATTTAGAGAAAATGCTGTTTACATTGTACTTCATTTTTGTAACAGCAGTTATGAGGAGCCTAATTTTTAGTGAAGTAAATGTACATTTTACAAATGAAATTGTTACCTCGGTTTTAAAAGTTCTTTACTCTTCTTTGCATTACATGCAGAGACTACTGTCAGGCAATACTTTAAACTTCAGTAAGGGGTAGTTTTTATGACATACTGAAATAAAAAATAATCTCATTTGGATTTATCTCCTAATCCTTGTCAAATCATAGTAAAAAATATCTCTATAAATGATGAAACTGTGACTAACACACAGTAAACATTGTATCAGGTTTATCATTAAAGCTGATTATCATTATCAGTAGTACTAATTGCAGTAGTAGTATCAGTCAATTATTTATTTAGCCCTACTTTTTTAACCAGTACCTCAAAGTACCCACATGGTATGGTGATATACAGTCTTTTCTGATTTAAGGTCATTTCACAAGGTTTTTTGATCTTGTTAGATTTCACGAACAGCTATTTTGTACAGATCACCTGAATGAAAATCACCCTGACTAACGACTAGCTACATGACCTAACAATTAGTAGGTCAGCAGCTAAAGCATACTGTGTTTATAAAGACTGCTTAACAAATAGTATTCTTAATAAACCTGACTCTGATATCACCAAGTAAACTGTGTAGTATGCCTCCAACAATTATCCACTTAATAATTTTCCTTACAGAAAAACGTTATTTATTTTTAAAGGTATTTCAGATTCAGTTCATGGATTGAAAATAATCTCACATACTTACCAGATAGGATTTTAATACTTTGATTTGTATGTGTACACAGACAGGCAGGCATACACACACAAACATAGTGTATTACACTTTATGAAACAGCTATAAATAAATATCACTCTGTAACTAAGTTGGTTCCTGGGAACTGGGAGTGTAAGATGTGTGAATAATGATGATTGTCCCGATGGAAGCAGTGATGCTCACAGCCCTGAAATGGGGCAGTACACTTGGCTGTGCATAGGTTCAAACACTGAGCTGCCTGCAGCACCTGCAGCATAGCCGCAGTGAGAGTTTACAGCCTAGCTCATGGCATTCTCAGAGAGCTCAGGAAAATTGAGGCACCCCAGACAGGCACAACAAAGGGCTGCAACTCCTTAGGGCTGGGCTCCCAGCCAGCCAGGGTCCCTCCTGGGGCAGCCCAGGCATAGTTGTGCCCCTCAGGAGCAGGGCATGCTCAGCCTCTGCTGCACCGTCTGTCAGGGCAAGGAACAGTATCGCAACCTGGCCCTCAAATATTTATGACTTAATTATCATTTAAAGTGTACTTTTAGGAAAACTAGCCATAAAAATAGGCATTTCAGCGCTAGTTTTTGGACAAGCAAGCTGCTATAAAAGTATATATTTCTCTTTCACAGGTCTCTGGATTAGCTTTGAATGCGAGGAAGGGAGAGGGAGGTATTTCTACTGCTGCTTCTGGGACCAGCGTCAGCACTTCTGTCACCACCACCGCCATGAGTAAGCAAAGATACAGGGCACACACACTAAAAAATGGCTTTGCTCCAAGTAGCACATTTCTTTCAAACACACACTCGGGGCTGAGAATATTGAAAAATGGTTACAATGTCTGGTTAATGTTTTGATCACCTCATATGGTCCCATATATAGCTCCTTTCTTGTGTACATTGGTGGCAGCATAACAAAGGCTCTCAGAGATCCAAGAGTCATTCATATTCATTGTTTTTCCCATTGTCTAACTTTGATTATGCACAGTTTTCTTAAGAGAAACTGCTAAGCAGCAATCATTCAAGGGTGAGTAGACACAATGGGGCCACTTGTGCAGGTTTTTTGCTGGCAAAGTTCCTCTTGAAATCAGGTGAAGGAAGCAGTTGTTTTGTTTAAGAACTGAAATAGCTTGATTTTTGAGAAGCCAGACATTTTGTCTGAAAAGATGTCAAGCGGGTTAAGTTTGTTGACATTAGAGAGTTTCGTCCTATGTGATGGGCAATTTCATTCAAGTACAAAGTGCAAGATGTGTGAAAACTGTAGATACCTTTTCCTTGAACTTTTAATCGTAGTTATTTTCATGGCTCTTAAACTTCATTGTTCCAAAAAATAAAATAAAACAAAATAAATTAAGTTTTAATTTACAAATTATGATCATAATATACTGTTTAGGTGCGGAGGACTGTGAAGGAATTTGAGCTAGGTAGGTCAGAAATAGGCATGGCTGAGCAAAGATCTGCTGCTCAAACTGAGAAGTAAGAAGGAAATGCACAGGCAGTGGAAGTAGGGTGAGGTGACCTCGGGGGAGTACAGGGATATGGTTTGAACGAGTAGGGGACAATATATTCCCCCTAATAAGTACGGGTGAACTGGTGGTAATAGATACAAAAGAGGGTGTGGTACTCTGCGAGTTTTTCATCTCACTGGCAGTCATGCTTCCAACATCTGTCAAATCCCCAGACATCTGGGTGGGTATGGGAGGAGTGAAGTCCTTCCCACTACAAGTAAGCAGTAGTTTCAGGATCAGCTGATGAAACTAGATAGCCACAAATCCATGGGACTGGAGGACAGGTATTGATGAGGACACCAGCTGATGTTGTTGCCAAGCCACTCTCCATCATATTTGAAAAGTCATGCTGGTCAGGTGAAGTCTCTGGTGACTGAGAAAAAAGAAATGTTGCTCCTATTTTTAAAAAAAAGAGAATGGAAGATCAAGGGAACTATGGATCAGTGAGCCTCACCTGGGAAGACCCTGGAGCAGATCCCCCTAGAAGATATTCTAAGACATATGAAAGTCAAGAAGGCGATCCAAGACAGCCAGCATTGCTTACTAGGGGCAAATCCTGCCTGACCAGCTGGTGGTCTTTTAATGGGACACAAGGGAACTGATGCCATCTACCTAGACTTCTGTTAGGCCTTTGATATTATTTCAAATCATATCCTTATCTCCAAATTGGTTTGATGAATGGAGTATTCAATGGAAAAGCAATGGGTGGATGGGCAGAACCAGAGAGTGTGGTCAAGGACTTTATGTTCAGGTGGCAGCTGGTGATGAGTGGCTTCCCTCAGGGTTCTGTGCTGGGTACAGTGTTCTTAAATATAATCATTCATGGGTGATATAGACCATGGGAATGAGTGCACGCCCAGCCAGTTTGCAGATAGCACTAAGCCAGGCTGTGCAGTTGATATAAAAGAAAGATGAGATGTCACGCAGATGACCCTAGACAGACTTGAGAAGTAGAACCTCATGAAGTTCACGAAGTCTAAGTATCTGCACTTGTGTCAGGAAAATCCCAGAGGAGTACAGACAGTGAGAAGTCATTGAGAGAAGCCCTGCCAAGAAGGACTTAGGGGCTCTTGTGGACTAAAAGGCGGACATGAACCAGCCATGTGTGCATACTGCCCAGAAGACCCACCACATTCAGAGGGGGTGTGGCCAACAGGAGAGGGAGATGTCTCTACCCCATTACTTGTCCGTGTGAGACCTGCAGGTCTGCATACAGCTCTAGGTCCTGAACATAAGACAAGGGTCTGTCAGAGCAGATCCAGAGAAGGGGCCACAAAGATCATCATCAGAAGCCAGAAGCATCTCTTCTGTGAAGACAGACTAAAAAAGTTGGAGTTGTTCAGCCTGGAAAAGAGAAGGCTGCAAGGAGACCTCATTGCAGACTTTCACTACCATAAAGGAGCTTATGAAAAAAGAGGAAAAGGGACTTTCTATACAGACAAGAGTGACAGGATAATGCAATGATTTTAAACTGAGAGAGAGCATGTTTAGATGTTAGGGAGAAATTCTTTGCTCAGAGGTTGTTGAGGCACTGGAACATGCTGGCCAGAGAAGTTGTGGATGTCCTGTTCCTGGAAGTGTTCAAGGCCAAGTTGTAAGGGATCCTGAGCAACCTGATCGATTGAATGACATCCCTACCAGTGGCATGGGGGGTTGAAATCAGATAATACAGATAAAGGTTCCTTTCAACCCAAATCATTCTAGGGTACTATTATTCTACAATACAGATATTCAAAATAAATCAGTTACGTGTCTTCTCTAAGCTCATGTGCCCTGATGGACTCAGAAGTGCTCAACTAACAGAACTGCAAGAATTTTTGTGGACTAGTGGTATGACACTTTCCATTAAAACAGAAATTTGACACTTGACTACCTTAATCACTCAGCAGTTACCCTGAGAAACATGGCTAATTGTGCTTCTGAGTGGCAGTGGCTGCACTGTGTTTGTGGAGAAGGCTTCTGGGAAACTAGAGAAATGGAATTCAAAGCCAAAACTGGACCAATCTAACAATCTGCTGTGCAAATTTGCAAACATTTTGCTTGTTTATTAAGGGGTGAAATGGGAGCAGAAATCAAAGGCAGCAGGCACAGTCTTAGCTGACACTGTCACCAAATTAAAGTAGGACCAGCCAGAAGGTACCCACACGCCTTTTGTTTAGGGCTCCTCAAAGGCCTGCAAATTAACTCTGTAGACAACCATGCCCTCTGCCAAAGGAAAAAAGCATCAGCTACCAAGCTAAATGATGATTTAAATAAATCCTTATGCTTTGGCCTGCTCACAAAAT
Source organism: Catharus ustulatus (assembly GCF_009819885.2). Taxonomy (NCBI): domain Eukaryota; kingdom Metazoa; phylum Chordata; class Aves; order Passeriformes; family Turdidae; genus Catharus; species Catharus ustulatus. The sequence continues at coordinate 15,829,456 of NC_046262.2, read as the reverse complement.
CTCGTAGGAAATCAGGGACAGAAATGCTTACAGAGCCCAGAATTCTTTGCCAACAGTTGGTGAAAAAATAATTTTATCACCGTGAAAGTGTCATGTTACAGTATAACTTAGACAAAATGGTCCATAGCCACAATGTATGTTAAGAAGTAAAGTATTCCATAAAAGGGAGCATTTCCACTGAAATTTAATTGCACTTATTGATAGTTGTTGGATTTTTTTGACCCTTCTTTCTAGTAAACATACTAGGATATATATAAATGTGCTTTGCACATGATGCTGTGAGAGAGACTACAGTAAATTCACGAATACAAGCCGCACGGAGTATAAGCCACATATCCGGTGTGTTGGCAACATTGATGTCTTTGTCAATAGATAAGCCGCACCCAGAATATTAGCCGCACTTTAGTTCTCTGCGAACTTTCACAAAGTCGTCATTTAGTAACACAATCGCGGGATCGCCGGGGCTTACTGGCTTACTGCCGACCTCGGAAACATTGTTTCCAAGTGAAAAAAGACACACCCTTTATTTACAAGCCGAAAAAGACAGCAACAATAGTGTGGTCATTTTGCGAGCATTCCCAATGGATCCGCGTTGCCTTTAAACAGCCGCTCAGCCGCGCGGGCAGGCAGCTGAGCTCCGAGCGGAGCCACATCTCCGTGCTGGCACAGGAGCGGCCGTTGTAGCCCTCACGGCCCGTGGGGCGAGCGGCCGTTGTAGCCCTCGCAGCCCCGGGGGGGGAGCGGCCGTTGTAGCCCTCGCAGCCGGGCAGGGGGAGTGGCCGTTGTAGCCCTCTCCCTGAGAGCCGAGTGGCCATTCTACCCCTCTCCCTGCGGGCTGAGCGGCTCCCCCAGCCCTCTCCCTGCGAGCCGATTGCCCGCTTCATCCCTCTCCCTGCGGGGAGAGAGGCTCCCCCAGCCCTCTCCCTGCAAGCCCAGCCAGCCCCGTAGCCGCACAAGACTGAAAACACTTTAAAAAGTGCAGAGAAATATCACACACTTTTATCAAACTGCCAAGGTAACTCGCCGAGGTAACTCACCCTGATAACAACCCCCGCCCCTCAGTAACGCCACCATCCACAGGCAGGCAATAAGCTGTTCTCTGATTGGTTCATTGTCGGAACAACGGGAAACCATGGATTTCAGACTGTTTTGGCTCGGGACTGGACCAGCATGATACTAGGTAAGGGCAGATATCACATTTTTGTCCATAGATTAGCCACACCGGAATATTGGCCGCATTTCCGGGTTTCCACCAAAATTTTAGTCTTCTTGCTGTGGCTTGTATTCGTGAAATTACTGTAATTAGTTTTTTTAAGAAAGAGAATACAGAAAGAGATAGCAAAACCTTTTATACATCACTTATCTTCTTGAGACATCTCATCTTCCCAATATAGAGTGAACATAGAAGTAGTATTTGAAAGAGACAATCTGCAAATACAGATTTTGTTAACAGAGTTTGTTACTGAAGTGTTATATTTTTTCAGCTATATCTTAGAAATAAATTATATATTATCTGTCCTCCATTTACTGTGTGAAGATCAAGAGTGTGTCTTGCTAAACATGTATTTTATCCAATATGAAAATATTTGGAAAGAAAATTCCAATATCACTAAACTTAAAGTTTTCTCTAGAAATATACTACTTTAAAACATCCACAAAAGATGGTTAAGAAGTTTGTGTATGTAATTTTCTTCAGCAAAATTTAAGCATCCAAGAGTCTAGGAATCAGAAAAGGTTAGTAGCTAGAGCTTCTATAGACTTGGGATTTAAGTTTTTTTTTTTTAAATTAACAATTTTTGTTACATGTTTCCACAACTCCCTGTAGTATCCTATTTGTGGCTAGTGCTTTTAAAACTAAACTAATTGCTAGCAAGACTGACAAAATGAAATAGGTCATTTTTTATGCTGCTTCTGAGTTTTGAGAACTAGTAATTACAATAAAGAAAATAAAAATGTATCATTCAGATTCTTTTCTCCTTGCATAATAATCATGTTCTTAAAAACTAAATAATTAATGTCTTTTTACATGGAGGGTGTTTTCATACATAGAAGACAATATATCCTGCAACGCTGTTGAAACTACTAAAGAATAAATTATATAAGAAAGTTTTATTTTTCATCGCTTTCAATATTTTAAAAGGCATGGTTTTCTCCAAAATTGTCACAATTTAACACTCATAAACTGTACATGCAGTCTCCATGCAAGCTTTGCAAAGTCATCCCCCATTTCACTGTCTCTGGTGGTACCTGAACTTCTATTCATGGTGTTGCACTGGGAAGATACTTCTGGTTAGACATGTCCTTCTCCTTCACTGAAAATAAACATGTTTTATTAAATCCTGATGTGTTTACATATCACGGCATCCTCACAGTTGTATCAACAGTGAGGACAACCAGCTGATGAAAAGTTGCAGGGGTGCCTAACCAAACTGGGGAGTGTGAGCATTTAAGCCACCATATCCCCTGGAACCCTTAGTAAACCAGAGGATGAAAACAGAATTTACTTTTTAGTATTATAGTGCCCTAGTCTGTGCTTTCTCCTTAGCTTTGTCTCCAGTTCAGGCAGATTCAAACCCAACCTTCTGTCCTTACATATTATTTTTGTAAACCTGTGAGTTAAGAGAAATATAAATTAGAAAAACTGGTTTTTCTCTCTTCTATTGTACAGAATCTTCAGTACCTCCATAATCTACCTGCTAGCCATCCCTGCTTTAAAGGTAGCTTAAGGCACTAGAAAGAGTGGGTAAAGGAATTATATTTTTATTAAATTTATTTTTAAAAGTTAGGTTTATGCTAGTCTATATTATTAGATAATGAAATGTGACATGTCAGAAGATGTTAAATATTTGTAAGAAGTTGCCATTGTTCTGTGCACTTTCCAAATGGATCTATTACGTCTGAGAATTCTAGCTACTTATTTTAAGTGATAAGTGTCATTTGGCATCATGTGTCAAGGAAGTACCATGTGCTCCCCGTCTGCCTTTCAAGAAGTTACAAATGACACCATTCATCTCATCACATGACAGACCTGTTGCTTTTTATCATTATATGATGTCTGCCTGTTGTAAACGTGGTAAAGATCCATTTTCCCACATTCTCTTACTTGTGTGTTTCGCTTTGAGTTAGTGGGGAAATCTTCTGGAGGTTTAAAAAACACTTAACAATTTCTTCTTGAAGTCTATTCTGTTTATGCTGTGACCAGATATCAAAGCAGTATAAATACACAAACTACTCTGAAATGTATTTCACTTTGGTTAAGTATAAGCTAATGCCTCTCTTTACAGGTTTTATGTATTTTAGTGCAGTGAATATGAGAGTGCGTTTCAGAAAACCCTGAAAAACAAAAACATGAATGTGCACATGGAAGATTGTAGCCACAAGATAAATAATTGAAACATGTTGGGAAACTCTTTGTGAGATATAAGTGAATTCATTGTGCCCGCTGGGATATTTACCAGACGAGAAGTGTGACAATGACAGTACCCTTGTTGTTTGGTACATAATTTAGAGTATTCCTAATGAATATTTCATGTAGTATCATTTGTGTATGAATTGTAAGGCATGTATATCAAGATTCACTAGGGGCACTGTCAAACTTCTCAGTTTGAAATAAGCACTTATAAATTACTTAAGGATATTGTAGGAAAAGGGATTAGTGTGCAATCTTTTATAAGCAAATAATTATGTCCCTTCTTGGGGACGATAAGCAGCTTTGCTTAGTAAAGGAAGAACACTCTGAAACAAATAAAATAAAATGCTCTCACTTTCACAATAGCAAGCAACTTCTGTTCCTAGAAACTCCCTAGAATATTCTTAAAATACATGTAATTTTTAAAAAGAATGGCCAGAAGTAATTTTATCTAAATATGGAAATTTGTATTTTATGAAGTCAGGGAAATTTGGGAAAGCATTTGTTAAACCAGTTCAAAAATAAGAACTAATTATTTATACCCATATTTATGCATCTCAAAAGCCTAAACGAGAATAATTTTTTAAATAACAGTGAGGGTGATTTCACAATTAAGGGTAGTTCAATCTTTTTTAGATATAAATTTCATAAAAGCAGACTGATTTTTCAGTCTTCATAGTTATCAAACACCTTAATGGAACTGAAGTTCAATTCACAAATGATCGTGAATAGATCAAGAGTATAAATACACCAGTTTATAAATTGAGAAATAAGAGGTCAACCCGTACCAAAGTAAAGACTTTGTCTTTCTAAATTATACCTAAAAGGAAAGTGTATATATCTACATCCAAAAACCAGTATAAAAACCAGTATATATCTACACCTTCATGTATCTATCTTGTTAAAGTTACAGTTTGTCTGTTCTGCAACAGATGCAGAGCATCCTCAGAGGCACTGGCAGAAATTTGAAAAGCTATGAACTTTGCTTTGCAGAAAATGGAGGAGAACAGGTTTCTTTAAATATAGATACCACGGTTATGAAAAATTTTCAAGATTTTTGGCATCTAAAGTTAACTTGATTTGATAGATATTCAGGATCTTATAAAACCAGAATATTTATCAAGATGAATTGCAGATTCAAGAATTTATGCCTGCAAAAGTATCTTTGAAGCTTGTATTAAAAATAAAGTTCTCTAACTATAACTTTATGAGCCAAACCTATCTATATGTGTAGAACTTGCTTAAGCCTGCTTTTGGTTTTTTTTAAATTTACTTGATATAGCTATACTTCTAGCAATGACAAGAGCAAATCCATATTATGATAAAACTAAATATGCCCTTGTCATTTTATTAACTAATAATACTTTAAGGAACTTTTTTTTTCATGTAAATACATCAATAAGAACGATCACTGACTTTTTTTTTTTTCAAAATGTTTTGGCAGCTTAGTTGTAAAGTAAGTAAAACTTGATGTCTCAAATAATTGCCAAAGGCCAAGATTCAACAAAGCATGTTCTCGGTTTAAAATACATATTTGAATCTGTTGACTTTATGGAACTCAGATATCTGCTTAAGGACATGTTTCAGTCAATGCACGGATTCCCACTGGAGTCTCTGGCCTTGCTCTTACAGTTTCAATGATGCCTCTTGGGTGCAATGCCAGTAAACTCAATCTTGAATCCACTCAAGTCAAGAAGAACCCTTGTTACTGATTTCACTATGTACAGAATGAGGCCATGTGCGGGGAAGTGCAGCTCTCAGGTAGTGCTCGTTACACTGCAACATGCTTCGTGCTTCCCTCTCTCTTTTTTTTTCCTGTAATCAGAGATGATAATTTACAGAAAGGGCTATTGTTTTTCTTGCTTTCTTTCCCCACAGTTTTAGTAGAAGGGAATGCCACTCTGTTTCTGACTCTTGAGGTTTCATGAGAATCATATTCTGCTGTACCTGGATATCTCTTCAACTTCAGTTAAACAAACCCAAGAGGTCTGTGGGAGGTGGGGTCTTTATTTGTGTTTAAAAAAAGTTATTTCTTATTTCTTATTTACTATTTACTCTTTGCTATTTATTATTTACTATTATTATTTATTATTTATTATTTATTGAATTTTAAGCTTATAATGTATTTTAAATATTTTCAAATAATTTTAAAACTTTACCCCAATGTCAGTTAAACTGTCTATAGAGATTGTTCGGAGTTATGAAAGCAGTTCTCATGTCTATACAAATGTCTGTGATCTCTCATTTAAAATGAAGACTTATGTATATTCTTTAGCAAAGTAATAGCTGGTCTTCTTTTTTGGCAATCTGTTTCAACCACAGTTTTTTAATTTTTGAATTCTTTTATTTTGCAAATATGTCATGGTATGAGAATACGGCATCCCAATCCATACCTTGGTGGGGTCTTTTATGACAAGGATTGAGTTCAAGTCTCAGTTTTTACATTGAGCTTTCATCTTTGTATCTCTCCTCTAATTTATGAAGTGTGTGTGATAACACCTTCTGCGAGGTTTAGATGAATTAATTAGCTATAATAGATTTGCCTATCTGTTAAATTCCAGCTTTTTTTAGAAGCACAGGTAAGCATGGAAAACAATCATTATTATTTCTGCGTGGTATCAGTCAAGTTCTTTGTACTTAAAGAGTTTTAAACTTTAAAGACAAGACTCCAGTTGTGTGCTTATTTGTGTTTTAAAAAGGTTTTTCAGACTGTCTATTTTTTTTTTAAGTGAGCTAGAAGTAGTTCCAGCATCAGAAGATACTGGAAAATCAATGTTAAGGATTTTAGCTCAAGATCTCTAAAATCTCACACCTTCAAGCAACGAAGATCGTAATTTTCTGAATGACGAAGAGCAGGGAAATGTTGTTTCTACAAATAGGAAAAAAAAAAAATTAGTTTTTAACAGGGAAAAAAAGTATTTCCTCTATTTTCTCACTATGACTGCTGTTGTGTCACTAGGTTCTCATAGTAACATCATGTATGAACCAAAATATGAAGTTACTGTTTCTTTGAAAATTTTTATTCCTTTTAAAAGCACAACGTTTAGCTCTACTGCAAATAAAAACAACATGGCTTTAATAGCATTTATGAGAGCAGTTAAATAAACAGAGTTACATTTAAACACTTTATGTAAAATTTTAAGAAAAGAAGAAATCTTATCCAAAGGTGAAAACATCTAAGTGGAATAAGAAGAGTGCAAAAGGTTGTGCAAATGGATAGTAACCCACAGGTTTATATCTACAGGAAGTAGTCTTTAATGTCCAACTCATAAAACTTTGTGGGGTGCTGCCTAGAGTTGTTATCAAAACTTCAGTGTATTCAGTGACCCAAAGTTTCACCTCACATCTTCACAGCAGTGAAAATGTTCCCTGTCAGAGTTTGCACATGTTGGCTCTAAACCAGGACAGCACAGTAGAAAATCTTTTCCATTCCACACACATTGGAGGCCATTTGCACTAAGTCTCTATAATATGTGAATAGCTGTTTGTATTTACTATAAAATGGGCAAATTTTCACACAGGTTAAATCTTATCTAGAGATTCTGGAAGCTGTCCTGAAAAACTCTGTAAATGAAAGACACCTTTATTTTCTTTGGGATTTTACAAACAGCTAGAAGGCCATATGGTAACAAAGAACTAAAAAATATCGAGTAACAGAACACAAAAATATAAACACTATATATGTACACTTGCTTAATCTTTCTTGAGATTCCTATCCATCTTTTCTCCTGATTGTTGAATTTTGTTTCATATTTAGAGATATGTACTTGTAGGGTATTTTTGGGGAGCTCCTGAGTTACCGGAGTATAAATCCAACCAGAGTGTTGAACAATAATTTCTTTTTATAACAGGTCATCTCACAGATATGTTGGGTGCCTTCTAATTATTGCATTAAAACTGTTTCATATGGAATATAATTAAATGGCTTATATGGGATAATCTGGCTTTTGAAGTGTATGATATCTGGGACTGAGAAGGAGCACTAATAATCGGAAGATACTCTGCCATGACCTGATTCAAATTAAAAGGGAATGGGTGATCATCATGAAAACAGTGCAAACTAAGGGTTTTAGTGATCTTTATATTGGGGAAAAAAACTAAAACACAAAAGACAGGAATCTCAGAGGAAGCTTCTGGCCACTTGCAACAGAATGTTAATAGCTTCATGTCACTTTAAATCTGACAGCTCTGTGGTGAAAGGCCACTAATCTGTATTTGTAATGTTCACAACTGAAGAGAAAAAGTAAGTATTCTTACTTAAGCCATGGATAAGTATTAACAGTCTGGAAATAAAGGGAATGTTCTGTAACTTATTTTAGAGTCAACAAATACCTCACCCCAAAGCCTTGGAAAATGTATATTTTTCTTTCTTCTGTGATAGCACAGGTGATTTAAATGGAATATTGATTTCAAGTGCTCAGTTCACAAGTCACCAACTTTACAGAGAAAAAGTTAGCCTGCTGCAAATTTCAGAAAAAAGACCAGTTCATGTTTACTAGAATGGCATAGGAATCATCTGAGTACAGGCTTGCTCACAGTATTTTTATTTGTCAAACTGACTCAAAGTCATGAAAAAGATTAAAATATTAAAGTAACCATGAAAGACATGATTGCTTAGGATTTATACATATATATATAAAACTTGGTTTATAAGCAATTGGGATTTTAATATTTTTCCTGTATTTTGTATTAAATTTTAGACATAATAGACACTCCCTAGAGATTTCCTGTTCACATTTCATGCATATCCCTTAAGATTTCTATTACATCACCTGTAGGCAAAGAAACAGTCCAATTGGTACATTGCTTAACATATACAGTAATTTCACGACCATAAGGCGCACCAGACTATAAGGTGCACCCCCCAGGAGTCGGCACATTTCACAACTTTGTAGATCAGATAAGGTGCACCGGCCTATAAGGCGCACTTTTTTTTTTTTGCAGCGAGGAGCCACGCGGCGCACAACAAAGTAACGAATTGCTGGCAGGTGCTCAATTTGTAAACAGTTTTCAAAGATCGGTGTAGCCTTTAAATGCAGCCCCAGGTGCCCTCCCCATGCAGCGTGCCCCGGCACTCCCGCCCGCCCCCGGCGCGGGCTGGCACGGCTCACAGCACCCGGCTTCCACCGCGCGACCGCACTGCGTCCCGGCTTCCCTGCGGCCGGCAGCGGCGACACTTCCCGTTGTTCCCCGCGGCCGCGCCGCTTCTCTCCGCTTCCCCGGGGCTGCGTCACTTGTCGCCGCTTTTTGGCGGCTGCGGGGGCTTCCCCACTGCCGCTCCTCGGCGGCTGCAGGGGCTCCGGCAGCGCCGCTTCTCGGCGGCCGCAAGGGATTTCCCCGCCGCCGCTTCTCGGTGGGCACGGGGGCTCAGCCTGCGCCGCAATTTGGCGGCCGCGGGGGCTCCGGCGGCCCCGCAATTCGGCAGCCGCGGGGACTCCGGGGGCACCACGATTCGGCGGCCGCAAGGGGCTTCCCCGCCGCCGCTTCTCGGCGGCCGCGGGGGCTCGGCCAGCGCCGCGATTTGGCAGCCACGGGGGCTCCGGCGGCGCCGCTTCTCTGCAGCCGCGGGGGCTCCGGCAGCGCCGCTTCTTGGCAGCCGCAAGGGATTTCCCCGCCAGCGCATCTCGGCGGCCACGGGGGCTCAGCCTGCGCCACGATTCGGCGGCCACGGGGACTCTGGGGGCACCACGATTCGGCGGCCACAAGGGGCTTCCCCACCGCTGCTGCTCGGCGGCCGCGGGGGCTCCGGCAGCGCTGCGATTGGGCGGCCGCGGGGGCTCCGGCGGCACCGCGAATTGGCGGCCGCTGGGGCTTCCCCGATGCCACGATCCAGCAGCCGCTGGGGCTTCGCCGCCGCCGCTTTATGGTGGCTGTAGCGGCTCAGCCGGCGCCGCCTTTTGGCGGCCGCAGGGGCTTCGCTGCCGCTGCTCCGATGCCGCCGCCGGGCGGGCTCTGCTCAGGGCTGTTGTGGGCTCGCACTTCTTGTTCCCTCCGCGCCCGGGTCAGGGCCTCCCGGGTTCTCGTTTCCCCCTCGCCTGGGCCAGGGCCGGCGCCGCCCGGCTTCTCGTTCCCCCAGCGCCCATGGTGGCGCCACCCAGCTCCTTGTTCCATCCAGGCCAGGACTGGCATTGGCTGCCTCCCTCCCCTCTTGGCTCCTGCCGGCTGTGGCCACCCGCTCCCGCCCCCCCTCGCGACTCGGTGCTCCTGCGGCACCGCCCCCCCATTGCGGCTCGCACTTCCGGTTTGGCAAATTTCGCAACTTTGTCCATCAGATAAGGCGCACCGGACTATAAGGCGTACTTCCGGGTTCAGGAAAAAATTTAGTCAAAAAAGTGCGCCTTATAGTCGTGAAATTTCTGTATTTAAATCAAGGTGATTTTGGCGAAAGATTTTAATAGTAGCATTTTTAATTAATCACTGAGAATCTAGAAACATTATATTGTTTCAATCTTTCTTATTTTAGTTTATGTTCTTAAACTTTTGCTCTGCCCACTCATGCATAACCAACTACATTCTCATCTGCCTCTGAAAGTCAATTACATTCATACATATAAGTGTAATTGCAGCAGGTATAATAATAACAGACCACTTGTTCCTTGGATTTATATTTTGCAATTGATAATATCAGCTGATAATTCTCAGAACTATAGCAGTAGAACAAGTTTCTTCAACTCTAAACAGATATATTACATCTAAGTACATATATTTGAACAAGGAGCAAATTTATAAACAAATTTCAGTAAATTATTTTTTCTTACCATAAAGTCACATGATAATTTCCTTTTTTAGTGACTAAGTAATGATTTTTGATGGCTCATATTTTAAAATTCCAGTTAGAGAAAACAATTAATTAATTCTATTAAAATACAGAAATATCATGTTATATGATTTTTGTTTGTGTGGGATTGTAAGCACATTTTTCTATTTTCATTTTTTAAAATGAACCCATTTTAATGAAATTATACATATATTTTGTAATCATTGTAATTTCAGGTTACAAATGTAATAGATCTGATTGTTCTATAATCAATGTACAGGTGAAAAAAAACTCCACAAATATAAGCAACCAACCAAACAAACAAAAAAACTAAACCAAAAAATCCACATACAGAAAAAAAACCCTCACAAAACAGAACAAAAACCAGAAACCTCAACAAAGAAAACTAAAAGCAAAAAATATGTTAAAAACCCACACATACACAAAAATCAAATACAAACAAGCAAAAATAGCCAACACAGTTTTACTTGCTTTCTCTGGTTTTGTTCTTTTTTCTGCCTTCCATGCATTTCACCACTAACATTGAATGTAGAAAAACATAGGTTTATCTGCAGAAATAACTATCATTTGCAGATTAATCTTTTCAACACAAGGGAATTTCTCAGGGATTAAGTCAAAAACTTTTGTGAATTCCATGACTTTATTGTCTTCAAAATTATGGTAAAATATAGACCTTCAGTATACTCAATGAACTTTTCCATTAATGCAATTATTCAAGCCAATTGCAACAAACTTGGAGTTTCATGCAGATTTAATATAATTATTATTTTTTAAATTCTGTAACTAATATATTTTGTTAAATAATATTAAATATATTTAGGTTTACTTTAAAATATATTTTAAATAAAATATCTTCTAAATAAAGCTAAACAGCGTTTTAAAATATTTTCTTTCCCTGGGTCAGAAAAACAAGTAGTGAACAAATTGTTATGAAATGGAATAAATTCTATTTGGCTGGTATTTTTTTGTCTTTCGCTTAACATTCCTTTTCCAAAAGGTAATGATTGTGGAATATTTGCTATAAAATGCTAATATATTTATTAAGATATTAATTTATATTTTACAGCTTCTTCTTACATATTTTTTGTTCAGCTGGTCAGGACAACTGCTTGCTATGCAATAGTAATTTTTCTAGACGTTAGATGAGTGCAGAGATAGTGGGATATATGCTTAAATATAATGCCTACATTTGTGTTTTGACAAGAGCTGTATTTTATATCCAAATTATACTTATTCCTTATAAAATGATTTTATTTATCTTCCTATTTATGCATTGTTTGAAACATGCATAATCTGCAGTCAGAAATAATTCATTTAGTACAGTGTATGTAAAATTCGACATATTTTATAACAGTATTGTTATAATGATATGTTAATGATGACAAATCATATACACTTAAATTCTTATATCCAAAATCTATGTACTGTAACTACTACTGTAAGTTTTCATGAAGAGAGTAGTATTATGTTAAATAGCAACTGTAGTCACTTTGCTGGATTTTATGACCATTATCCATGTAAAGGGTTAAATTTCAGAAATAAGTTAAATTCTTTTATTTGTTCAGATTTTACTTATTGTTCTTTTTTCCTTTCAGTCCTCCTTTGCTTCATTAGATGCAGTAATATCTCCCTCGCCTGTGACAATTTCCATTAATATCTCAAAGGCAGCTATTAAGTATCATTACAAGAGAAGATTATAGAAGGATACCACATACAATAACACTGAAGATAAAGACAATAGTCACATTTTCATTTGTTTCTTTGTTCTAAAAATGTAAATCAAATTCCATGCACTTTCAAGTATTCTTTGCTCTGCTCATGCTTTCAAAGTGCTCTAAAAAGAACACCCTTCATGGCCAAGTAAATTAATCTGTTAGGATTATTTCAAAGAAAAAATACTTCTCCTGTCAGAGATTTTTTCTGCCGTGTGGCTGCCCAGAAGAATAACTGTCAGGAGAAAGAAAGAAACTATTTCAGGCGCATAGATATATATATATACATGTATATATCTATATTCATATATATATATGGATATATATGTATTTTTTTAATAGGGGTATTTGGTTAAACATATATTTTCATAAAGCACTTTACAAGTGAAGAACCACTCATAAAGTGTTCTGCATTAGTCTGTGGCACCATCTAAATATTTGGTCAATCAGCTTTTAGAAAATTATCTAAACATATCTATGGGGATCTAATTATAGCTAAAGGTCATTCTAACTCTAACACTAGAGAAAGCAAAACTGAAATCACAAAGCTCCTGCACTGGAAGTTTTGAAATTCTTACCATATGAATCCTCTAGTCCAGGATGAGTTGTATGTGTTAAGAGAACGTAACATGTTTTGATTCGTTTCCTGAGGTGGAGAACTGAAAAAATAGGGACAAATTAATTTGATACAGATGTAGGCTAGTTGCAAATATGTTTGGATGCACTGTGATTGGGTGTAAGTCCTTTGGAGGCAATGGGAAGAGACCATCGACTCAAGAGCAACTTAAGTCTCAGGAAGGTTAGAGAAGAGATTATCTAAATTGTAATCACATGGCACACACAGACAGCCATGGGATCAGGCCGAGCGAGCACAGCAATGGGAAAGGCAGATCCTGCCTGTGCAACCCAGTCTCCTTCTATCGTCTTTCACTCATTCACCAGGTGACCCACCTAGTGAACTGGTGAAAGGCTGTGAATGTTGTCTACACGCACTTTATCAAGGCTGTTGTCACTGCTTCCCACAGTTTCTCCTGGAAAAGCTTGCAGCCTATGACTTGGACAGGTGCACCCTTCACTGGGTTAAGAATTGGCTGGAGGGCCAAGCCCAGCGGGTGATGGTGAGTGGAGTTAAACGCAGCTGGTGGCCGGTGATGGGTGTGGTTCCCCAAGGCTCAGTGCTGGGCCCAATCCTGTTTGCAGCACTTTTGATCTGCTGGAGGGTAGGAAGGCTCTGCAGAGGGATCTGGACAGGCTGGATCATGGCCAAGGCCAATGGTGTGAGGTTCAACAAGGCCAAGTGCCAGGTCTTGCCCTTGGGTCACAACAACCCCAGGCAGTGCCACAGGCTGGGACACAGTGGCTGGGAAGGACCTGGGGGTGCTGGTGCCAGCAACTGAACATGAGCCAGGGTGTGCCCAGGTGGCCAAGAAGGCCAATGGCATCCTGGCCTGCATCAGCAATAGTGTGGCCAGCAGGAGCAGGGCAGGGATTGTCCCCCTGTCCTGGGCACTGCTGAGGCCACACCTCGAGTGCTGTGTCCAGTTCTGGGCCCTCAGTGCAAGAAAGACACTGAGGGGCTGGAGTGAGTCCAGAGAAGGGAACGGAGCTGGGGCAGGGTCTGGAGCACCAGTCCTGAGAGGAGCAGCTGAGGGAGCTGGGGGTGTTTATCCTGGAGAAAAGGAGGCTCAGGGGAGACCTCATCACTCTCTGCAACTGTCTGGAAGGAGAGTGTGGCCAGGGTCAGTCTCTTCTCCTAAGCAGACAGTGACAGAATTAAAGGAAATGGGCTCAAGCTGTGCCAAGGGAGATTCAGGTTGGACGTCATGAAGAATTTCTTCATGGAAAGGCATTGTAACAGAGCACTCAGGGAGGTGGCGGAGTCAGCATCCCTGGAAGCATTCAAGAAATTTCTCAATATGGCACATAGTTCTATGGTTTAGTTCATGCACTGATGTTTGGTCAAAGGCTGGACACAAGAATTTTTGAGGTTCCTCCAACCTTAATGATTCTATGAATCTATGATTCTAAAAATCAAAATCACCTCTCAAAAATATCTGACTTTCTCTGCCAATTGTATTGGAAGATAGCATGTGCCATCAGAAGAAAATAGGATTCAAAAATTAATGTGTTCATGAACAATTTCAAGATCTTTGTATGTAGACATAGAATATACCAAATATACAGTTAGGAAATGTATATGCAGATATCTGGTTTTTAGTTGAAAAATAAAATCTCCAATATATTATCTTTTGTGTCAACAGAAAATGCATTTCCTCCACAATGGAAAATTTTCACAAATAAATAGGGTTTTTGGTAAAGCTGCAAAAGAGGATAGTTTTTATATGGGAGATGGAACAAGTGTTTCAGTCTGCCAAAGTAGAAATACTCATTTTTCATCTTTCAACTATTATCTGATCTCTTTTGATATCAGGAAAGCCAGAGCTAGACTGTTTCCTCAGGTTTGAGTTTTGGATAGACTATCTCTCCCAAGAGAATTTTTTTCTATTTCTTTCAGCCATTGTGATTCAGTGTGGGAGTATCTTACCCATCACACCAGAGAGAGCATAGACCGATGCAAGAATCTGCCTCTCAGAAGGAAGTGGTTATAAAACTGATTAAAATAATGTTTCTGAATTTACTTACATATTTTTGTGTAAAAAATCTCATGTGCTTGATCACTCTGATCAAGCTGGAGAAAGGAGAATGAATAAATTAGTGACAACATTAGGTTTTAAAAGTCTTGGTAGAGCAGTAAAATAAGTTCCTGATTTTCTGAAGTGCTAAACATTCAAGAGCTGTGATTGAAACAGTGGTTCTGTGCTTGAAGTAACATCTGTTCACATGTGATGCATGGACATATGTTATACCTCCCTCAAGAGTATACTTCTCACTGGTGTTCCTTGCCGCTCCAGGCAAAATGGACCTGACTCTTGTTCTCTTTGTTGCTGCAGCTCAGAAAGAACACAGTTATTTTTTACCATAATAAGATCTTTTGTATTCTCCTTCCATACTAGGAGCCACATCTGAGTCTACATGTAGCAGTTGCAAGTGGCTAAGAATTTACTTAATATGAAAACACAAGAGGAGTGATCGTATTTGCTAGAGTCAGAACTAGCTGGAAAATCATTACTGTTATATTTGATGAGCCAAGCGCTTTCAGTCTCCCATCAATGATGATTAATTAGGTGGAACTTCATTTCTGCTCTTCTCATCAGCCATCAGTCCAATATCTCTTGACCAGCCCTATAATGATTTCAGAGTCAGAACAATTCTTACCAACATACAGATGAAATCAGCCACAGTGCTCTAATAATAAATAGTTAGCATTTTTGAAGTAGGTTTGGCCATTCATTAGTAGTTCAGAAATTGTAAGACTACAGTATCAGAGGTGCCATTTCTACCTTTGGGGCCCTCAAACAACCTTGTAGAACTACACATTCAAAAGTAAATGTCAGTACTATGGATAGGATGCTTTCACTTAGAGTACAAACATGAGTACTTAGTGAACAAACCTTTATTGCTTCTTTTCACTATGTATGCAGTTGAGATAGACGCATCACTTCACACAAATTTCCAGTTTCAAACTAGAATTTAATAGACAGGGGCCTGCAGTCAGTAATCAAGTATCACTTAAATAGTTGGATAAGGCTGACTATTTTTGTTTCTTCTCCATATGTCTTAGCTACTTCTTTTCAACTGAAAAAAGAACCCCAACCCTCAGAAAAATTCAACTTTCCGTTTAAATTACTGAACCTGTTTTGTATCAATTAATATTTTGAATGCAAGGTATTACGGAACAATAAGTGATGTCTCTCTCAGAGAGAAAGACAAGAATGAATTTTTTTATTATCAGATTCATCAGGTCTTCAGGGAACAGTCTCCAGCTATTTTACCCAAGAAAACAAGACATAGGATGAGCAATAAAATGTCTGGCTCTTGCCCAGGCTTCTTACTGTACAAAATCATCATGTAGTTCAGACTCTTTGTTAGCTCCAGCCAGTTCTGGGGAAAGGAAGGTTAAGATTTTAACTGCTGAAGGAGTGCTTCAATCAGCATACAATTTAGGTTACATGTAAGTAGAAAGTAGAAGACTAAATTTGGGAAAATTATGAATTTATTTTTACAGAAACACATATATTTTGCAGGGCTTAAGGTATGGTACAGAGTGTTGGTGAACTGAGTTGATCAAATCCGGCCAAAACCATGATGTTCAGAGTTTTTGCTAAACTCACTCATTTTTATGGCTTTGGTTTAATATGTTATAATTAACTTGCCACATTGCAGTGATTGATTTTCAACTAAGATCAGTGGTAATGAGATCCTGACATCCTCAATTGCTTCAGTAGGTGAACACTTGTAGCTCTATGTTGCATTAACTTTGGCCAAACAGCCTTCCAGGTACTCTCTCACTGCCCCTCCTTCTCAGTAGGTCAGGGAAATAAATAAAATTAAAAGTTCATTGATGGGATAAAATCAGGGACATCACATACCAGCTGCCATCACTGGCAAAACAGACTCAACTGGGGTAAAATTAATTTAATTCTTTAACAATTAGAATAGATCTGAATAGTGGGAAATTAAGGCACAAATTAAAAAAAAAAAAAAAAAAGACACTTTCCTTCCACTTCTACCTCTCTTCACAGGCTCAACTTCATTCCTACATTTGCAGCTCTTCTGCCTCCTCTCAATAAAGGCTGCAGAGGGGTAAAGAATGGGTCTTTGACCAGTTCATAACAGCTCCTCTCAGATGCTCCTTTCTCCTCATGCTTTTCCTCTGCTACAGTGTGGTGGCTCCAAGGGGTACAGAGCATTATCTGCTCTTGTGTCTGCAGTAGTGTCTCCTCATCCATCAACTCAGAGTTATTCCTCACCTATTTTTCCTCTCCTCATTTCTTTTTGTCTCTGCCATTTTTGCCCTTAAGTATATTTTCCCAGAGGCACCACATATAAGATTGTGGGTCTCAGCTGTGTCCAGTGTCAGGGGGCTTTGGGGCCAACTGAATTCCCCTGTGTCAGCTTGGGATCAGCCCACCCAGCCTCTTCCCTCAGAGGCCAGTCCTATTGTTCCTCATTGTCAACACCTGGCCACCACCATCCCATAAAGTCTCCTACTTGCCAAGATACTGCTATCACCAGCAGCCAGCACTATATGCAGGGTACAGACCTCCCTGCTTTACCCTGTATGTTATATTGCCTCTCTGTTTAAACTGGTCTTTATGTCAGGAAAGACAAGTTTAAGGAATAAAATAGTAGAAACTGCACAAGGAAGCAAAGCAACAGATTGGATGTTCCAAGAACACTGTTTGAATCATCTGATCCTTATCATTGTCTTGACCATTTCTTGGATTTAACTGTCAGTGATTGAACAGTGCACCCACAAAAACAATTTTTATTTTGAGTTTGTTTCACTGCATCATAGTTTAGTAGTCTTACACTCATCATCTTCTAACAGATGAAAGAAAATGTAACAGTTCCTCAGCCTTCTAAGCATCTTCAAGGAAACAACCAACAAACATCACAACAATATCAAATAGCTATATTTCACGTACATTGCCTTCTTATTTTGTTAGAAAGCACACACACAGAGGAACCTGCTTTTCTTGAGATATGCTAAACAATTTATCAAACACTTATATCACTTACTGTATTCCATGCACTTCAGTACCTTACACATATACATAGATACAGTGTCTTTGCTCAAAAAACAAACACTCTGGTGTCTCACAGTAATTCAGCAGTCTGAATATATTGCTAGTAAATTATTCCGGATTTCATGTAGATAAGTATAACTGGCAGTTTCTCTTGGCTGCTCAGCACGGTTGTAACTCAGATACTTGGACATGTACAGAAGTAAAACTTTGTGTGTTTTGGAAGCCTCAGGCACCTGCACAGCTTGTGGATCCCTGTGGGTTTTAATAGAGATTGTCAATGATCCAGTTCTGGAACTGAATATCTGCATTGCTTTTAAAGCTAATGTATCAACAGTCCTTTCTTTAAAATCTGATCTGAAATTCAGTCATTTAAAGGAAGAAAACATTTAAAGGAAGTTTGTCTTCTACAATGAAATATTTTGATTAAGAACAGAAGGAGGAATAAAAATTCTTTTCCAGAGCAGCGTTGTAGAAGATTAAAATCTGATCAGACTGAGAAGGTCAAGTTGAAGGAAAATAATGGCACTTACTTTTTAACTGAGGTTAAAATAAATTAAGGAATTTGATTTGGTGCTACCAGCTACAAGACAGGCAGAATCATCAGTACTTTGAAATTAGTCTGTCAATAACTAAATTTCTTGACCTAACTGACATGTGATCATTTTATGGTTTGTTCATTCTAGACACTTTTTTCTGGTTTGGGAGAGAAGCCAGGTTTTAATGAAAATATTAACAACACTTTCTTATTATTACTACTAATTAGTAAGATGGTATGTATGAAACTAAATTTATCACAACCAAATAATTGCAAAGTTTCCAAGGACTTGATTCCCACAAGGAAAAGAAAGTCATCTGTGTTTGCTACATCATCCTCTACACATACCTTGAAATTATGTGTCCAAATTATGCAATATCTACCCTGTGTCCAAATTATGCAATATCTACCCTATAATTAAAAAAAAAAAAAACTCTATTAAGTAAAAAGTTTGTTTTCAGATGGAACTTGAACCAAGAATAATCATCCTGCACTCATCAAAGCTATTCAGATCTGTGTGACTGTAAAAAGAGATGAAACTGTGGCTCATAATTTAGTGTTCAGAGCTTGTTCACATGATTTTGCTTGCTATCACAGGGTCCAAAATGTAAACCCAGAGCATTTCATAGACTACAGTCCACTTTTGCTCACAAGTAAAGAATAATTCTGTGTTGTTACAAAGGTGATTAAATGATCACTTCAAGTATCATAGATTTTAGTTCAAGCAGCTGAAAGTTTAAATGAAATTCTCCTATTATGATGAAAACCTCTTAATATTTTTCACTAGCTTGTGGATAATACTTCAGGGAATGTTGAGAAATAAAAGAAAACAGGCATTTTCTCAAGCGTAAGTATAGACTGCAGACTATCACTGAAATATTAACTTATGATTGTGTTAGGTGCTTTGCCCAGGAAGCTTTTTGTTTATTCTCATCAGCCTGCTGTCCTCTGTTATTATCATTTACAAGTGTGTAGGCAATCTAATAAATCCTTGTTTGAAACACTTCAGAATCTATTGGCTGTTTTCAGCAGTAGCACTGTGTGGTTTTGCTATTGCCTAATTGCCTTTAGCAAGTACTAGGGAAGAAGAATTTTCAAAATCACATGAAAGGAGAGCCTGATTAGAGTATGCTATTTATGATGATAGCATTAAATTTCACTGTTTTCCTTCAATTCTCAATATAGATGGTCCTTTTAATCAAGACCTTTTCCTAATATCTTAACTCTCTCAGATAACATAAGTCTGAGAAAGGTAATATGATTAGAACCATATTTTACTGCCATCATTTCAGAGTCTGCTGAAATGACTTTTCAAGTGTTAATTTAGTGCCATCAATAAGGAAAAAAATAGTATTTTAATAAATTTTAAAAAGCTGAAAGAAAACAGGAGAAGCAGAAGGACTGAAAAAAAAGTGACTCAAGATAGAGGAACTATTCTGATTTAATAATTTTCATACTAGAACACTTTATTTTTTCAAATACTAACTTTTATCTAGAATGATACACAATTAGATAATTAAAATACTGTTTTTTGTGAGTCTTATTGCAAATAAATAAAAGCAAGAATCTTTTATTTGAAAAGTTAAGGAGTTTGTTCAATGTCATGTAGCCACCCAAAATTTGATTCCAGAAACATACAGCAAAAATCTAATTTCAGTATGCAAATTTTAACTATGTATAGCATAACTATAGTATTCCACCAAATCCAAAAGTAACATAACCTTCACAGACCAGCACCTGGAAAACTAAATGAGGTTTTTTCAACCTTGTTACCTAAGTCATATCAACGTGCTACATACGCAAGAATGGAACAGAATACCAGCTCAGTGTAGTCTCTTGTCTGCAAGACAAACAGGCAACAACAAGGAGAGAATATGAAACACAAAACATGTAAAAAAGTAAAGTGAAACCAGGAACAAGTCCAAACCAAGTCTAGCAGCTTTTTGCTGTACCAAGGAATAAATTGCCTTAAATAATCCAGTAATGCCACAATTTTTAAAAATATAGTCCTTTTCTAAATTGAGATTCTTAAAGAGCAGTAAGATAAAAATCCATGTGCCAAGTCTATAATTTGCATGTAAATCAAAGCTTTTCTTGGTTTACAAATCTCACTAATGTCAATTCCAGGGCTGTGTGTCTCTTTCACAGATTTCACAGTAACCAAAGCTAACAGCTATTTTGTCTTCAGCTTCCCCAGTTTCTAATTGTCTCATATAAGCAATAACTGGATTCCTATTTGTGTGACTTTTTTTAAGAAGTGGGGGATTTTTTCAAAATATTAATACCACCTGTTATTTTCCGTGTTTACTTCTGCTGCAGCAAATGTCCTTTCAAACATTTAGGGTTCCTGTTTTCTTGTTTGTTCCCCTGTTTCACACAGAGAAAGGCATCAGTAAGCACTAAATCAAACAGACAAGAAGCTCTGTACTTGCCAGAGTTTTGTTTTATACTGATGCATTTATCACTTTAGGATAAGCAGCGTTCTGCTTGTGTCCTTAGCTAGTGAAGGCCAAAACAAAAAGCTGAGAACAAAAGCTTTCCTCACACACAGTCCTGCATCTTCTGCCTCTTCTGCTGGCTCAGGGCTGCTCTGTCTTTGGTGGTCCCACTCAGGGCATCCCAAGGGCATTGCACAGTTCAAACAGTGCATGTAACTCAGAGATGAGATCAAGCCCAGAAATCCCTCCTGACCTCTGTTCCTCGTATATGTGACATTCCTGATTTTTTCGCTGTTCCTTCTCACAGTATTTTCACAGAAGTTACTCTACAGGAAAGGTGCTTCATTTACTCTGATTCAGTATAGGTGGGTCAGTCAAAAAGGCATCATGGTGGTTAAAAGAGACCAGGAACTTGTGGATGTGAGAAGGATTTGAGGACAAATTGTTGCATTTTATGAAAGCTGAAAGGTGAGAGTTTGAAATTCAGACAATAGAGCTTGGCTAGAGGCTGTGACTATGTGCACCGGTGGGAAGAAGGACCTTAATTTTAATGAAAAAATTCCCAAAAAGAAGATTGAGAATTGTTACGCTACATAACTAAGATCCTTACTATTCTCTGGCCTGTGCTGGCTGTAGGAAGAGCAGTAGTCTAGGGCATCTATTCTAATAATATTTTTCTGTGTTCTTCTGGCTACCATATCTAGTTATTCAATACATAATAATACATATATAGTTATTATGTATATATTTATTCATTTTCATAGCAATTTAAAATATTTCTTAACAAATTGCTCCTTGCTTTTTAAAACATATCAAGGAAAAATTAAATAGGAAGTTTATTTCCTCACGTTCTTCAACACACTGATATTGGGTTGGCATTTCCTGAGAAACCACAATTCTCTTTTACCAGATGTGAAGATGTTCCCTTGTTTCTATTTTCATGTACATGGAGTGGCCAGAGATAGCATGTTCAAAACAAAATAGTAGAAAAAGCGATAGAATCATGGAATGAAATGTTAAGGATTTGAAGGGATCTTAAAGATAATTTAGTTCCAATTCCTTCTGCCATGGGCAATGACACCTTTCACTAAACCACATTGCTCAAGGTCTTATCCAACTTGGCGTTAAACACTGCCAGAACTGGGGCATCCTCAACCTGCTTGGACTGCCTCTTCCAGTGCCTCTCCACCCCAGCAGTAAAGAATTTCTTCTTAATACCCAGCCCAAACTTCCTCTCTTTCAGTTTCTACACGTTATTGTTTGTCCCGTCACTACAATTCCTGGCAAAGAGTCCCCCTCAGCTTCCCTGTAGCTTCTTCTGATACTAGAAGGTTGCTGAGAGTTCACCTTCTGAAAGCTTCTTTTTATGTTCTGAGTTTGCTCAGCAGCTCCTTATCCATGGAGACCTCCTGGAGTATTTGCCTGATTTGTTCCTTTTTGGCATGCATTGTCTCTGAGATTGGAGGAGGTGATCCTTGAATACCAGACGGCATTCTTAGGCACCCTCTGCCCTCCAGCGCTTTTACCCATGAGACTTTACCTAGTAGGTCCTTGAAGAAGCCAAAGTTTGTTCTCCCGAGGTCCAGGGTGGTGAGCTTACTGCATGACATCCTCATTGCCATGAGGATCTCCAGCTCTACCATCTGCAGTGAAGGTTGCACTGGGGCGTTACCTTCCCCGGTTATAGGTGAGAACAAGGTCCAACATGACACCTCTCCTTGCTGGCAGGTCAATCACTTGTGCAAGGAAGTTGCCATTGATATATTCAAGGAACCTTTGGTATTTCTTATGCAATCACTGCTTTCAATAGCTTGTTAGATATTTATCCTCAAAAATAGTGATTTTTCAATTTAGTCTTCATTACA